>NC_080540.1:227801469-228117204 GCF_028640845.1 Ahaetulla prasina | reverse complement strand
AGGTTTTATCTGAGAAAATTGAGATTGAGTTGAAAGTGGATTTACAAAGGGCATGCTACAAGAATTACATGGAAAAAGATGTTATACCAGACATATAAATGAAATTGGTTAGTCTTAATAATTAGAAAAGATATACAAATAATAAACTGCAAATAAACTGACCTGGAAAAATTTTCTAATATTAGATTTACAAAAGAGGCCTGTTATAGTTTTGAGGAATCTCATGAGAAGGAACAAGGAAAAAAATGAAAATAAATCAACTTCTATGACTTTATATGAATGGACTAAAAATTAAACTTGTTAGAAGTAATAGGAAGGAATGTAAAGTTGGTTTATTTGATCAAGATTAAAATAAATGTTATTTTGGTAACTCTTAATGTTGTTGAGTTATTTAAATGTCTTTGAATTTTAAGACATTTAAAAGTATCAAGGGTAAAAGGCTGCAACAGACAAGAAAGGCAATGATAAATTTGACATTTCATCTTTGATTTTTTACTACTTTTGTGAGGTTGCAAGTAGCTGTCAGTTTATTAAAGATAAAATAATTGGGATTAGTATAATATTTTTAACAATATTTTTAACAATATTTTTAAAACAATATACACAAGCATTTAATTTTCAAATAATGTGAGGACTCTAGAAAGAAAAAACTGCTCTGCAACATTTAGATACTGTATTACAAATGCCAATCTCTGCCAGTATATATGGAATAATTACTATGCAAATAATATGGAATAATTACTATGCAAATAATATGGAATAATTACTATGCAAATAATATGGAATAATTACTATGCAAATAATATGGAATAATTACTATGCAAATAATATGGAATAATTACTATGCAAATAATATGGAATAATTACTATGCAAATAATATGGAATAATTACTATGCAAATAATATGGAATAATTACTATGCAAACTATTAAACCTGTTATCAGTACTAAAGGTAAATCACAAACCCAGAAGCCCCGTATTCCTAAATGCAAATGGGGCTGGGAGTTGTAGTCCAGCAGGATCTGGAGGGATATAGATTTCCCACTCCTACATTGATGGGTAAGATGATGGTACACAGGAATAAAAATATGTTTTTTTATTCACATAGGTATTAGCCAAGTTTTAAAATGCAATTCTTATTTTCAATTTTTTTTCATCAAACTGTATATATTATGATGACTAATGGAGGAAGAAATGATGAGCTGAAGGTGGCATCACAAAAAGTGGAGCTAACAGCTGTGGCAGAACAAAGATTAGCTTTTCAGTAATACCTCTTCGGATAAGAAGAGTGCTTGAGATAGCCCATAAGAGCTCCAGACAACTGTTTCTCATGAGGAGGCTACATGATAATGGTCTCCAGTGGCTATAGAGCTCTTGGAGACAAGGCTATAACCATCTTTTAAACCATGATTGGCACCTTTGAAAGAATGCTAAGTTTGCAAATTTTAAATACGTAATAAAGAAGAGTCAAGAATAAACAGAATATCGTACAAAGAGAATAAGGAAAACCAACACAATCCCAAATATCTTTATCACTTCCTAGTTTTGGATCTCAGAACTCTGGGTTCAGCCTGACCCAACTCCAGGGCGCAACAGCGGCAGCCGCTCAGCCCCATGATCTATAACCTCCCTTCTTCAATTCCTGGGTCATCTGATTCCAGGAAGGCTTTGTGTTCCTCCACATAGGCCGTAGCCTCCGCAATTGTACTGATTTTTTACTACTTTTGTGAGGTTGCAAGTAGCTGTCAGTTTATTAAAGATAAAATAATTGGGATTAGTATAATATTTTTAACAATATTTTTAACAATATTTTAACCAGAAGTTTAGCACTCTTAAAGTATCAGGATAAATGTATTTGCAACAGCACATGGATTAGATCAACTAGGTACACAATAATATCACCGAATAACTTATGAGTTGAGCCTTTTGGGCATCAATTATCTCCCTTTCTATTATATTTTCTTTATAAGATGCCATCTATCTATCTATCTATCCATCCACTCTCCCTTCCATCCATCCATCCACCCATTACTACTACTATATTTATCCTATCCAAACATCAACCAAACCCTTAATTTTGCAGAGATGATCTTTGACTGTTCAGAAAGATCACCTCTGCACAAAGACTAAGTAAATTTCTGCACTAAAGAAAAACAAAAATAAACATTAAGTTATTGACTATACAACTGTAGCAATGATGATTACCGCCGTAGAGCTTCCCAAATCTGTTTTCCTTTAATAATTATGTCATAATTGGCCCTGTCATTCAGCTGACGAGTCTGTTTTAGCTCCTTCTTTTTCTTCTTGATGTCAGCCCACTTAGGCTTTTTAGGTTGGGAACCTAATGATAAATAAATAAAAAATCCAAAAAAACAAAATGTAGTTTTAGAGGAGATTCATGTGTAGTGAATACCATCTGTACTAATTAATACTGCACCAAATATTTAAAGTTATGTTTTTCTGGGTTCTTATCCAAGATCTTCAACTAATTTTGGTTCATTTTGTCCAAATTGTAATTTCAGCAATGGCAGATCTTGAAGAAACAGCTAACTTTTAATTGAAGCCTCTTTGTCTAAAACCTGTATAAACCGGTCAGTGTTGAATCAAAGCGTGAGTCTATTTTGATGTGGTCTGATTTGGAAGTGAGAGGTTCTTTTATAGCCTTTCTACCCAAGGACCCTTTTTAAAACTGCAAAACCGCTGAAGGCAGATTAGTACATTTAACTTTCAGAAGCACATTCTTACCTTCGGTATCACCTTGAAGCTTGCGCTTTCTGGAAGCATTCCCTGAGAGTTGCTTACTTTTCCAATGTTTCACACCAGCTTTATCAGGTTTTTTGCCTCCTTTTTTGGTTTTCTTAGATTTAAATTTGGGTTTGATATCTTCATTTTTTCTAAGGACTCTCTTTGGATGACCAGGATCTGTTTTAATGTTTTAGAGAAAGAGTTCCCAAAATCAACAATCTATTTGTTTATACCTATAAGTATTATATTGTATTTATTCTGAACCCAGCTTTAACAGTTTAATTCCTTTTCTCCAAGTAGTTTCATAAACTGAAATTAAAATGTATTTTGTACAGTTCATATTGTTGATAAACATACTTGGATCGTGAAAAACTGCTTTGGTTTCAAACAAAATATTCAAAAAATTGAAAAATAAACATCAGAAAAAACAATATACACAAGCATTTAATTTTCAAATAATGTGAGGACTCTAGAAAGAAAAAACTGCTCTGCAACATTTAGATACTGTATTACAAATGCCAATCTCCGCCAGTATATATGGAATAATTACTATGCAAATAATATGGAATAATTACTATGCAAACTATTAAACCTGTTATCAGTACTAAAGGTAAATCACACACCCAGAAGCCCCGTATTCCTAAATGCAAATGGGGCTGGGAGTTGTAGTCCAGCAGGATCTGGAGGGATATAGATTTCCCACTCCTACATTGATGGGTAAGATGATGGTACACAGGAATAAAAATATGTTTTTTTATTCACATAGGTATTAGCCAAGTTTTAAAATGCAATTCTTATTTTCAATTTTTTTTCATCAAACTGTATATATTATGATGACTAATGGAGGAAGAAATGATGAGCTGAAGGTGGCATCACAAAAAGTGGAGCTAACAGCTGTGGCAGAACAAAGATTAGCTTTTCAGTAATACCTCTTTGGATAAGAAGAGTGCTTGAGATAGCCCATAAGAGCTCCAGACAACTGTTTCTCATGAGGAGGCTACATGATAATGGTCTCCAGTGGCTATAGAGCTCTTGGAGACAAGGCTATAACCATCTTTTAAACCATGATTGGCACCTTTGAAAGAATGCTAAGTTTGCATATTTCATTTTTTAATCACTTGAAGAAAGTTCTTGTTAATTGCTTTTCAGTTATTATAAATTTTTGGATTGGCAATTTTGACAGCAGTGAGTTTTCTTTAATCTTTACTAAAAATATTTTAACCAGAAGTTTAGCATTTTTTTTTTTTTTTTATTCAAAAAGTTTTTATTAGTCAAAAAAGGTTTATACAAATACATATCAGGTATGGTAAATTTTCATTTTTCTTATCTAAAATAAGAATTTTACTCAAATTTTTTAACACATACAACAGCCATAAGGCAAGCAGGTGACACGAAGTAGCTAAGTTTGCAAATTTTAAATACGTAATAAAGAAGAGTCAAGAATAAACAGAATATCGTACAAAAGAGAATAAGGAAAACCAACACAATCCCAAATATCTTTATCACTTCCTAGTTTTGGATCTCAGAACTCTGGGTTCAGCCTGACCCAACTCCAGGGCCGCAACAGCGGCAGCCGCTTCAGCCCCATGATCTATAACCTCCCTTCTTCAATTCCTGGGTCATCTGATTCCAGGAAGGCTTTGTGTTCCTCCACATAGGCCGTAGCCTCCGCAATTGTACTGATTTTTTCGTAATGCCCTCCCGGAAAATCATCAATCCCTCTGGCATCAGCCATCTGAAGCCCACTCCTTCTGGTACAATTTGCTTGACAAAAATAATATTTCTTTCTTTTTCACGTACCTGTCTGGGAATCTGCCTCAGAATGGCTATCTCCCTGCCCCTGTAAATCAGTGCCCCACTCCTATGTTTTCTAAGAATTTCATCTCGTCTCTCTTCTCACAAATTTGACATGAACCTCTCTGGGAACTGCATGCGTGCGTGCATATTGCAATTAACTCTATAAACTCGATCCACATCCCAATTCATGAAATCAACACCTCTCCCAAGAAATTCTCCCAACAATTTAGTCACAACATCTCTCAAGTCTTCTTGGTCCACTTCTTCCAAATTTTGAAACCTAAGGAAATAAGACATTTTATCCATCTGTGGTCCAAGCACAGCATTGCCTGTCGTCTCCTCTCTTTTCTGCACTGCCGCATCTCACCCTCAAACCTTCCACTTTCTGCTTGTTTTCTGCTGAAACTTGTTGAGTATCCTTTAAATCCTTTTGGATAGTCACAATTTCTGCTCTTATTTCATCAATTTCTTGTCCATATTAGATAACTTTTCCAAAATTCTCTCCATCTCTCCAGCAGTTGGTCTCTGACCTTTTGCCATTAAGGAAAAAAAAATACAAAATCCTCAGGCAGGCACAGTATCCTTGTAATTTCCTCCGGATCCACCAGGGGGCACTCACAGGAGCAACGAGTCCAGAGTACAGTTAGTCAACCAGGAAGCCGAAGGAAGTGATGTCATCAAAATTCTCATAGTGAAGGCGGAAGCTGGGCGCCACCACTGTTCCCCAGAAGGAGGGGCCTCAAACCTTCCCTCCTAAATTTCTCCATCACCTCTTCTCTCCAGAGCTCCACAAAACCGGTAATCTTCTTATTTTAAGTTCTCCTCTCTCCAGAATAACTCGTGCTCCTTCCAACCGCAGGGGAGAAAACCCCCGCACTCCGGGCAGTCCACTCACGTTTACCGATATTCCTTCCTTCTCCTCCTCAATTCTTCTCCGTGCCCTGTTCACCACCAGGCTGCTGCAGTTATAAATCAATGCCCGGTGTCACGGGCACAGCGGCAAGCGGCGACCAAAATAATGGCGCGGCCTGTGGCCTCGAACCCCGCCGAGCCTAGGGCCAGCGCCAGCATCGGTCCCCACAGTCCTGTATGTCGGCTGGGAGACCCCTGGCGAGCCGTCCGTGCGGCAGGTGTCCTTTTCGGAACACCTGGCCCCTGAGGGCCTCGGCGGCGGCCGGATTCGGGCGCTGGAGGCAGGAGAAGCCTTCCAGACGTCCGTTGCCGCTGGATACCGGAAGTCGTCTCAAGTTTAGCATTTTTTAAATATAAAACAAAAGGGTGATTAAAATTTTGATTTTAGAAAGTTCAGATAAATTTAGGGAAAAAATTAAGAATCCTTCCCATGGAAAAATGCTTTTGCTTTGAAAAAAAATAAGATTGCAATTGAATTTACAACTGAAGAAAGCACAAACTCAGTTTATAATTATAGAATGAAACAAAATATTCTAACTTTGGACATATCAAAGGATATTTTTAACAATATTTTTAACTCAAGTTAATTTTAATAGTGTTAACAATGATATCAGTCTGCCTGGAGACTATGTATAAAAGAGATTATAGAAGAGGATCAGGTTTTATCTGAGAAAATTGAGATTGAGTTGAAAGTGGATTTACAAAGGGCATGCTACAAGAATTACATGGAAAAAGATGTTATACCAGACATATAAATGAAATTGGTTAGTCTTAATAATTAGAAAAGATATACAAATAATAAACTGCAAATAAACTGACCTGGAAAAATTTTCTAATATTAGATTTACAAAAGAGGCCTGTTATAGTTTTGAGGAATCTCATGAGAAGGAACAAGGAAAAAAATGAAAATAAATCAACTTCTATGACTTTATATGAATGGACTAAAAATTAAACTTGTTAGAAGTAATAGGAAGGAATGTAAAGTTGGTTTATTTGATCAAGATTAAAATAAATGTTATTTTTGGTAACTCTTAATGGACTTTTGTTGACACCAGAACTGAAATGACAATGCTATAAGAATTTATTTCTAGATAAAAGATGGTAAATGAGAAGAGATCATTTGTTACATTTTAAGAGGTTGTAAATTACTAAAATTGCTCATAATTGTGATGGAAGTTGGGAAGTCACTTCTTTGTATTTCTTCTACTTTTTTATTCATCTTTTTTCAGTTTGTATTCATTTTTACTGCTGTAATTGTCAATTTTACTAAATTATTAAAATATATACTGTCTTTTGTTCTTTATGTGCATGCATGTGTTCCTATTTGTAAAAGCCTAATTAAAGTATCTCTTTAAATACATCAGCTAAAATCACATTTCCTATATTTTATGACTTTACTAAAAGCATCTATTAAACTAATTACTTATTAGACACAATCTACTACCTATATCAGATTTAGAAAATGTATATCTTGTAATATACTTATCTCACCATTATTCTTTGTAAGCTTCTTTTTACCATGCCCAGTTTTTCCACCTTTAAATTTCCTTTTGGTGTCCATTAATTTAATGCTGAAAAACAGGGAAAATTATCGTGACTGCTTCCAGTATCCCATTCCTCATAAATACATAATTCAAGACTGCAGAAGCTCTAGAAATCAACGTTTTCCATTCTCAAATGTGACAGATATATTGTTACAAGCCCATAACTCTTAATGTTGCTGAGTTATTTAAATGTCTTTGAATTTTAAGACATTTAAAAGTATCAAGGGTAAAAGGCTGCAACAGACAAGAAAGGCAATGATAAATTTGACATTTCATCTTTGATTTTTTTTACTACTTTTGTGAGGTTGCAAGTAGCTGTCAGTTTATTAAAGATAAAATAATTGGGATTAGTATAATATTTTTTTTAAAACAATATAAATACTAGTCACGTCACATCAATGTGGCTGGGGATCTAAAAGTCTATGAAAAATATAAAAAAATAATCTAGGAAAAAATAGCACCATTTTGATGAATTCTATTAGAATCCATCAAAAACTCAGGACCATTGCCGTGGTTGGGAATATATTTTCAAACCATCACTTGGCATCTAGACGGATATAAAACACTGCATTATACCATTATGACAGAAATATACCTGGCATTATTTTAAATATTTTTACTATGTAATAAATACCTTACAGATACATAGGAACGAGGAATACCTAAGGTTGCCTTTGATTTTAGCCAGTAAGAGAAAGCAACCTTGGAAAGGACCCTTAAAACTGCAAATAATCCCCAAGGCCCTTCATAGGAATTCCCAAGTTTTTTTTTCAGTTCACCTTCTCCAAACCTCCCAAAAAATTACTGCACTGTTACTGTGGGTAGTCTGATGGCGTTTGCCTCAAATGGAGGTTTATTTAACTTATTAGATTTTTCTCCCGCCTTTATTACTTAAGAAACTCAGCAAACATTCATAATATTTCTTCCCACTCCACTTTCTCCCCCACCCCCAAAGCAACAACCTTGTGAGGTGTGCCTTGGGCTGAGAGCGCTGGCCCAAAGACACCCACTCAGCTTTCATTCCTGAGGCAGGACTAGAACTCGCCGTCTCGTCTCCTGCTTCCTGCTTAACTGGCTAAGATAACTTATAGGCGAAGATAAGTTGCTGAAGATAAGACGCCGAAGATAAGACTCATGTCAGGACCGGCTGGATTAGAAAAGGTTTGGATCTACTATTCTTTATGTCAGGGGTCTCCAACCTTGGCAACTTTAAGACTTGTGGACTTCAACTCCCAGAATTCCTCAGCCAGCATGGGCTCAATTGTAGCAAAGCTGGCTGAGGAATTCTGGGAGCTGAAGTCCACAAGTCTTAAATTTTATTTATTTATGTATGTATGTATTTATTTATTTTGTCACACAGTATATATAAGCATAAGTTGGAGGCCCCTGCTTTATGTCATAAAAGCTTTGGTTTCCATCAATTCAAAATGAGATTCTAGTCCTTTTATATACAACCATTTATCCAACAGGGTTACTTTTACGATCAACAGTTCACCTTCTACTGGTGTTTGAGAAACTGTTTATTAAGGTCACCGGATCACAGTATTAGGAGGGTGAACAAGAGCAGAAAGCTCAGCCAGGCAACCTTCAGTGACCTCGCTACTGGGAGATTATAGGAACTGTAGTCTAAATCCACGTGGAACAGTACTCAAGTCATTCCTGCCTCAGGAATAGCCACAAGAAGGGAAACGGCTATCCGACACATTCGCAAAATGTACCTTCCCATTAATTTCCACAGAAGGGAGGGGTAGCAGCAGATGGACTACAACAACTCTCATAAGCCGTAAACGACTGGTTAAGGTGAGCCCATGCAAACTGAGGAAAAGAGCCCACCGGAAGCGAAGATATGACTCGAGCTCCCTAAAACAACCCAACCGTCGCCGTCTCCCTCCCGCAGGAAAACTCACCCACTACCGCCCGCACGTGTGCCGTTCCTTCCGAGACTTCCTCTCTCCCCCCCCCCCCGTCGCTTCCGGTATAGGCTACATTCCCCGTCCATCTTGCTTGACGGCGACTGCGATTCACGACAGTATCACAAAAGCGCGGCCGTAAAGCAAAGTGGAGCAATCCCGAGCGGCTAAATAGATTATAACTCCTAGACTAGAGGGAACCCAAGACGCTAAAGCGGCTCTTCCGGTTCCTAATTGAACCGTGCCTGCCGAACGAACACCATGGAGATTGAGGGGTAGAGTGGCTCTACGGAATCACATCCGGCCTTATGTTCCCCCCCCCCGCCGCCGCCCCCCGTTTGCAGGATTTCCATGGAAACCGAAAGCAACGACTGAGATGCTGTGTTGGTTTGGGTTCGCTGGGATCGAAGCGGCCGTTTATCAGTTCTTCAGCCTCGTGCTCCTCCTGAAGAAGTTGCGCAGCTTCCCTAATCTTCTTGTCTGGGGAGCGAAATATTGAAATCCAAGTCCTGCGGAGGGCACCGGGTTGGGAAAGGCTGGATTACAGGAACTTTTTATTATTACTTTGTTTTATTAATTAATTATTTTTTTTATTATTATTACTTTTTATTATTATTATTATTTTTATTTTACTAGAAGAGTTCTTCACTCCTCCAAAAACAACAAAATATCTTATACCAACAGACTTGAAATCCTGGGATTAGAAAATTTACAACTCCGTCGACTTCGACATGACCTGTGTTTAACACACAAAATCATCTATTGCAATATCCTTCCTATAAAAGACTACTTCAGCTTCAATCGCAATATTACAAGAGCAAAAAATAGATTCAAGCTAAATGTCAACCGCTTCAAACTTGATTGCAGAAAATATGACTTCTGCAACAGAGTTGTTAATGCTTGGAACTCATTACCTGACTCCATAGTCTCTACTCAAAATTCCAAAATCTTCAACCAAAAACTGTCTACTCTTGACCTCACCCCATTCCTAAGAGGACTATAAGGGGCGTGCATAAGAGACAAAAGTGCCTACCGTTCCTGTCCTATTGTTCCCTTTATCATATCAATTTGATATAGCTGATGCATATTTTTTACATATATGTATATATTTTCTTCAAAATATGTTGTTCTATCTATGACAATTGTTTGTGCATACTGTTGTGACAAAAAAGAAATAAAAAATACTCTGTCATGGAAATCCCATTTCTGTGTGTCTCTATTTATTATCCCATCTTTCGTTTAGGACAGGGGTCTCCAACCTTGGCAACTTTAAGACTTGTGGACTTCAACTCCCAGAATTCCTAAGCCAGCAAAGATGGCCAGCAAAGCCATCACCAATCTCTTTCCACTTATGACTGTATGACTATAACTTGTTGCTGGCAATCCTTATGATTTATATTGATATATTGACCATCAATTGTGTTGTAAATGTTGTACCTTGATGAACGTATCTTTTCTTTTATGTACACTGAGAGCATATGCACCAAGACAAATTCCTTGTGTGTCCAATCACACTTGGCCAATAAAATTCTATTCTATTCTATTCTAAAAAATAGGTCCCTGCATTTAGTATCATTATTTAGCATCATTATTAATAGAATAACAAATTAGTTGTCAAATCTCTTCTTATAAACATCCATTGTTGGAGCATCCACAGCTGCTGGAGGCAAGTTGTTCCACTGATTAATTGTTCCAACTGTCAGGAAATTTCTCCTTTCCTTCTAGGTTGCTTCTCTCCTTGATTAGTTTCCATCCATTGCTTCTTGTCTCAAGTGCCTCTTATTGGAACACTGCTATCATACCACCCCTAGTCCTTCTTTTTATTAGACTACTAGACATACCCAATTCCAGCAACAAATAAATCAGGTTTTAGCCTTTTGTCCAGTCTCCTATTTATCTTTGTTGATCTTCTCTGTATTGTAAACTTGCTAGAGTTTCAACATCTTTTTTTACATCATGGTGACTAACTCTGGATGCAGTCTTCCAAGTGTGGCCTTTCCCAGGCATTATAAAGTGGTATTAACACTTCACATGATCTTGATTCTATCCATCTGTTTATGCAGCCTAAGACGGTTGGTTTTTTTGGCTGCTGCAGCACACTGCTGGCTCATATTTAAGTGACTATCCAGTAGGACTCCGACTATTAAAGAATTGCAAATAATCAATTGAGCCCATATCTGAAGAATGGTGGTCCTACTTGGAGGTAATCAGGGGTGAAATCTAAAAATTTTCCCTACCGGTTCTGTGGGCGTGGCTTGGTGGTCAGATGACTGGGTGGGTGTGGCCAATAACAATAAATAATAAAAATAATAAAGTATACAAAACAATAAGAGGTACCAAAAAACAACGTTCACACTTGACACGCACAACACAACGCAACACAATTGACTCACACACAATGTAAAAGCAGCTGCACCTCACCCAAAATGGCCCCTGCAACAAGAAGGAACCTCACACAGCCACAAAAAGCTCAAAACCCAACTTTCACTCTTTACACACACACATACATACAACACAACACAACTGACACACACACACACAAAATGCCACATATAGCTTTATGAAAGCTTTCTGTGAAACACTACAGAAACACCAAATCTCAGAAAGCTGCACAAATGTTTTATTATTTTATTTTAATTATATTTTTAGATAAACGCAGTTAAATTTAAAACTTCCTTTTAAATTTAGATGTAGCAATTTAAAGTTAATTGCTATGTCTAAAAAAATAAAACTCTTTTAAAAAACCCCAATTAACTATTTTTTAAAGCTCCCCCTCCCACAGTTACTTACCCAAGGGACGAGGCAGGCAGATTGAGTTGCTCACCGATGAGATGGATTGCAGGCAGGCAGGTTCAGTTGGTAGCTGATGCAATTGATTGCAGCAGCCAAAGCAAAGCAAGGCAGGAGCAAGCCCGAAAGAAGCAGGAAGTAGGCAAATGGGGACTGGGTGATTAGGTCGGCATGGGCGGGGCTGGGGGTGCCCAGGGATTTTTGCTACCAGTTCTCCAAACTACCCACCCCCATTGCTACTGGATTGCGCGATCTGGTCCGAACCGGGAGCATTTCACCCCTGGAGGTAATGCCTACCTCCCATTCTGCATTATGAAATAAAAGAGCCTCTGGTACTGCACACTTCTCAGTTTGGGCCCCTTAATGAATAAATGCATAGGTGCTGCTAGATGCAAGATTTATAGGATGTCAACTTAAAAGGCATGCCGCTCTTATTTTTTCTTGTTTTGTAAGAATAGCAATGAAAGGGGCTAGTTAGGGATTTTCAAAATAGAAAATGATGTCTGTGAATGATGGAGTGTTTTTTGTGGACCTCAGCAAATCATAGGTCTGTATTTTAATGGCTTTGTTACAGGTTTTTTGAAAAAAAATGTTTTTTTTTATTTATGTATTGTTGCTTTTTAATATCCTATTAGTTGCCCAGGGTTGTGAGAATGTGATGGGTGGCCATCTACATTGTTAAAATACATAAAACGTCTTATCCTGAAACAATATCTGCGAACCAAGAACAGGAAGGATTGGAGAACAACTTTTCAAACTGCATAAATCAAATCAACATTTTCTGTATGCAACAAGACTTTAATTTCAGTTTTGTCACAATTTTGTACATAAAGTAATTGCGATCCTGAATTATTTTCAGAAATACTAAGTTTCTTCTAGCTGCCAACCCATAGAGCTGTAGAAGCCATGGATATACTGTAAATAGGGAAATTTTCTATGACCCAAGTGTAGATAATCACAATTTTTCTGATACAGCTCATGCCTCTCATGGCTGTGTAACAATCAGAACTTAGCAGGTGTGGCCTTCTATTTTTTTTTTTAAAAGGCCACTCATTGAATTATGTTCTATTATGGAGCCATTGCAGATGCACAAGCCCTACCAGACATATGTTTGTGGTGGTGATGAATATCCTAGTTATTACTGTAACACTATTGTCACTTGTAATGTGGCCCAGTGTTTTTTTTCCCCCTTCAGTGCCATCTTGTGCTGGCCTTGTCTAGACTGAAAGAATAAATTAGCAAATTGATTTCTTTGTTACTAGTGTGCTTGAAAACCATGCTGTAGAGATCCGCTTTACTAATTTGAATTTAACGATTTGAAAAAGATGTATTTATTAAAGTCTAGCTAAAGAGTATAGGTGACCCAATAAGTTCATGATTTAATTTGAAGTCCCATCTTTTTATGCCATTTTATGTGGAATAAAAAGCATAGCCACCACCAGATGGCACTCACATTTCAGTCAAAACAAAGTTACACTTATATTTGCCTGGAGAATTAAGTATAGCAGTAATATTTTGAATAACACTTGCAAAGATTAAGTCCTACACACCATTAATACATGTGTTAGTCTTTCAAAGTTTTTTACTGTCTGATTATTAGCCTCGCTTGGCTTAATTTCCTTCCTGTGTCTCCCACATGTTCTTCCCATTATAACAAATTCAGGCTAGCCTGCTATATAGAGGAGTCCCAATGAAGTCTTATCAGATTTTAAGTGAATCTGTAATATCCTTGCAGGAGCAACAGTAACTTGCATTATAGCATCCCATCCCTGGCGATATTCTGGAAGGGAGGAATGATTTGATTGATTTTATAGTAAAGTATGATATATTGTTGCATGTTGGTAAGCTCTTAACTGCAAAAACTCTTGCTTTATGCTAGTCAAGGCCTACTTAAAATTATGAAAAGGCCAAATAGAGGAAGAATGTTTTGGTGAACAACAATTGTAAAGGGATTGGTAATGGGATAAACATTCCTAGCTTTCGTAAGTTGCATAAATTGTTGTCCCCAATGGTCAACTTGCTAAGCGGAACAAACAAGCAATGTGGTCTGATAGTAATGATGCAACATTGTGTTAAAATTTGTTACTACTGGTTCTGTGGGCGTGGCTTGGTGGGGATGGGGTAATATGACTGGGTGGGTGTGGCCAACTTTTTTTTTTTACTTTTAAAAGCATTTTTGGGCTGAAGAAAATGCTTTTAAAAATTAAAAGCATTTTTTGGGCTGAAGAAAATTGCTTTTAAAAGTTAAAAAAAAGCCTCTGATGATCGCACGGCTCAGCTGGGCATGGGCAGGGGGGCGCAGGGATTTTTGCTATTGGTTCTCAGAACCACCCGCCACCATTGCTACTGGATCGGGCAATCTGGTCCAAACCAGGAGCATTTCACCCCTGCTTTTGATAGAATATTTCATGCTTAAGGTGAACATGGCCAGCCTAAGACATTTTGCTGCCTGTGAATGACTAGTTTGCACTATTTTTCCAAGTCACTGAAGCTGGCCAAAGTTGGTACAAACTCACAATGAGGTAGTGTGTTCCATCAACCTAAGCCTGCAGAATGGTTTAGGGAGTTAAAAGTATATACTCTGTGGCCAATGGATGGAAATGCTTGGGAAGTCCAAAAGGAAAAGCTGGAATGCTATAACTGCTGCTCTGTAATGGAATAACTTGATGCAGTGAACTCTGTCTGGTGGAATGGGCTGCAGAGTTCCATAATTTACAGAAATACATTTGGTTTAGGATAATGCAAAATGTTTTTAATGCAACAAACATGGTTACTATCCCTGAAGAAACCACACAATTTTTCAGGTGGAATACATTGTGGACTACAAATAGATAAATGCAATTAAAATACCATGTTCAGGTAAGATTGATTTTATGAAAAATATTATAAACAGAAAGAAGGTAAAGGATGTTCCTATTGAATGAGCAGAGCTTGCAGTAGAGATGACAACAGCAAAATGGTGTTATGATTAAAATGAAGTGGAAAAGGAAGAGTTGGAAAAGTTAATTGCATTCTGGGTAGATCTAGTGAATAGCTCCAATTGAATTCAATGAATCTTACTCTCAAAAGTGGTTGCAGGATTACATTTAGAATCAAAGGAAGTTCAAACAAGTTAGGAAGATGGATATTGATTCTCTTATTTGCAATATCACATTCTGCAACCTGTAGATTTCACAACTTCTCCAGCTTGATGCAAATGCTCAGAGATACTTTAACCTATTTGAAAATAGATTTCCCAGTGAAATGGAAAACCATTTTGAAAACGATAGGTTCAAACCTAATTTACAGTTTGGCATGGCAATCTGTAAAATAACCAGCAAACACTAAGCCAAACATTCAGGAATAGTCAGAACTACTCTTTGGATAATGTTTATTGTTTCAGTGGGTGTTTGTATGTAGGTCTTTGGTTATTCGGGTTTTCTCCCGCGTAAAATTGGAAGTGTCTTGGCGACATTTCGACGAAATCCCATTCGTCATCTTCAGGCTAGGTGTTTACAGCTTCTCCTAGAAGCACGAAGCTGTAAACACCTAGCCTGAAGATGACGAATGGGATTTCGTTGAAACGTCGCCAAGACACTTCCAATTTTACATGAGAGAAAACCCAAATAACCAAAGATATATATATATATATATAATTTTTTTAATTTAAACATTCCATCTTCCATTAATTTCTTTGCCTGCCCTTTTCAGTGTTACTGATTAGTTATTTGGATAAACATAATCCATAACTTCTTGGTGAACATTTCAAGATGAAGTAGCTCTAGAATTCAGTTTGTACGATTCGTTTTACAACATCTCAACAATGGAAAAAGCAAAAAAAAAATCAATGGATTATTCATCTTGGTATAATAAACAAGGTAAAAAGGTTTATGTTAACACAAGGCTGTATTATTTCTTGCTTGTCAAACGATGTCATGTTGTTACATTAGATCATGTCTTGCTTCTTAAGACATTGAAGATCTGTGAATGTCTAACATTTGGTTAAATCTGGTAAAATTACACTGAAAAATGAAGTCAAACATTCCTAGCTACCTAGTTCTATCTAGCTATTTCTCATCATCTACCTATCAATCATCTATGTCAGGGGTGTCAAACTGGCAACCTGTAGGCCAGATGCGTCACGCACAGGGAGAGGTGGGCTTCATCTGGTTCAGATAGGTTCAGACGAACCGGTTGTTAAGATTTTGCACAGTTCAGAGAACCGGCTAATTGCACCACTGGCTGGCCCCGTCCACCCCACCCTGCCCTATCTCGCCTTGCCCGCCTTGGCCAGTGACTAAAGTCACACTCACACCTAGCTACTCTCTGGCTCCTTCACTCGCTCACCCAGACCATGCAGCCCAGCTGATTGCCACGCCTCACCTGCTTGCTTGCCTTTGCTGTGGCCTACCACGCTGGCCACGTGGCGCAGCTAAACTCTGCACCTCACTCGAAGGTAAGGCACTCAGCCAAAGGGCTGCCTCAGGGTGGACACAGCGAGGCTTGGCCACCTTTCAGGCCTGGCTCTTGCCATCCTTCCACCTGCATGCCACCCGCTCGCCCTTTGCCTTGGGTCCGGAGACACGCCAGATCCTGCCTTTCTAAAGGGACACCTCCCCACCACCATCCCACTTGCTCCCATAAGTTTCCACCGTGGTCTCACCCTTTACCGAATCGGCTCATTTACCTCCACTCCATTTCCTTCCTTCCCCCATGACTGCCTCTTTTTTCATCCTGTGACCTTATCTTCCTCCCGCGGCTGGTGGCAGAGAGGAAGGTGAGCCAGCCAGGGCTGAGCCGATGCTGCTCAGCTCCCCCCCAGCCCACATCTTGCCCCCTGCCTGGATTCTCCACAGCTGCTGGACCTTGCTCGCTGGGGGTGGGAGGTGACCAGGGAGCATGACGCTACAATGCCTGCATCACCCCTCAATCAGTTGCCCCTCCCTTGCCCACGTGCTTCAGCCAACTGCAGGCCACCGCTTTGAGAACAGTGTGAGCCCCATGGGCTGGAAGGTAGGCTAACGGTGGGAAAGGAAAATCTGCTCTGGACTTGCTGCACTCAGCCAAAGGGCTGCCTCAGTGTGGGGGAATATGGCAAGCCAAGGCTGCCTTTCGGGACCAGTTTCGGCTCCCTCAGGGTCTTCTGGGTGGGAGGCTTGAGAGAAAATGCCTCCCCCGAGGGTTGCACACTCGCCCATCCACCAGCCAGGCTGGCCTGGAAGTGGCATGTCCCCTTGTTGCGGGCTGGATGCGAGACCCAAGGCAGAGCAGAGGTTGAGTAGGCAGAAGCCCAGAGCAGGGCCCAAAGGGCAGCCTTGCCTCACCGTGTCGTTGTCCCCCCGAGGTGACCCTTTGGTTAAGTGCAGCAAGCCCAGAGCGGATCTTCCTTCCCCAACATCAGCCTTCCAGCCCATAGGGCTCACACTGTTCTCACAGTGCCAGCCTTTCCGGGCAAGGTGGGACCAGGTGTGATCGTCCCTTTGCGTCCAGTCCCCGGGAGGCTGGCCAGGAGCTGGCTCATGAGGTGGTGGTAGCCACCGGACCAGTGCTGGGATGGCCGCTTAGGATGAAGCTGGGCCTGGATATGGCAGGCTGCCCTCGTCCCGGCAGCTCCAAAATTAAATGCCTCCTTTTCTTGCAAGTACAAACATCATTAAAGGGAGAAATGATGAGTGAGGGAGAAGAAAAGTTCTCAGAAAAACTGAGAATGAAAACAATGTATTCCAGTTAAATTAGAAGTGGTTCTTTATGAAGAATCTGTGAAAGTTTTGGAATATTGCAATAAGGCCCAAGGAAAAAAATAAAGGAGAACGATTTAATTAGAAGAGAAAGAATGGTAGGACATCCAGTAACTGACTGCTTTGAAAATGTCTTTCAAATATGTTTTCATTTACAATGGATTGAAAATATTTGCTTGACTATATGCTTTAATGTTCAAAAAGAATAATCTTTATCAGTATAAGCAGAGATGTATTCTTCAAGCTTTAGTGCATTTTGCAAAAATCATTATGAATACCACTGTAGAACATCATTTCTCACCAAAGATGCAATTTAATGGAGAGGAAAGTAAGATTTACACTTAGGCAAGAAAAAAACCAAATGCACAGGTATAGAATAGATGGTGCCTGGCTCAACTGGAAGTAACTGTGAGATGGATCTGTGAGATGGAAACTTATCAAATAGATCCAACGTAGAAATCAGAAGAAATTTCCTGACAGTGAGAGCAATTAATCAGAGGAATGGGATGCCTTCAGAAGTTGTGGGTATACCATCACTGGAGGTTTTTAAGAAGAAATTTGTCCATAATTAAATTTGTGTGGTTATTTCATGCTTATACTTATATATATTGTTGTGTTTGACAAAATAAATAAATAAATACATAAAAAATTAAAATAAATAAATAAATAATAGTATAGGGTCTCATGCTTGAGCAGCGGTTGGACTAGAAAACCTCCAAGGTCCCTTCCAACTCTGTTATTCTTTATAAATCTCTCCATTCAGTCTTACCAATACTTGGAAATGTACATCAGGTCTTCTGATAGCAAAATCTCATCTTATTGGCTAGTATCAAGGGGGAGATGACTTTGAAAAAGCTTCCTCTCTCACCATAACATGCAAGATGAGGCGAGGCCTGGCTGGGAGAGGAAGGGGCAAGGAGAGACCAGGTGAGGCGCCCCTTGATGTGAGTGACATTGAGTTGTCCATGACCACCCAGCCACGCCCAACCAGCAGTCATTAGGGCAGAGAACTGGTTGTTAAATTATTTGAATCCCACCACTGTGCACAGGCCACGCCCACCCCAGCTCCACAAATGGGAAAGTCATGAAACATCATGTAACAGCAATGTGATGCCGCAAATTTGACACCCATGATCTCTGTCAATCATTATCTATCTAGCTATCATCTAAATTTATATGCTACCCATCTTGCTCTGCAAAGCTTCCTTGGGCCTTGAAATGTTTTTTAATTATGCAATCCATCTGAATTTGATGCTCTACTTACGTATTTAAACTATGCCAAATGCTAGTTTTGATGGGAGGACAATTACTCTTTTTTCACACATATTTTTTCTTTCCTTATTTGTGGGGGGGGGTTTAAATTTCTCACGCCTTGAAGCAGTTATACAACACAGGATTACCTTTCACTGCCAAATGCTTTTGGAAATGTTCCATTTAATAATTTTTGCTGTGTATTTTCAGCTAATTCTGTCTGAGTGTGATGCTTTTAAAATTGATAGTCTGAGATAAAGCCAAATATTGGCTATTTGCTGGTTGTCTTTTTGTGTGGTGACAGATGCATGTGTTTCATTTTGAGTTATCTAAAACAATGTACACTGATTTCAAACAGTAATGAAATAGGAAACATTTGGGAGTCCTGTCTTGTTTTTCCAAGGAAGCTTAATTTTCTTATTTAGATTCTAAGGTTTTTTTCCATGGGAGCCAAATGATTCCTTATTATCTTTGAAATTTTTTTTTAATCTTTTTGTTATTTAAAAAAGTTGTGTATTTAAATTGCCTGATTATTTCCTGCAGAGGTTTTTTTTTTCCCCAATTGATTATGGGCCCATCGATTTGGGGTTCACTCTTAGCAATTCAGGTCTTCAATAGTGCATTCATTAACACTGCAACTAAGTCCATTTCCTTGCTGTTGATTGTCTTCTTTTCTTTCCTTACACCTTTCCCAGCATTACAACTTTCTCCCAAAAACTTGCATAATGTTATCTTTGCATAATGTGTCTAAAGAAGGATAACTTGAGCACGGTCAAGACTCCAGGTCAATTTGTTCAATGATCCATTTGTTTGTTTTCTTGGCTATACCCATGGTGTTTTCAAAAGTCTCCCATACCAAAATTCTGAAGTACTGTCATAATAATAATAATAATAATAATAATAATAATAATAATAATAATAATAATAATAATAATAATAATAATAATAATAATAATAATAATAATAATAATAATGTTTTAATTTGTATACCGCCCTTCTCCCGAAGGACTCAGGGCGGTGAACAGGCAGATAAAATACAAACATACACAATAATTAAAACAACCCTTAAAAAACTGATTTAAGCTTGCCCGAAAATTTAAAATAACAATACACCCCATAAAATTACCAAAATTTAAAAACCCATCATCCAATTAAAATTTAAAGGTAAAATCAAGCTAGTCCAGCCATACGAAATAAATAGGTTTTAAGTTTGCGGCGAAAGGTCCCAAGGTCAGGTAGTTGTCGAAGCCCGAGGGGAAGTTCGTTCCACGGTTGGAGCCCCCACAGAGAAGGCCCTCCCCCTGGGGGCCGCCAGTCGACACTGTTTGGCTGACGGCACCCTGAGGAGTCCCTCTCTGTGGGAACGCACCGGACGCTGGGAGATAGAGGCCGGCAGTAGATGGTCCCGTAAGTAGCCCGGTCCTGTCAGTACTATTTCTATTCCTGCTTCTTTAAGTCCAACTTTTCCTTCATAGAGCATCACAGGGAATACATTGCTTGGACTCTTAGGATCTTTGTAGACACATCACAGCACTGAATATCTTTTTCAAAGCCCTTCAGTAGGAAATGTAGAGCTATCATATATGGGATCCATAATATATAGATGACTTTCTTTTTCTTTTGCTACGTTCACTAATTCCCTTGAAGTTGTCACTATTATACAAGTCTTTGATCTACATTCTGTTTTTAAATCTGTATTCTGCAAGGCTTTGTGATGCTCTGAAGTCATTGATAAGTGTTTAGCTTGCCTTTTGCTTTCTCCCATTACCACTTGCGATCAAGATTGGACGCATTTTAGGATTGAATAGCACACCTTACAGATTGAGATACATGAGATTCATAGTCTTCATTTACTGTAGGTTTCCAAGCATCTAGAATTAAATTGAGGTAACCTTGGTTTTTTTTCAAAGAAGGTAAAAACATTTGCTTTCATCATTTGTTCTATATCTGTCTAGCTATTTTTTTTTGTAGTTTATCATTATTTAATTATTCCATGTTTTAATATATTGCTCTAATGGCGCTCACCATATTATTTGATCATACATAATAATACCACCATTCAATTTCTATGCTTCCCTCTTGTTATTGCTTTTATTTAATTATGTAAAAATGTATACCCTAATATTCCCCTTTTCTCTTATTTCTATCTCTATTCTAACTTTTAATCATGTCAACCTTTTATTAAAAGACAGTTTTCTTTCTAGCCAACATACCTCGCCCACTTAGGTGCTTTGAATCTTGTTCATTTTTAACTTACCTCCCATATTTCACTCCTTACTTCTATTTGTATTAAGAGATAATCATTCATTATTTCACTATTCAGTGTTTCAATACACAATTCTGATACCAATAGATTCCAATATTATTTAGACATACAAAATTATTCTAATCATATTCTTTGCAATCATCAAATCTATATAATTCTGATAGTAATACACATTTATATTAAAGTATGTTCTTTCATTATTTAATTGCTCAATGTTTCAATATATTATTCCAATATAATGGAATAATATATCTGTCTAGCTTTCTCTTCAGCCTACATTCATCAGTGAAATTCAAACTCTTTGTAGTGTGTCATTTTCTACCAATTTCTGGGAATTTATCTTACATTATCTTGCTAGCAGTCCAGGGCCACATGGGGCTGTGGGCTGGAGACAACTGATGTAGAGAGACTAATTATATCCTAATTGCAAAGAAATATCCCTCTGTCTACCTATCTATTGATCAATCTATCTTCTCTCTCCCTCTCTCCCTCCCTCCGTCTCTCAGCAATTGAGTTCTATATATAAAGAATACCTCTTTGTGACATTCAGTAAATACCTTGGTTTCTTATATTCAACTCTTTGGACACATTACAATTATGACCTTATGGATTATGATTGCCAGATTGATCATCTGTGCAGTTAACTGGCTTGAAATAAATGAAGTTTTCTGTCTTTCAGTTTACCAACCATATTATACCCAACAGGTTAGAAAGATTAATGTAGGGCTTCTTACAATAGCTGCTTAATAGGACTGTATTGAGGACAAAAAATGGAGTTTTCCAAAGCTAAGCTGCAATGACAGAAGGAGTAAGTGATTAGGAAACTATGGAGCTGAAATACTCGCTGTGATTTGACAGAGGATTGATTATGCTTTTCTCTAGCAGCAGTGAGCACCCTTCTTTCAGTTACTTTTCAATCTTCCCTTGAAAAGGGAACCATATTACTCAAGGAACGGTCTCAACCCAATGGGATTAGCCCATCCCCCTCAAGATGGCAGAAGAGGCACATTGCAGGCCCTGTTGATGGAGGAACTTTGGCTGATGCAATCCAGGAGAAGAGCCTTTTCTGCTGTGGCTCCCACTCTCTGGAACACCATGCTCCCAGAGGGGAGAGGGGAGACCCTTTCAACTTTCCAAAAGAACTTGAAGACATGGCTCTGCCAGCTGGCATGGGGCCCCAATGGGGGAGTGACATCCTGGAGGTAGTTAATGGATTAGGTGTGACCCACACTCTCCTTGTGTGAACTTGTTCTTTTCCTCTCCATCTTAGTCAATTTAATTGTAACCAAATTTTAAATTTCTGGTCTCTATTTACTATTTTAATGTTTTTTATGATTTTTTTTAATTGAATGCTGCTTGGCAAGATGAGTGGCTTTAAGTTTATTTTTTTTAAAAAAGAAACAGAGCAAGTTTAGTTGCTTTTTCCCAAACAGGTGCTGGAATTAAGGTGCACTAAACAACACCTTATTCGAGATACTGGTAGATGACTTCATGTCTCTTAGTCAATTACTTTTTTCAGCTTTTTGCATACTTCTCTCTTTTTGAAGCTCTAAACAATCCCTAGCAACGTCCTAAAGAATGATTCCACATCAAATAGAAATTCATGATTAAATACTTCAGACTGCATCCATTTGGACATAAAACATGATCAATTAAATGACCAACTAGAAAGTCAAAATGAAAGTAGGACTGGGGAAGGATGGTGGTGATTATAATACATTTTTGAAAATCACTCTGTTGAAACCTCTTTATATTTTACATATATTTGTATATATTTGCATAATATATACAAATGGATGCAGATGTTATATGCTCTTCAATCTAAAATTGATTTTAAGAAGGCTGCATTGTTGAGTGACTCACAGGAGTTGTTTCCCCTTCCCCCAACCATTAATATTGTTATAGGTTGGTGACGTCCATCAAGTAAGTACTCTCATGCCTTTTGCCACAAGGTAGTTAATTATTTATTATTGGCTAGCTGAAAATAAACTCTAGATATTTAAAAGTTTTAATATTTAAATTACATTGCCTATACTAAAACAGATTGAAGTATAATAATAGCTTTTTGTTCATATTATTCATACACATACACACACATACATACATACACACGAGGTAGGTTATAGCAATAGCACTTAGACTTATATACTGCTTCACAGTGCTTTACAGCCCTCTCTAAGTGGTTTACAGAGTCAGCATATTGCCCCCAACAATTTTGGGTCCTCATTTTACCCACTTCCGGAAGGATAGAAGGCTGAGTCAACCTTGAGCCTGGTGAGATTTGAACTGCCAAATTTCAGTCAGTCGGCAGTCAGCAGAAGTAGCCTACAGTACTGCACTCTAACCACTGTGCCACCATGGCTCATATGTTACCCGGTATGTTAAAAATATTTCAGGGAAAGCAATAAAAGTGAAAGGAATGTCAGCATTACAAAGAGAAACCAAATACAATCTCCTGTAGCAATCCAATTTCATTAAAGTTGGAACAAACAGAATAATTATCCCAAAGATGCTTTTTTCTAAAAGGCAACTGAACTTCCTTGGTTTTTCCTTTGAAAATGTGCTTCTCATTCAAGAAATAAAATGTTTTCAAAGAAAAAAACCAAGAAAATCCAGTTGCCTTTTGGAAAAAAACACTTTTGGGGTAATCATGAACTGGATGATTGAGGGTCTCCATTGATAAATAGAATAATTCCAAAGAACAACGTAGGACTAACATTTCAAATTTATACAGTACATATTTACTTGTTCCTGCTGATTCCACCATAACAAATTTCAAAGTAAAAGTGCTATGTCAACCAAGTATCATTTATTCATTACAGTGGATTACAGTTCCAAACAGATGTGTTTAAATGCTGGAGATATACATCTGAAAAAATAGTTTTCACAAATATTATACAATTTGTAGAAAATATTTTTTTTTAATACGTACATACAGATTTCACAGAAGCAGCAATGCCAATATGCTCGTATTTAACTGTTCATAGACTCCTTGGTTTGTTTATAATCCTGGCTGTTCTTCCAGCAGGTTAGTTTCATCAAATCTAAGCGTACCTATAAAAATGTTTCAAAAAGTAAAAGTTGGATAATGCATATAAGATGTTTCGGCAGATAGAATTTGCACAATGAAAGCTCTATCTGGATGCATGCAGTGATATAATGAAAGCCATATGCTTTCGTTTATTTTCATTAAAATCACCCACCTGGCCATAAATCTAATTTGTATCATATCATGGTGGCCACATCATCATATTCACAACATTACAATTACAATGAAGACATTATGAGAAAACTGGAGATTAAGAGGTACCCAACATTGCACCAAACTGAGTGGGTGAAACTAAATTGGAGAAATAGGGGTGTGTTGGGGGGTCCTGCTCTAGTCACTTATAGATGGCAAAAGTTTATGCTCTGGGTTCAATGCTAACAAGCAATGTTTCTTCTTCCTGAGAAGAGGCAGCATTTGATTTTTACTTATAAATTCTTAAATAGAAATCATTTTATAATTCATAGCAATTACTATGAATCAAAGCTCAAGGCACCTCTTACCTAAAGAATGGATTCTTTAAATCAAGCACATTGCCTGATTTAAAGCCTGTCTCATCCACTATGGCAACAATCTGGATGTCATAACTCTGCCTGCATCATAAAGACAGTTAAATACATAAATACATTAAAATACAGTTTTAATGTAAGCAATTGGTTATATAATCTTTATTGAACAATAAGTGAGTAGATACTCTTTTTTTTTTAATCATTTGACCCTGGAATGAAATTACTGTTTTGTGCTGTTTTGTAAACATTCTGCACAACTTTTTCTTGTAAAAATAGCAATAGCAATTAGCAATTAGACTTATATACCACTTCACAGCCCTCTCTAAGCAGTTTTACAGAGTCAGCATATTGCTCCCAACAATCTGGGTCTTCATTTTATCAACCTCAGAAGGATGGAAGGCTGAGTCAACCTTGAGCCTGGTGAAATTTGAATTGCCAAACTGCAGACAACCGGCAGTCAGCTGAAGTAGCCTGCAGTACTACATTCTAACCACTGCGCCACCATGGCTCATGTATTAGCAGTACTGAATTTGGGAGTGAGGGCTTTCCAATGGAGATACAAAAGAAACATTTTGTATCAGTGCATAACATTATCAGTAATGTTGTAAATAATGTTAAGATAAAATTGAACTATCCTGTTTCCCCCAAAATAAGACATCCCCTGATAATAAGACCAATTGGGCTTTTGAATGCATGGCAATAAGGCCAAGCGCTTATTTCAGTGTTCAAAATAATATAAGACAGGGTCTTCTTTTCAGGGAAACATGGTATTACAAATAAGTCCCTTTGGTAGAAGTAGTCCTTGAGTTACAACTGTTTATTTAACTACAGTTGAAGTTATGGCAGCTTCAAAAAAAAGTGACTTGTGACCCATCCTCAAAAACAGAATACTACAGCGGATACAGAAAGTCTACACACCCCTGTTAAAAAGCCAAGTCTTTGAGACGTAAAAAAAAAATCAGACCAAGATAAATCATTTCAGAATTTTTTGACTTTTAATATAACGTAATGGGGAAGCCCTTCAGGCAACCATTTGGCAAGAACACTTATACATGTCTTCCTATGTGTCCACCAGCCCTCAAAAGCTGGAGATTCTGGACATCCAAAGCGACTAACTTCTACTCTACTGTATTAATATGCACGTGCTAGTTCTTATTTATATATTTATTTTTTTTTGCAGGTCCTGCTAGCATTTTTTTTCCAGCTAAACACATTTCCTGCTACATCAGATTGCCCAAAATACACCTCTATTGACTCCACCAGTGTTCAAAATGACAGAAAACAACTAACGTTATTCCACTAAAAATAATTATTCCAGTAGTGACTAGACATTACGTAAGACAACTGGACAGAATTAATCTTTCGTACAACCATGAAAAAAAATCTACTTACCGTTTATTTGCTACAAATAAGACTTCCCCTGAAAGTGTTTCCCCTTCTTTGGCAAAGAGAGGAGTTTGAAAAAGGCAGCGCACTTGATACCAATGGGTCAGAGGCTCTGTTGGAGCAGTGGAGAGCCAAACTGTTACCCTTAAAATGAGAAATCAATAGGAAAAAATGAAAATTTATTTTGAGAATAGATGGAGTTTCCCCTTAATAACATAACATAACAACAGAGTTGGAAGGGACCTTGGAGGCCTTCTAGTCCAATCCCCTGCCCAGGCAGGAAACCCTACACCATCTCAGTCAGATGGTTATCCAACATTTTCTTAAAAATTTCCAGTGTTGGAGCATTCACAACTTCTGCAGGCAAGTCGTTCCACTTATTAATTGTTCTAACTGTCAGGAAATTTCTCCTTAGTTCTAAGTTGCTTCTTTCTTTGATCAGTTTCCACCCATTGCTTCTTGTTCTACCCTCAGGTGCTTTGGAGAACAGCCCGACTCCCTCTTCTTTGTGGCAACCCCTGAGATATTGGAACACAGCTATCATGTCTCCCCTAGTCCTTCTTTTTATTAAACTAGACATACCCAGTTCCTGCAACCGTTCTTCATATGTTTTAGCCTCCAGTCCCCTAATCATCTTTGTTGCTCTTCTCTGCATTCTTTCTAGAGTCTCAACATCTTTTTTACATCGTGGCGACCAAAACTGGATGAAATATTCCAAGTGTGGCCTTACCAAGGCATTATAAAGTGGTACTAACACTTCACGTGATCTTGATTCTATCCCTCTGTTTATGCAGCCCAGAACTGTGTTGGCTTTTTTCGCAGCTGCTGCACACCGCTGGCTCATATCTAAATGGTTATCCACTAGGACTCCAAGATCCTTCTCACAGGTACTACTATTGAGCAAGGTACCACATATACGGTACCGGTGCATTTTGTTTTTTTGGCCTAAATGTAGAACCTTACTTTTTTCACTGTTGAATTTCATTTTGTTAGATAGCGCCCAATGTTCAAGTCTGTCAAGATCTTTCTGTAATTTGAGCCTATCTTCTGGAGTGTTGGCTATTCCTGCCAGCTTGGTGTCATCTGCAAATTTGATGAGTTCCCCATCTATCCCCAACTATCCTCTAATAAAAGAGTTATAGTTCCCAGACAAAGTGTTTCTTTCAGCAGAAGATTTATGCTCTAAATATACGCTCTAAATATATACTCTAAAACAGAGGCCCCCAACATTTTGGGCACTGGGGACTGGTTCCATGGAGAAAGGTTTTTCCGTGGACCAGAGGGTCATGCATCCTGCCTACATCCAGCGGCTGGGACTACACTTATTTGTGTGGCACAGCTGGTGATCCATGGAGCAGGGCTGGAGACCCCTGCTTTAAAATGACAAAATAGACTTAGTCTGGTAACAGATTTAAGGCTAACCAATTTCATTGGGATATAAACTTCTGATGATGGGAGCTTTTGCTTACAAAAGCATATGCGACTATAATGTTGGTCAATCCTAAAGGTGCAGCAAGATTCCTAGTCTATTTTTATTGCCATGGATTTTAGATTCTTTCCTTTCCTCCCATCTGTCCTGTAAAGTGCTAATTTCTGGATGATATCCTAAATTCACTCAGGATGTGATTTGTTTTTGATTCACCGCATTCTCTAAAACAGCCTCAATTAGTATTTGCTTTTGATGTGGCCAACTCAATCAATGTTGGAAAGAAAGAAAAATACATACAGTGAGCCAACAAATGCCACATCAAACCAAAATGCCAAGCCGTGAATTAATCCAGATTGCATCATTTGAAATACAAAAGGGATTTCCACTCTGCAGAAGGAAATAAAAAAAGATTAACAACATAATTAGAAAACCGCAATTAAAAATATGAAAGTGTCATGAAGATCGGCATCCTTAAAACATCTGATTAGAAATCAAATTAAATGGATATTCATCCAAGGAATTGTATCAATAATATTAGCTTTTCTGGATTAAATATTTACTGAGCTTATTTACTAAATTTAGCACCATGCAGTCCTTAAAAAAATAACTCAAGCATAAAGGCAAAGAAATTTTTTTCAATTGAGGCCATCAAAACTCACAGACAAAAAAAATTTCTAGGTTCATTTGTACTCTCATTACAAGACCAAATTCTATGTTTCAAGAACACATTTTAGAAGTAACATCAGAATGCATGGAGTGGCTATAACAACTTTTCCTATCCAGTTATCTAAGACTTGCCTAAGTTGGATGTCATACAACAAAATGCCAATGCACATGGGTTGGGTCACTTTTTTTCCTTCCATTCAATTGTGTCAAATTCTTGAAGACTGCTTGGACTAGTCCCTGCAGTTTTCTTGGCAAGGTTTTTCAGCAGTGGTTTGCCATTGCCTGCTTCCTAGGGCTTAGAAAGAGTAACTGGTCTAAGGTCACCCAGCTGGCTTTGTGTCTAAGGCAGGATTGGAACTTAAGATCTCCAGGTTTCTAGTCTGATGCCTTAACCAGACTGGCTTTCTAAAGTACATTACTCTAGAAAGAACTACATATTTTGAGTGTATCCCTACAGTGACTAGCTTGCTAATAAAGTGAAAACTATACCAACAAATAGTAGTTTAAAATGGAACAGTGTGAAATGGAATGATAGACTCTCACCTATGCAAATCTTCCTCTTCTGCTTCTAGAAAACTGACAGTGTATTTCACAGTCCGGGCCATCAAAATTCGAATGTCAAATGTGTCCTTCAAATAAAAATAGAAAAGAAAGAACTCATATTATAATCTAGAGTAGGGTTGATAATTAGGTCTGACAACTTCCGTATGAAATCACAATTCAACAAAATAAATTTGTTGAAATCTTGTGAAATCACTTCAATGTTTTCACATGATTTTTCATAAGATTTTAAGATAGAATCTCAAGGTTTTATGAGATATTTGCATTTTCATGTGAGATTGTTACATTCTCTAATGGGACTAGGCAACATCTTAGTGGGTGTGCACATGTGTAAGAAGCAAACTGGTGGTAAGTTTAAGAATTCCTTCCTTGTATATATCACCAACCCAACACCAACCCAAGCCAAAATAAATGTTAAGTCTCCTTCAAGTCAAACTAAGTTCCTGTTTTCTTCTTTGGCAAGTTCATTTTGTTTCTTAGTTGCATGGAAGTGATTTATTACTGCCAATTTCTAAGATTATTTTTTTTTACAATCCAGTCTAGCCTACAGCTCTGATATTTCTTACAAATTGCTCATCCAGGTAATAACCGATACAGGTAATTATCAAGCATGAAAACTTTGGGACCAGTGAAAGTAATCTTGAGGTGTAAAAGAGGCCAAAACTATTTATTATTATATAATAGAAATTGGCACATTGTAGAGAAACAAATAGCAGCTCCAGAACGCCAGAGTCCTACATAATTCCACTTGATTCCCACTCACCCCGTTTTTGGAAGAAATATAGTAAATAAATAATATACATTTTCATAAATAAATCTGTTATGTCTTTCACTTAAAAATCATTTTCATAAACATGTTCTACATTAATTCTTCCTGTCTAAATAAAATCCTCTGAATTCATTTCAACAATAAATTATATATTTTTCATTGCTTTGGATCAAATTATCATACATTATAGCTTTTTAAAAATTAGCAATATTTGTTACTGATGAATATTTTCAAGCAATCAAATAACACATATATTCCCACTACTGTCTGGGCCTGTGACAAAAAAAAAATTAACGAAGAGGCAAAGGAGATTTAGCAATGCAGTTAAAAGTTTTGGAGTTCTTTCATTTATAATGTAATTTCCAGGCTCTTTTTCTATATATCTTCAGTTTAGCATAAATAAGTGAATCAATTTAAAAATGAGTACTTCTGATGCCATTTCTATGCAGTTTTTAAAATTGTTAAGCAACAGGATTGAAAAACAGGACATCGTGTGACTGCATCACTTAGGAGTTAATCCTGGAACAGCTTGCCATCCTTAAGCAAGGATTGTAAGTCATTAAGCAAGGATCTCCTTTCAATTTCCTGCAAGCTTCCAATAGGCAAAGTCAAAGGCTGGAAGGAAGTCTTAAGTCCTAGTTGGCTTGTAAGGAGGCCAGCAGGCAGGTAAGTCAGGTCGGAGAAGGTGCATAAGGGTTGTGGGTGGAATGGCCAGGTGGAATTGCAGGCACGCACATACATTATGACCTATGAGACTCCTAAGCTCTCGTACTCCATAGCCAGGCTCTTCAGGAAATGCAGGAATACGAGTGGCTTACCAAAGCAATTTACAAACTTCCATGCCAGTTTCCGCATTGACTTTGCTTCTGGGAAGCTGGCAAGAAGAATCGCAAGTGGTGATCACATGAAATGGGATCTTGCAACTGTCATGAGTGCAAATCACGTATGACCATCTGGCCCTGGGATGGCCAAGAACTTTGACTTTGAGGACCGATGACAAGTACAGGTAGTCCTTGACTTATTACCACAACTGAGCTCAAAATTTATGTTGCTGAATGAGAAGTTTGTTAAGTGAGTTTTGCCCCATTTTACGATTTTTCTCGCGATGGTTGCTAAATGAATCCCTGCAGTTCTTAAGTTAGTAACATGGTTCTTAAGTGAATCTGGCTTCCCCGTTGACCTTGCTTGTATGTAGGTTGCAAAAGGGGACCACATGACTCCGGGACACCGCAACCGTCATAAATATGAACCAGTTATCAAGTGTCTGAATATAAATTATGTGACCATGAGGATGCTGCAATGGTCCTAACTGCGAAAAATTGTCATACGTCATTTTTTTAGTGCCGCTGTGATTTTGAATGGTCACTAAATGAACTGTTGTAAGTCGGGAACTACCTGTACCACCTGTTCAGCATCTTTGTGATTTCAAACGGTTGTTGACCAAGTGTTGGTTAACTGAGGACTACTGCTATACAAAAAAGGAAAAAAGTATGAAGAGTTAAGGACAGAAGGTAGAGGTTGATTTTAATGAAGACCTCAGACAGGATATTATAGGCTAACTTTAATAAGTTGTAAAAGAGCAAAATGTGGCTTTGCTAAGATGAGAACAATCAATCAGTGAGAACTTTGAAAAACTGAGCCTTTTTGAAGGACATGTTCTGGGAAATCTCAAAAGCTCCCAGATGGGGAAGAATGGCTGTCTTTGGAATATAATGCAAAAGAAAGACAAAACATTAAAAAAAATAGCAGTTAACTTACTACAATGGGCTGTCTGAAGTACTCATCTACAGCTGCATTACGGAGACTGGACAGATTTACCCCATAAAAACACTGCTGATACCTGGAAGGAAGAATGTATTTGTTTTGATTTTTAAATTAAATTCAGAGAAAGAAATCTTACGGATCTCATATAAAGATGTCAGATCCATGCGTACTATTAAAAAACAAGCATACACACACAAACACACACATACACACTCAAAACATGAAGACTCCCCAAAGCATTTTTTAATTGTAAAAATGTATATTTTGACTCTGTGTTTGTTTGTTGCTAACTGCTTAATGGAGTAATTAACTCTGTAAAAAAAAAAGTCCAGAGCCTTAAGCAATTTGGTTAAATTTTGAAAGAATTAATGGTCACCATTCAGCTACAACATTAATTGTGGTACTTATGTGCTACAATTCCCCTCAGAAGCTGGCTTTTACAACCACATCATGCATGGAATCTGGATATGGATTTCACAGGTGTGTTTTTTAGAAGAAAATAATATTTTTAAAGGCAAAACAGATGGAAAGTCTCTAAGTAAGAAAGCAGAAAAATAACTTAGCAAGGGTACTCTGGCCCTTGGAATGGATTTTAAGCACCAACTGAGAAAGAACTACAACTAGGCAAGAGAAAAGTCCAGGCTTGAACCAAATCAAAATGCTTCTATATTAGGACCATATATACAGTATCAGGGGTATCCAAATTTGGCAACTTTAAGACTTTTGGACTTCAACTTCCAGAATTCTTCAGCGTCCACAAGTCTTAAAGTTGCCAAGTTTGGACACCCTCAATATATATGAATAAAGATGGAAAGGAATGGCCAAAAAAGATTATAGCAGACTTTATCAAAGACAGCAAGCACCTGGACATAATGGAAATGTTCAGTTTTTGACCAAAGGTTGTGCTCCACATGGATCTCAATAGCATTGATGCCAAATACTTGGGCTCGCGTAAAGAATTGCTTCACAGGATTCTTAATCCTGGTCTAAGGGCAAAAGAAGTAATTATAAATTTGTGACTGATGCCATCCTAATCTTTGCTATCCATTTTTTTTGCAAATGGGTTATTTTCCCAACTAGAACTCTATATTGGATAATTAAATAGCACATTTATCTGTAATACAACATTCTACTATCTCAGGACTTTTAATTTAGTCAACGAAAGAATGAATATGCCTCTTACTTCAATTTATAGACAAGGCATATGATGAGCAAGAGCAAGGAAATTTTTTTTATTTGTGGCCATCCTATTGACTTGGATACTCTTTTCAAAACAAAAATGGAGATTAAATGGATATCCAGAGCCATGGTTTTGAAATGTACCTTAAATAAAGATAAAACTACAAAAGCTAGCAAAAAGATATCTTTTTTGACAACTGGTACATTTTAATAAGTAAGAAATATATGAATCTCAACAGCTGTGCCGTTATTTAGCCAGAATTCAAATGAACCTGGATCCAGGTGGTGTTAAGTGGAGGATATTGCAATGTGATAATGACATATTAATTTGAACAGCCTTTTTTAAGTTGCTTGTCTGCGAGAGATGAGGAGAATAATGGACAAACACATCTGGAGGATAACCAAGTTAGGCAAGGGTGAATTAAAAACTTCTTCAACCATGTCTCAGCATATTTATGTTATCAGTTTGAGGACCTACCTCTTCTTTTTCAAATGTTTGCTTCACCGAGTTCAGTATCTTTATTGATACGTCGTATCAATTAGGATTTTATTGATCTTGAATGATACTTCATATCAACATAGGTACGTCATTCTCACATGCCAAACTTTATTATCACATAAAGCACTGCTACAAGTGCTGTTGTTCATGCAGAAGTGTTGAGTACAGCAAAATCCAATATTCAAAAGTTTCAAAACCTCATCAAGTCAACATCACATACTCAACAATTTTAGAAAGTAACAAGCAGAAAACCATTTTCATTGGAAAACGACATGTTACTACGAGAGAAAGAAGTACACGTTCATTCAAACAAATGAGACCCTGAGGAATGTCTGCTAAAAGCACACTTCTCAATACAACAAGAATTGCTGCTATACAAATAATTTTGAACCACATGCTTAGCATTGCAGTTAAATGGAAAATAATTTAAGTGGAGTTAGTTCTACATGTTTAAGATAAAAATAAATATCAATTTAGTATTGCAGAGTCAAAGTAACCATATTACTTTCGGTGATACTTTAAAAATGCATTAAGTCAATCAAACTAAAGTCAGATAACGTAGTAAGCACAGCACTTAAGATGTGCAAGTTTTCTCCAACACAAAAATTACATCTAGGCAAGAGAAAAGTCCAGGCTTGAACCAAATCAAAATGCTTCTATATTAGGACCATATATACAGTATCAGGGTATCCAAATTTGGCAACTTTAAGACTTTTGGACTTCAACTTCCAGAATTCTTCAGCGTCCACAAGTCTTAAAGTTGCCAAGTTTGGACACCCTCAATATATATGAATAAAGATGGAAAGGAATGGCCAAAAAAGATTATAGCAGACTTTATCAAAGACAGCAAGCACCTGGACATAATGGAAATGTTCAGTTTTTGACCAAAGGTTGTGCTCCACATGGATCTCAATAGCATTGATGCCAAATACTTGGGCTCGCGTAAAGAATTGCTTCACAGGATTCTTAATCCTGGTCTAAGGGCAAAAGAAGTAATTATAAATTTGTGACTGATGCCATCCTAATCTTTGCTATCCATTTTTTTTGCAAATGGGTTATTTTCCCAACTAGAACTCTATATTGGATAATTAAATAGCACATTTATCTGTAATACAACATTCTACTATCTCAGGACTTTTAATTTAGTCAACGAAAGAATGAATATGCCTCTTACTTCAATTTATAGACAAGGCATATGATGAGCAAGAGCAAGGAAATTTTTTTTATTTGTGGCCATCCTATTGACTTGGATACTCTTTTCAAAACAAAAATGGAGATTAAATGGATATCCAGAGCCATGGTTTTGAAATGTACCTTAAATAAAGATAAAACTACAAAAGCTAGCAAAAAGATATCTTTTTTGACAACTGGTACATTTTAATAAGTAAGAAATATATGAATCTCAACAGCTGTGCCGTTATTTAGCCAGAATTCAAATGAACCTGGATCCAGGTGGTGTTAAGTGGAGGATATTGCAATGTGATAATGACATATTAATTTGAACAGCCTTTTTTAAGTTGCTTGTCTGCGAGAGATGAGGAGAATAATGGACAAACACATCTGGAGGATAACCAAGTTAGGCAAGGGTGAATTAAAAACTTCTTCAACCATGTCTCAGCATATTTATGTTATCAGTTTGAGGACCTACCTCTTCTTTTTCAAATGTTTGCTTCACCGAGTTCAGTATCTTTATTGATACGTCGTATCAATTAGGATTTTATTGATCTTGAATGATACTTCATATCAACATAGGTACGTCATTCTCACATGCCAAACTTTATTATCACATAAAGCACTGCTACAAGTGCTGTTGTTCATGCAGAAGTGTTGAGTACAGCAAAATCCAATATTCAAAAGTTTCAAAACCTCATCAAGTCAACATCACATACTCAACAATTTTAGAAAGTAACAAGCAGAAAACCATTTTCATTGGAAAACGACATGTTACTACGAGAGAAAGAAGTACACGTTCATTCAAACAAATGAGACCCTGAGGAATGTCTGCTAAAAGCACACTTCTCAATACAACAAGAATTGCTGCTATACAAATAATTTTGAACCACATGCTTAGCATTGCAGTTAAATGGAAAATAATTTAAGTGGAGTTAGTTCTACATGTTTAAGATAAAAATAAATATCAATTTAGTATTGCAGAGTCAAAGTAACCATATTACTTTCGGTGATACTTTAAAAATGCATTAAGTCAATCAAACTAAAGTCAGATAACGTAGTAAGCACAGCACTTAAGATGTGCAAGTTTTCTCCAACACAAAAATTACATCTAGGCAAGAAAACAAAACAGCCTATAGAACTAGTTTATGTTTACTACCTTAAAAAAAAGAAAAGCCACAACATATTTACTGTTACAAGAGAACTATATAGTTCTATATTTATAGTTCTTTTTCTACTTATACTATAAATAAAGTGATTAAAACATTCCAAAAGAATATTTTGAGCCAATTTTGAATGATCAGATGATAATATTAAGCTTTTATATTTATATATTTCAGCCAGAGACTTTAGAGGGATCCTAATAGAGAAAGTTAAAATCTTCAAATTGAATTTGGGGTGATAGATGTGTTAGTACCACTTTCTTGTAAAAGTATGGGAAGAGTTTGACATTACCTTCTTCCAGAATGTATTCTGAAATTCCCAATTCATCCTAAAATCCTGGCTTTCCCACGTGATCTCACATGTAAGTGTTAATCAGAGACAACCCTTGTTTAGCTTTCTAGATTAACCAAAATATTTGTAAAATAAATGTTTCACTGTGTGTACAATACAACTTGTACAGAGTAAAGAACTGCTACCATTGCAAAAATACAGTGGAAAATATATTGCTCCTCACTAATCCTCAAATATTCCAAGAGATATTCTAGATCAGGGATGTCAAAGTTGCATTGTCACGGCAGCATCTCATGATGTATCAGGACTTTTTCCCTCTTCACTAAGCCAGGCGTGGGCGTGGCCAGCACGTGACGCATCCGGTCCACTGGCCGTGAATTTGACAGCTCTGTTCTAAATGATCAGCCTACTATCTCTTAATCCTTCCCAAACATTTTAAAATGTACCCAAGATTAATTCAGGCTGTTTGCAGATCTAATTAGGCATAATGATGTTACGAGTATGGTCATGTCCCTCTATTTCCAAGTACTATACAGAAATCCAAGAATTGACAGCCAATTCATTTTTCAGACTTCTGACTAATAACTGAGCATAATGAGAACAGATGGCTACTGGAAATACAAGGCAGTGTATTTGATACAATACACTGACATTTTTGAAGGTGTGTTTGCTGAAATAGCATTTCTCCCTTCAAGGTAAAAAAACAAAAAAGACTGTGCCATATAGGCACATGGTAATCGCAGTTCGCAGTGGTGGTGTCATACAATTAGTTAGGGGTGGGGTTGTGACTATGTCTGTCCTAGATCTGAAGTGCACCATGACTTCAGGTAAGAGGGAAATTCCTATATACTTTCCCCAAGTACAGATCTCCATTCCATAACCCCATTCTTCATTTTCCATTTTGTCATCAAGCCTATGTATCTCAAACTGTAAAATACTCTCTAAAAGGATTTCTGCTTGGCAAGCTCATTACTGTATTCTTACAAATCCAGATAATTACCATTTTTATTTTCTGCATAGAGGGTAGCCACAGGACTGTTACCTATTTTATTATTTTGCAATTTTTAATTTAGTTTTTTACATTTAATTTAACTATTTAATTATACTTGTAAGAGCCTACATCTGAAGGCTACATCTTGTACATTGTTAAGTACAATGTAATGAATGGGCATGTGTGTCTGTGTGTACATACACAAATAAATTAAACTGCATACACTTATCTGTGTACATCTGTGATAAATTTAAATTTATGTTTGCAAATGGAAGTGCATAATTATTATAAGTACATTTGTGGAAGCAGTAGGAGAGAGACAACTTAAAAGGAAGTGCAAAGAGAAGATGCTATAAATAATTTTCTCTACACATCATGAATTATCATGGGTCCTTAATTACATCTTTTTAATGAGCTGTTAAATGACTCCTAAAGTAAACAAGTGCCTAACAAAATCCATCTTAAAATGCACTGCAGACATCTGTCTGTGTATTAATAAAAAGAACACCGAATAATTAAGGAGAATTTAGAAAGTCTTGTTGAGATTCCCAGTTTGGAATAAATTATCTTGCAGGTGTTTCAGTACTTCTCTTTCTATAACTATTGTGTGTAATTGTATATGATTGGCTTTGTATGCACCCATTCATTTCCATTGCAACAGTAAGAAAAAGCAGAACAGAGGAAAAAATATCTTGTGCTCATTTTGTTGTATTACATCTTAAAACTCAGGCAGCACCCACACTGCAAGGCTAGTCACATAGCAATAATACACAATCACATGGAAACTTGTGATAATTCACAGTAGTGGTAGTGGAGAGGTGAATGTTTGCTTTTCAATGAAGGAAAGCAAGAAACACAAAAGAAAGGACTATATTCCAGCGTAGGCCCATGCATTGATACAGCCTATCTTGACCTTGTAAATGGCAAGAAGAACATCGTGGGGGAATGTATAAAATGCCATACTCCTTTCCCTCAGCTGGAATCCATGATAACATTTCATAATGATCAGCTATGTGGATTCAGTTGGCTGCTGATCTTCAAATACATGATCCTAAGCATACTATGTTCAGATGGCCCACATGATAACTGCATATACTGCCTAAGGAGTTCTTACATTCCAGAACTGTTTTTATAAAGTACAGAGGATCATCTCAATCATAAACAATTATTTTTTTGTACCCCTCTTTGAACAATATCTCATAAAAGGGCATAGGTTATGAGGGCAGAAGGTCTCAAGAATAGTTACTGGCATTTTGGGCAAAGCCATTCTAGGTCAACAGCACTGATCAATGACTTAATGACTTAGTCAACCAGGTGGCTTTCATGACTAATGAAGGCCTAGTGTTCACAGCCTCCTGGTTTCTAGATCAGCACCTTCTCCATTATATTAAACTGGTACACTTGTAAAACTTACAGGTTCTGGATTTTATAATTTATGACACATTCTTGTCAGGTATCATGCTCTGCATTCTCTTGTGGGGATCTGTAATAAATGGCATTCTTGGTGCTCTCTGAGCTTGGTTGTTTGCTTGCAGATGTAAACTGTAAACTGTATCACAATATTCTGAAACATGCAAAACTGTATGAAATGAATGAGTTATTCTCAGTAAAGTTGAGTTCTGAACAAAATAAATCTTTCTAGATTATAGGAGCTACAAATACCCTGATAAATGTTTTCCTCAAATGCAGAAGCATGTAGGTTATTGTCTCCAGAAAAAAAGAGTGTTATTTGCAAAAGCAACTTACATAATGATTAAAATGGGAAAGAAGTTGACAGAAAGAAATGGGAGAGAAAATAGACATAAGCAATCAAGCAGACAAGTGGGTGAACAGCCTATCTAATAAACAGCTACTTAACCAGGTGGACAGAAATCTGAGGAGAAACACTTTAAATCAGAACTACTCCATCTTAATTAATTCATTGTAACTGAGGGTGGAAAATTCCTCTGACAGTTTCCAATATTCTGCATTTAGCCCAAGCTAGATACCCTATGAAATATTAAAGGGACTGGTAGCACCTAGCAACTAACAAATGTTATTAAAAGCTTTTGTTAATTACACCTCAACTCATCACTTGGCAATTTTTAAGATGTGTGGACTTCAACTCTGGCCATACTGGTGGGCGAATTCAGTGAGTCCAACTCTACACCTTCAAATTTGCCAAGACTGAAAAGCAATGGGTTAACATAGAGTTCCCCAACGCTTTGCAGACCAGTGAGGGGGAAGGGATGGTTCGTGCAAGCGGCCGGGAAGCGAGCGTGCATAGCTCCATATGTGTGAGCAGCATGCATGGATGCCTACCACTCACACAAATGGAGCGTGCGTATGCACGCCTGCTGCTCACACCAGTGAGGATGTGCATGCGCATGTGCACTCGCTAGCCCTTTCCACTGCCTAGTTGCAAACCCCTCACAGCCCACAGGCTGGGGACCTCTGGGTTAAACTGATACAGGATTTAAATTAGAATAAAGGGAGGAGGCAGATGCAAAAGTCGGGGGAAATGGGGATTATGCTAGTCCAAAAATATGTGAAAAGATCACCAATTATCTAATACACCTTCTTCCTCCTAACTATCCTAATGCATTAAAATCGTTTGTGTCTTAACAAAATCTGTGTAATTTTTTGCTATTTATTTATTTAAACACTTTATATAGTTTCTCATCCCCCAATATCTTTGATCTAGCTTTAAGCAGAGAAAAACTCAAGAGTTATAGTAGTCCAGGTCTCAGTTCTGCAAAACAGTAGCTTATCCCCCAAATGGTTTAATAAACCAGTGGAATCAATGAAGGAGAATGTTTGTAGCTCAGGGTTTAAATGAGAGGCTCTTGGTGTTCTCTGAGCATTTTGTTTTCTTTCAATAAATGCCACATTTATTTCAGGTTCAAAACAGAACAATTTCCCTATTCTTTGCACATTATTACATTCAAGCTGTGCCCTCCTTCGTTCACACTTTCATTTTCCTGCCATATGCTTTTATTGAGGACCAAGATTGTTGGAGGCAATATGTTGACTCTGTAAACCACTTAGAGTGGACTGTAAAAGCACTATGAAGCGGTATATAAGTCTAAGTGCTATTGCTATTATTGGTGATTTCCCAAACTTGGAGTGATTGCTACCAATTGGAGCCACATCATTCTCAAGGCACTACATCCTCAATGTAACCCAAACAAATTTGTTTCTTTATTGTGATGTCTGCAAAGGGGATCATATTAAATTATCTTAGCCGAAACATAGAACCGGATGACGCAAGCAGTATAGAACTCCAGCTAAAGTACAGGTTGTCCTCGACTTATGACCACAATTGAGCCCAGAACTTATGTTGCTAATGAGAAATTTGTTACGTGAGTTTTGCCTCATTTTACAACTTTTCTTGCCACTTTTGTTAAGTGATCACTGCAGTTGTTAAGTTAATCACACGGTTGTTAAGTGAATCTGGCTTCCCCGTTGATTTTCACAAAAGTTGATCACGTGACCCTGGGACACTGCAACTGTCATAAATATGAACCAGTTGTCAAGCATCCAAATGTAAATTATATATCATGGGGATGCTGCAATGGTCATAAGTGTGAAAAATGGTACAAGTCACTTTTTTCAGTGCTGTTGTAACTTTGAACAGTCACTAAATGAACTGTTGTAAGTCAAAGACTACCTGAATTCCTCACTTTGTAACAAGCTGGAACGATGAGAACTTGTTCCAGGGGATGAATTCAACTTAAATGTGATATGATATCAGAAGTGAAGCAATTCTAGGACACGTGTGCCCTCTCTCCTATTGTTTGTTTCATTCTTAGATTTTGCTATGTTCATTATGCTTTGATATCATCACAATGACATCATATATCATTTCCAACTTTAAGAAAAATTCTTCATCATCAAGCAACAAAATAGATTTTTTGGAAAAGGCAATGAAGGGACAACATTCATTCAGCTTATAACATGATCTTAGCTAAAGCGTTGTAATGAGAAGACTCAATCTTCAAATCCAACTTCACTATTAGAATTAATTTCCAAAGCATATGATTAGAGTATAAATTATCTTACTTGTTCCTGGTTAATGGCTGCCACAAAATTGCTATTTCAGTAGCATTATAACCATGGCCTTGTTCTCATTTTTCCTCATACTTTTTATTCGTTTGATTTTTGTACTATAGTATATTAACCTTGACTTAACACTGCCACTAAATGTTTTCCTTATTATCCTCTAGTTCTTTGCTTTGACCACCATATTATGTTATTATTACCAGTTTGCAAGTGATCCTCTCGCAACATACAATCACTGCTTTCCTAAGAATTTATTGCCTGTAACTAAGAAGGCATCAAATGGAAAGTAGCAATGTGACCCAGGCACCAAATTACTAAGTAATTGCATGGTATTGTAATTACGGTACAAATAATATGACTGTAACTTCTCACAGCCTCTAAAACAAGTGTGTAGAGATATATAAATAAATACAACAATAGCCCTAAGAATCAACTCTAAGTACTACAATTGCAGACCAACAAAATAAGTATTTTGCAGTTACTTTAGACATCTATAATTCACCACTGCTTTACGGATCCAAGAAGTTGCATCATTTGAAAATTCCTATTAAATTGCCAAGCAAAACACCTTTTTGTGTGAAAAAAGTGAAACAATTATTACCAAAAATTGGCTCTGGAGTAGTGTTCCATGTAGAGTTGTTCATCGGAAAAAGGAGCCAAATGAATGTCACTAAATGTTGGAAACATCATTCCTGGTGAACAAAAAATAATATACAGTAGCAAAACTTCAAATCTTCTATGTAGTCCTTAAAAAATTAGTGGAAATATCCAAGAGGGATTATTTACTATCCATCCCATACATTTTTTTTTTGTAAATTAACAAGAGTTATTAAATTTTGCTTTAATTCTTGGTCACGTTTTAGTAAATCTATTGACAAAAGGAGAACACTTAAGAAGATAATGCTAATTTACTGCCACAAACTGATAAAACAATTCATATTTTTAATATATTAACAATTAGATACTTATATAAAATCCTTAAATTAAAAGCAAGCATGTATTCCAGTTCATCCACCACTTTTGGAAAAATGGGATTATATTTCTTAAACTGAAGATTCAAAATATAATTTATAATAAATAATTATTACTAATTACCAGCAACTTTTTCAAGAATTTATTTTAGATGTTAGAGATTGTCAGTATTAAAAAATAGAATATTAAGAAATATCAAATGACCACAAAGCATTTTACAAACCTTATGCCATTTCAATGCAATGTACCACTGAATTATGATTACGTTACAGATTTATACTATTAATTATCCTTCACTTAAATAAAAGCTTAACTCAACATTTGTGAATGACCAGATGAAAGCATTTTAATGGGTAAATTGTTTAATAGCTTAACAATATGGAGAAATAGCACATAGAAAAGAGATAGGACATTTAAGAGAAAACATACATCTTTTAAATTAATGGCTGTTAGCTAGGAAGATAATTGATTTGTTTTTGTAGATTGATGGGCAAAGTATTGTTAATGCTACTTTCAAAAAGGTATTGATTATAAACTAAAATTCTACAGCTCTTTAGACTGAAGCAAATCTCTGAACTCAGTTTTATTCAGAGTAAGTTGTTACAATTTAGTATTTTTACAATATAAAGGCAACTTTTAGGATTAAATAATATAGAGAGAAATAGATCCTTATTGTCCCTCTTTATTTTACAAATGAGGAAAAATATCATTAGCACATTGCTATTGAAATAGGATTTAAATTTTAGGAACAAAAACCACAGAAAGGACACATTTAAATGGAACAATCAGGCCAAACCAAAAATTCACTTTAAAATGTAGATTAAAAGTTGTGGTTCCTAGGTTACAAAAAGGCTTGACAAAAAGCAGAAAACCATCCTAAAGAGCTCCATTTTCTATACTGTTTAACTTATCCCCCTTAAACCCCTTGTTTATCATGCATAATTACACTAAATAAATAAATAAATAAAATAAATAAATCCACGTATTCTCTAAAGTGATGCTTTATTGATAAAGCTTGCTGTATTACACATTTTTTAAAAAATTTCTTCCACTTCCAATTGATCCATATTTTGGTGCTACCAAGGCAGGAAGAGATTGGTAGATCTCCTTTGTTGACTTGTGTGTCAAGATTTTAACCTAGTCTGGGAACCAAGGCAGGGATGGGTTCTACCTACCGTTACTATTGGTTCGCAACGGAGCCCCGTGTGTGCACTTGCTTTGCTCGCACATGTTCTGCACTTGCGCAGAAGCTTCCTGATGACGTCCAGGTCAGTGGGTGGAGCTTCCCGTCAGTTTTACTACCAGTTCTTGTGAACCGGTCTGAACTGGGGACAACCCACCACTAAACCAAGGTAACTTGGGATCTGGACCTAAAACTGGGGATAAGGCTGCTGGGTAAGACAGATTCATTTAATCTATTGGCTGCATCAAGATAACTTGAGGAGAAAAAAGCAATTAATATGTAATACCGTGTGCCAAAAGGAAACAAGCAGCCTCTCTTACTAGTGGCTATATTTCATAAACGTATGCTTCTGCCTGTGAGATGCAGGCCCTCAGAATCTGCAGATGTATAGACTCACCATTGGACTTCAGCCATTTTTTGGAATGAAGGTAACTTTCCAGCATCCTTTCATTGAATAGCATGTAACCCATCGGCTCAGAAACTATAACATCTACACTTTCAGGTAGAGTGATTTCCTCAATTTTTCCTGAGAGAACACTGATCTTATCAGCCACATTGTTACTCTGGACTAAAATCTGTAAAGTAATAAAGTAGTAGAAATAAATATATGTATTAGCTGTGTTGATTTAGAGATACGTTAATGAAATATCAATTTGACGGATTAATGGAACTCTACCCAGCTGTCTTCACTTATCTTTTTTATGGAATTTGTTTTTCCAAAAAGTGATACAACTAATACATCATGTTTTTGCATTCAGTACTGTATGCTCAGTTTGTTAAGTATGTTGGAATCAAAGTTAAATTAATTAAGATATTTATTATCAAATTTATGTAGCTACCAATATCATTGACATGACTCTGGGCAGTGTACAATAAAATGAACAATTAAAATAAATCTTTAACAACCATTAAAACTATATATATTATATAAATAACCCAGAAGGAGGCACCAGAATCTCATATACAATATAACAATTCCTTAGGAATAAATTTTCACTGAATGAAAGATATAATCATTGCAGTTTTATTTTTATTTGTGTTTATTAACCTTCATGTTCCATAAATCTGCAGGCCAGTATGATTCAGTTATAAATCCTGAATTTCTTTCCTTTACCTAATCACAGTAGTTGAAGGAAAGCAAAGCTACTATAGTAATCCAAAGAGTTCTTGCCTTCTGTTGCTACAGTGTTAATTTATGGAAATATTTGATCTCTTTCCTAAGTAGTTCTCAGAAGCTGTATTGTAATAAGAAACCATTATACTGCCAAATTTTTATATTGAAAGCATTTCTCGCAACAGGTTAATGAAAGACTTGTCCATAAATATGGCAGAATTAGGATTAAAAATGAAAATACAGTTTATTGAATAGATCCTAATAAAATTATCTGCATATTTTGTTAATTGTAATTCTAAAAGGGTCAAAATAGATAATTTTATCCAAATCTTTATAACCATAGCTCTTAGCTTCTCAGAAATGCTATACATTAATCCAACAAATAAGTAATACAAAGTTGCTGTGATAATGTGTTTATGAATGTGCATTAAATGAATTATCCCTGCAAAAAGAGTACTATATAATTTCTAAAGATGATTTAATGATATTCTGTACAATAATGTCATATAGATATTAGCAACAGTAAATACCACGGACTTGTGATATTCCCCAATTCCTCTTTTCTGTTTCAGTTTTCCAGATTTTTTTCAAAATACAGCCATTATCAATATATTGCAAAATATTCTTTATAATTTGAGGCAAAGCCTAAACTACTATTTTGGATTAAAGTGGGTTACAGAGTGTGATAATTAAAATGCAATTAAAAGGAATGAAAGCAGACCAAAAGTTGAGTAGAACAGATGAATCAGTTATCTCACTAATACAGCGAAAGGTTATTCAAGTATCTCCTTGCAGTAATATTAAATTACTGACCCTATATCTGCTTTAATTTCTGGAACAGAAAGCGAAAAGATTGTGTTTGGCAAACTGTGAGCTTCATGTAGCATTTTGCAGGCATCAGGTGCTTCTGATGTTTGGCTTTCTGTATATCCCTAGTAAGTTGTACTATCCTGATGATTACTCACAGTCCATTAAGTAGCAGTCTGGCTAGTTTTTAAGATCATGCTGCCGAAAGACATCAGGACAATTCCCGAACAGGACTGAAGTCCTGATGCTTTTTCAAGTAATAACGGTGGGCATTAGGAGGACATTTAAATAGAGAAAGTCCTTCTATTTCTAAGATGGCAATGTGTGAATAAGTCCTACAATATTCCAATTATGCGTATCTTTCAGCATTGTTTTTCGCTTCTCAGACTAGGGTTATAGCCACATCATTTAGAACTAAATTTCTTGTCTTAAATTCTAACCATATTTCTGGTTTTACAAGTGAAGACAAGAACATTGGAATGAATGATTTAAAAGCATGCGTGTCCATAAAATTCATTAAAGAAAAGATTAAAAGATTGCTTTGAATAGAGACATACACTCGCACCCGTTCAAGTCCAAATTTAAAGAAAGTAAGATAGTCTAATTGATTGAAAACATTATTTAAAATATGACTTCATTGTTAAAGTGAACAAAATAGTAGAAAGCAAGACATTAGATTAATTCCAGGCTTTTATAAAGTATGACAGATTTTTTTTCTTATAATGGATCAAGTTATTAAATAATAAAAGTCTCTGCTTTTACTTAAGAAAATAAAAGTAGCCTAATATCAAGAATGCACAAGTCTTACCATTTTTAATACTCTAGCTATTCTCCAAAGTCAGAATTTTTATACTGATACATGTTCATAGTTCTATGTCTTAATCTTATTGTGAATTCATGATGCCCCAAACTCTGAGCTGACTCCATTTTGTTTTGTAATTCTTTTCACATTAATTTAATAAGACAGCAATATCTGAGGTCATACTGAGTTATCAGTCAGCAGACTTATGTATTTATTCAAAACATTTATATAAACACTTGTCTTATAGCAAACTCTGGGCGGCTCCCAGTCAAAGTTATGTTGTTTTAATATAAAAATATTATTTAATTATTATTTATTATTTATTATTTAATATAAAAAATATTAAAAACATAATCATTAAAAACAAAAACCTGGTATCCAGTCAAGCTTTTGATATACAGACATCTCATCCTATCCCAGCACTTGGGGTTGAAGCTTTTCAGAAGGCTAGGAGGATAGAGATCTGTTGAACTTCAGAGGGAAGAGTGCTCCATAAAAAACTGCCAGGCCGGGGGCTCCCATGGAGAAGGCATGCTTCCTAGGGCCCATAAAGTAGCAATATTTAAGGGAAAGAACTAGGAGTGTGCTGGTAGGAGAAGTAGATGGCCTTAGAGAAAGGTGGTTCTGCAGATAACCTGTCCCCAAACCATATAGCTTTAAAGGTGATAACCAGCACCTTGAATTGCACCCAAAAGGAAACTAGAATCCAGCTTTTGCAACAGAGTGTTATTTGGGAAACATAAAGGCACCCACATGTGCATGTGCCAATACATTCTGGACCTGTGGACACTTCCAGGTGGTCTTCAAAGGCAATCCCATATTAAAAAGCTTGGCTATCAATCTTTGCTGCTGATTTTTCAAGAGAAGCATCAGACTTCAAAGGTAAAGCAACTGATCCCCAAAGCCTTGCGTAGAAGACAACTGATGAAAACAACATCTGTTGGTGCCCTATTTGAGCTTGTATCTAACCGTTGCAAATGCCATGATCCCAAGTCAACAGTTTCCAAAGCTGACTGATCTTTTGTAATGTCTGATTATGATTCCTCCAGTGTGACATACAGTATGTCACCTCTACATCATGTTCCTGTCATGCTGGGCTGCAGAAATGGCCTATGATTTGTAATTGAGAGAAGTCAGATTTGTTAGCAAAAGCTCAAAGTGCAATACAAGGCACACACACTAAGCTATTGCGAAATCTGCAGTGGACAACAATGTTGGAACTTGGAAGACAAGAAACAGCAGCAGACACATCAAGATCTGACAATGATGGTATTTCAAAGCAGGTTCATATCGCAGAGTGGCTGGAATCTAAAGCTTGGGAGCCTAAAGATCTAATCCTTGAGTTTCAAAAACTGGCTGCAAACTCTGATTAGCACAAAAGAGGTTAGACTGCCAAGTTTTGCTCATGAGTCTGAAAACGGGGGCTCAGGTGATGGGATTGGGTTGTAGTAGAAGCTTACTAAAAAGATAAAGGTTCCCCTCGCACATACGTGCTAGTCGTTCCTGACTCTAAGGGGTGGTGCTCATCTCTGTTTCTAAGCCGAACAGCCAGCTCTGTCTGATGACAATTCTGTGGTTATGTGGCTGGCATGACTAAATGCTGAAGGTGCACGGAACGCTGTTACCTTTCCACCAAGGTGGTCCTTATTTTTCTACTTGCATTTTTACGTGCTTTCGAACTGCTAGGTTGGGAGAAGTTGGGGCAAGTAACAGGAGCTCACTCTGTTACGTGGCGCTAGAGATTCAAACCACTGAACTGCTGACCTTTCTGATCGACAAGCTCAGCGTCTTAGCCACTGAACCACCACGTCCCCTTAGAAGCTTGTTAGGGATTCATTAATCCTAATCCAGATGTTAAGAGATTAGGCAACAAAAACAAGACAGACTCTATGTAACAATAAAGATGGTCTTTGACTTACAACTATTTATTATTTATTTATTTATTTTATTTAATCAAATTTTTATACCGCCCTATCTCCCGAAGGACTCAGGGCGGTTTACAGCCCGATAAAAATACAAATATAATACAAGATAAAACACTAAATTAAAAAACTTATTTAAATAGGCCAAAATTTAAAATTACAATTAAAATGATACAAACCCCATTAAAATTAAAATTAAAATTAAAATTCTAGTCCAGTCCTGCACAGATAAATAGATGTGTTTTAAGCTCGCGGCGGAAGGTTCGAAGGTCAGGAAGTTGGCGGAGTCCTGGGGGAAGTTCATTCTAGCCATTTAATGATCATTGGTCTGGTGCCCTTTAGACATGTGATCTCATTTTTGGGTAGTTGGCAACTGGCTTACATTACAACCAGTAGGCCATTTAAAGGTTGCAAGCGGAGGAGATGGAGGAGCGCTTACAAAGCTAATACTTTGTACAGAACCAGCAGGCAAAATAGGCATACTATAGATAAAACTTGTATTCCTATTTCTGTATTTGCTATTCATGGCTGAATTCCCAAACAGGGTATAAAATGCATAAATTATGTGCTCTTAAATCTACTTTATCACTGTAATGATCAATAATGAAGAAGACCTTTTTCCACTCACCTTTTCCCTAATCATTATACAAATTTGGTTAACCTGGTATCCCTTTCTCTGACAGAAATAATTTTATAATTCATGCTCTGAAACTTTCTATATACATTGTTATATGCTATATGAAGGTTTGCAGATGTTGCATGACTAACCAGTTCTAGTCACTGGGGACATTATTTTACCAATATCAAAACAGATTCATTATTTATTTAAATTCAGCTCCTAGTGCTTGCTATCCATTAATGTTCCCCAAATGTGGAATGACTGCTGCAAATTCTTGGAAGTTGCCAGATCCAAAACTTCTGGATGAAGCCAAGTTGAAGAAGGCTGCCCAACTCAATGTAGAACACAGTTGTCTAAAAAAAAAAATCTGTACCATTCTCTAAATCTACTGAGGTCATCCTCAAAAGGCTTTTTTTAAGCATCCATATTATTTGTTATAAGGAAAGTTACAAAAAATTCTAACAGGCTTTTCCTAGCAGGAGTCCAAAGTTTATCCAGATAGGCATGATCTGTGGCTATTCTTCAGCTTTTAAGCATCAGCCAGAAACCTTTCAAATAGCTTAAAATGCTTTAATTAAAAGTGAATTAAAACACTGGGTTTTAATGTTTAATATCAGTGTTTTTATTTATTGCTTTAAAAATAATATTAACCCCAGTTAGGACAAATCTTGAAGAAAGAAAAACACAGGCATATTAAAGAAATAGAAGATTTCTTGGAACAGTACAGATCTAACAGTCTTTCCCAAAACATGATTCTTTAAATAGAAAAAAAACTTGATTTGGTTCATTAAATAAAAAACCTTGCCTGAAGGCATATGCAACAAGCATCTGGAAGAGTGTGAGCATCTTCTCTTTGGGTCTCTGTTCAAAAGGAACCCAGCTGCCAAATCTCTCAGAAAGACCTTCCTTTCACCAGCCTCGTGTGCCAAATGCCTCTGTATTCCTCAAGGACTAATTCTTTATTTCTAATGATCCCATCAGTAGTTGACTTGCCCTACATACTGTACAGAACATTTTCCTTATGCTGGTTGCTCCCATGCTCTGTTTGTACAAGTGCCCTCCATACAATTTCATCCAACTTAACATCACAGTATTTCTCAGACTGCAAAAGTAATTTAAATCTGAATTCTGGACACAGCTATCTGAAAACATCTCATTATTTCTGTAGAACATGCTGCCGGCTAAACCTGGGGATACAGTATTGAAAAAGTCTACTCCAATTATAGAGTATTCAGTTAATTCTGTAAATAGAACCTAAGCAGGTTCGGTGGGATTCATTTTGATATCAAATTTAAAAGTACAGCTTTAATCCTAGCATCCAGCTTTCTCTAGCTTCTTATCACAAGGCCTGCTGTAATATATCCATATAATTTAGGCTCTGTGAAACAGATTTGTAGTCCCATATCATAGGAAGGTAACAGACTGGGAAAAGCTGCATCGATACTTTTTTTTTTAAATGCACCGTTTGGCAGCATTTATTTGAGATGAAGTAAAGAATGTTTCTTGAAGCTGTAATTCCAGGACAAAGTCATGCAAGAAAGATCTGAAAGCTAGCTAGGTAAACAAGGTAAGCTAATTATTTGCAATGGTCTAACGTAGTGGTAAGGGCTGAGGCCATAGGGTGAAAGATGGGAAATTTCCAGTTTTCTTTCCCAGAGACTCTCTACTCTCCTGGGCTGCCTTCCTGCTTTGGAAAAAGATGCTTGGTAGTTTTATAGCAGCCACCAGTTTTCTGCTTAGAATAGCGTTCTAGGTCAGGGGTCACCAACCTTTCGGACCTCAGGGATCACTAAATTCATAATTTTAAATCCTGTGGATCACTAATATGATCTGTCTAATGACTGGCTGGGTGGGGTTGGCTAGGTTGTCATGTGACTGGGTGGGTGCGGCCAACTCAATGTCACTCACGTGAAGGGGTGCCTCACCAGCCTCTACTCGCCCCTCCCCTCCCAGCCACTCCTTGCCTCCCCAGGCTTCTTAGGGCCCCAACAGGAAGCAGTTGTTGGAGCTAAGCAGCCACCACGAGAAAGAGTTGGCAAAACTGCCGGCTCAGTTCAAATTGGATCTGACCAAGAAGGAGGCTCAGCAGAAGCACCTCACTGAGGACCACGAGCATAGGCTTTCCAAGCAGAGGAAAAACCTGCGGGAGTGCAAGGCCAGGTACCAGCACCTGAAGGCTCAGCAGACTGAGATGGTCAGCCAGTTCCAGGCCATGAGGCAGTCCCACTGGAACAAGGCCCTCTGACTCTTCGCCACCAACAACACTTCATTCTAGCCTTTGCCCAAAGCCCTGTACCAGGAGGCTGAAGCAGACCCCAAGTTGGAATTTCTGCCCCCCCTTGGGATCACAAAAAGACCCCAAAGGGGGAGACTCTCTCACAACCATTCATTGCATGTATCTGGCCCAGGGACCAAAGTTTGAGGTCCCCTGATTTAGTGCAATATAAAAAATGCAAATAATTTTTCTGCGGACCACCAACATTTTCTTGTGGACCACCAGTGGTCCATGGACCACCAGTTGGTGACCACTGTTCTAGATGACACTTTACCTCTTAACTTCAGCAAGTAGGACTTATAGGGAATCCTACAATCTGTACTGACAAATCAAAGAAAACAAGATTGAAAAAAGGGAAAAAATTATATTGTACCACCTATCATAAGTCTAGTACAAGCATTTAGCAGCCACAATTGGAACCAACAATTTGGTTGTTAAGGAGAGCAGTGAAACTATAACTGTTCTTACAATCTTACTTCAGTTTTGCTTTACACACATACAAAGTTATAAATGCAAGGACTGGTTGCAAAGTTACTTTTTCATCACCATCATAACTACAAACGGTTGCTAAACAAGCCAGTCGCTCAATAGGTACTACAATAGGTACCGGTATACATTTGACATGTGTGTTGTGGGTAAAGCTGTCACCCTAATTGATCAGATGGTTGAAAGTGGTGGTGTACATTCAATTTGCCAAGAATCTGTTCAATGTAACCTTACAATAAAGTAAAAAATTTTATTCTTTTTCCTACAGGATCCAATCTGGATTGGTCACCGGGATTGATCCAGATTGGATCCGCAATATTATTCTGGGATACGTGTATTCATTGTTTTTCCTGTCTGGTTTACTAGGGAGGGCTGACAGTGTCAAATTTTACTTCACTTCACTGTACTCAGTGAAGATGGAAAGGTCCACTTATGTCAGCCTCCACACTGCATTTTTGGTATCTCTTTCACAAAGTTCTCTCTCTTTCTCTTTCAAAACTTGGATTTCAAAACAATCATTTTTTTTCTCTAGAGAAGAAAGTTGCTTAGGAAATTCCTTTTTTTCTTACCTGGCTGAGTCTGGATTTGTCTCCTTTGACTCCACATGTTTCCAGCCATTGCTCATCTGTAAGCGAGTATTAACTCTCCTGCTTGATAAATCTTACATTCTGGAAATTGGCTGTAAATCTTATGTTGGCTGGAGCCAAGTGAATAGGGTAGCGGGCTTGGCCCACTATATATGCATTCAAACGAACATTTTGTTTGGGATATGCTTACCATACTACTGAAATGGTCACAACTTCTTAATTATACTACAGGTTACATTACATTTGAATGAGTCTAAGCAGCTCAACACTACCCTTCGATTCTTACTATGCTACAGAGCCCCTGACTATGACATTACCCATGCAAATATGCTAACCTTACTGCTAACATGGGCTACCTCTTGCCCATATCCTCTCATCTTCCTGGGTGACCTAAATCTACCTCTCATAAACTGGATAACTAATGAATGTACAACTGATCCAATCCATACTACACTATACAACGCTGTTACAAACCTAGGTCTTGAACAACTTGTAACTAACAATACAAGACTCAACAACTGCCTTGATCTCATCTTCTGCAACAACTCCAACTCAATTTATGGACTACAAATTAAAGAACCTTTTTCCAACAGTGACCACTGCATGATTGATTTTCGTCTCAATATACGTCCATACTTAGATCGCAATAACAATAGTATTCCCAGCTACAACTTCAAAAAAGCCAACTACGATCTTATAAACAACGATCTTTCATTTCTAGACTGGCAAAATCTGTTTGCAACCTGCACAACCGCTGAAGACCACTATAGAGTTTTCCTACTTGAAATCAATAAAGTCATTAAACTATATGTACCACAAATGACCACCATGACCAGGAAAAGCAAACTACCCATATCAATAAAAAAGCTTCAATCAAAAAAAAAATCCCTCTGGAAAAGAAACAAAAAAGGCTATGTAGCAAATTTCAAAAACCGCTACAAAAATATATGCAACCAAATAAAAACTGAATGCACAAATTACCACACCAAGCAAGAAGAGGACCTTCTGCGCACAAATTCCAATCGTGCCTTTTATAATTTTGTTAACAATAAACTTAAAAACTCAAGATCCATCCCACCACTAAAAGATTCTAACAACAAAGAATACAATGATGAAACAATTAAAGCTAACCTCTTCAACATTTTCTTTGGCTCAGTTTTTGTTAACAGCAATAACACATATCCGACATTCCACAAACGCACCAGCATTGAATATGATGACTTAACCCATATAGATTTCACAGAAGATAACGTTGAAAAAGCTCTTCATAACTTGAAACCATCGCTATATATTGGACCTGATGGACTATGTGCATACTTCTTAAAAAAACTTTCCACTAATATAGCAGAACCCCTAAGCATAATCTTTGACAAAGCTTTCACTACTAGTTCCCTTCCCAAACTTTGGTCACTAGCCACAGTCATCCCTATCTTCAAGAAAGGAGACCCCAGCTTAGTTGAAAATTACAGACCTATCTCTCTGTGCTGCTTCACCTGCAAAGTCATGGAATCAATCATCAACCAATCCATTACCTCACACTTAGAAACTAACAACCTACTCTCCAATAAACAATTTGGTTTCAGGAAAAAATTATCATGCAACTTACAACTTCTTCACTGTAAAAACATATGGACTACAAATCTTGATCAAGGCAAAACAATAGATGCAATCTACATAGACTTCTGCAAAGCTTTTGACTCAGTAGTACACGATAAACTTCTCCTAAAACTAACATCCTATGGCATTTCAGGACCCCTTCACAAATGGATATCTGCTTTTCTGTCTAACAGACAACAAGTGGTCAAAATTGGCAATGCTCTATCAAATCCTGTTCCTGTCAAGAGTGGCGTTCCTCAAGGCAGCGTCCTTGGACCAACACTCTTCATACTATACATTAATGATCTTTGTGACCATATCTCAAGTAATTGTGTTCTCTTTGCTGACGATGTCAAACTATTTAACATCACAGACAATGCATCTATCATCCAAAAAGACCTTGATCATCTAACCACTTGGTCTAAAACTTGGCAACTCCAAATCTCAACCAGCAAATGCTCAGTCTTACATATTGGAAAAAAGAACCCAAACATTAAGTACATACTTGATGGACATTACCTTACAGATGACCCCCACCCCATTAAAGACCTTGGAGTTTTCATGTCAAATGATCTAAGTGCCAAAGCCCACTGTAACTACATAGCAAAAAAGGCTCTAAGAGTTGTAAATCTAATCTTGCGTAGCTTCTTTTCCAAAAACACTACACTACTAACCAGAGCATATAAAACATTTGCTAGACCAATTCTAGAATACAGCTCACCTGTTTGGAACCCTCACCACATCTCTGACATCAATATAATTGAACGAGTCCAGAAATATTTTACAAGAAGAGTTCTCCATTCCTCTGAAAACAACAAAATACCTTATCCCACTAGACTTGAAATCCTAGGCTTAGAAAACTTGGAACTTCGTCGCCTTTGACAAGACCTAAGTTTAACTCATAGAATCATCTATTGTAATGTCCTTCCTGTTAAAGACTACTTCAGCTTTAATTGCAATAATACAAGAGCAACCAACAGATTTAAACTTAATGTTAACCGCTTTAATCTAGATTGCAGAAAATATGACTTCTGTAACAGAATCATCAGTGCTTGGAATACTTTACCTGACTCTGTGGTCTCTTCCCATAATCCTAAAAGCTTTAACCAAAAACTTTCTACTATTGACCTCACCCCATTCCTAAGAGGACCATAAGGGGCGTGCATAAGCGCACAAATGTGCCTACCGTTCCTGTCCTATTGTTTTTCTTTTCTTCTTCCTATATATATATAGATGCTTATACCTCCCAATATTTACTCATATATATGTTTATATACTATAAAATCTTTTTATATGATGTTGTGACAAAATAAATAAATAAATAAAATAAAATAAAGCTTTAGAATTTATTTTGCATAAATTACACAGCTACTTCTCTGGAATTAAAGAAAGGGAGAGAGAGGAAGCGATATCCACTGAATTCATGCGCCTTTCCAAATCATGTAGTCTAGACCTGTGATGCTCATCCAATTTCACCATTTTGGCCAGGCTGCAAACAAGATCAGCATAACTTGCATATTCCACATGCTGTTACTGTACAGCATTTGAAGTGAAACGAGAGAAATTGCAGGAAATAAACCCTGCTTGCTTTTCCCTGAAATATACCCAATATTCTTGGTTGACTGTGGTTCAATTCAAGAATAAGAGAAACTGCTAATTAATTTAAGTCCTTTTACAGGAGATGAGTTTCAATTACCAAAGGTTTTAGTGTATTTCAATATGGGGGGAATCATTGAATGGTAGCCAATAAAGATAGTTCTAATCAAAAGTCATTACTTTTAAACTTCAGTAGTACGTTCAATTCTTATTCCTTGTTATTAATTCATCTATGAAATGATTCTAGCCTTATTTGCATTATACTGAATAGGCCTATTTCTCAAATATTAATCAGCTATTGCGAGGATGCAGTGTAGTTTTCAGCAGGGATAGTGATCCCCTTAAATCTGCCTCTGCCAAGAACTTTCACACAGATCTCTAAATGTCTTAATTGTAGTTGCTTAAGTGGGAACAGGTTTCACTAAAATAATCAAAACATTTTCATTTAACATGTACCTTGAGAGTGAATTATGCTCTTCAAGACACGATCCTGATGAAACACTGAAATAAAATGGACCTAAATTATTTGCACACCGTTAATTCAGCTACAAATATTTTGCTTTCTACGCACACAGCAAAGCAAACAAACACAGTTTTGGTCATTAAATCTAACATACTCACCTCGGCATATTTGGCCACCGAGCTAGCTTCAACAGCATAAACTTTTCTAGCACCAGCCTGCACAGCGAAAAATGAAAGAATACCTGATCCGCATCCAACATCTAGGACCACCTTGAAATAGAAAAATGGATGGGATGAACATGCCACTGTATATGGCTTTATTTATATTCCAAATCTTATAAGCAGATTCGGAAAGTATAAAAGTATAAAAACCCTCCCGCCAATCAGTGCTATCAAATATTTATAAATACTATATATGATATTGCCAATCATCAAGATCTCCTAACTAAAACAATGCTAAGGTTTTCTTTGTGAAATTAAAATATGGCATCAGATTCATAACATATTTCTTTGCATAATTTTTATTAACTATAGTACAAAAAAGTAAATAACAAGTCTTGAGATCACAAGCTCTTAGTATGATTAATTTGAAGAACCTACACATAAGTTGTAATTTATTTTTTCTGAGCGAATTCAACAGTTATTTTTGCTATTTTATTTCTTAGCAGAAGATTAATGTAGGTGTGAAAAAGAAGCAAGAACATATGCTGTAGAATTATTAACTTAACACAGGTAGATCTTGCAAATGCTTTTCAATTGTGCTTGAATAATGTATTATTATTATTATTATTAGTAGTAGTAGTAGTAGTAGTAGTAGTAGTAGTAGTAGTAATATTTATTGAACATTTTCAAAGTTTTGCAGTTAATGGCTGATTTTCATCTCTTGGATTAACTTCCCCAGTTATACACTGGCTACATACATCATGAGAGTTAGGACTAGCAATGTTGAAACTTCTGAAGTTTCTCCACATCCTTTTAAATTATATTTTATTGGCGGATGTTACATTGACTTTATTGTGAAGGGTGCTGGGCCCCAAAACACTCTTAGTGATGAAAAGACAGATTGAAAATATTCAAATATATTTTATTCCATTAAATATACTCCTAACCTAAAGTCAAAAAGCAATGTTGGAAGCATTTATTTTTTTAAATTACTTTAAGAATCTACTTAGCAAAAGTGGTAAAATAGTAGAACTCTCTACACAGTTGTTACAAATTAATTTAAAAAAAAGACTTGTGCTAAGGTAGACAGCATTTGGGCAGCATTTGTCACTCTCAATTCCAGCAAGGGAACTAAATTAGACTATACTGCATATTTATGTATATATGGATGTATATATTTATATGCCACCTGACTCTTAATGATTCTGGGTAGCTAATAAGTTCATACTTTAATTAGTCTCATTTGCTCTAACAAACGCTACATTAATTTATTTTTTATCAGTTGAAGAGCTATCTACATTCATGTTTCCTGGGTCGACTCTGATGCATTAGATTAGAATCAGAATGTCTCATGGGTGTATATTTAGTTAATATTTTCTGCCTGCCTCAATGTCTTAGTTCAGCAGCTGAACTCGCGCAGCCCAATTCTGAATGCGCCACAGCTCAGAAAATGGCCCACAGCTTAAGGGTTGGAGACCCTTGCCTTAGTTTATTTCCTTCCATAGTCCTAGTAAGTTTCATTTTGGGGAAATAAATACAAACATACCAGTACATTACCCTAGAAAAAACTGAAGTAATGCTGTAACGCTATCCCTAATAGTTCAGGTTCTACTTTTAATCCCAGATTTGCTATTAAATTTAGTATATTTAAATATCATATTGTTAAATGATTTTTGCTGATTAAGTCAGTGTTGCTTATGTACTATAGCTGGTTTTGTTTGTACTGAGAAGTTTAACTAAAGTCACACAGAAAATGTATTAGCTGCTACTGAGTAATCAATCAAAACATCTATCAATCCTGCAATCAAAACATCTAGTTTAAGGACCACTACAAATTATATTATACAGATTTATCAAGCTCAGCATCTCCAACACTTTTACTAGATTGTGCTTGAATAATTTATTATTATTATTATTATTAGTAGTAGTAGTAGTAGTAGTAGTAATATTTATTGAACATTTTCAAAGTTTTGCAGTTAATGGCTGATTTTCATCTCTTGGATTAACTTCCCCAGTTATACACTGGCTACATACATCATGAGAGTTAGGACTAGCAATGTTGAAACTTCTGAAGTTTCTCCACATCCTTTTAAATTATATTTTATTGGTGGATGTTACATTGACTTTATTGTGAAGGGTGCTGGGCCCCAAAACACTCTTAGTGATGAAAAGACAGATTGAAAATATTCAAATACATTTTAAAAATTGAATATAAACTATTTGTGCTTCCCCAACACCACATTCAAACAGAGGGCAGGCAGAGTAATGCCAGACTGGAGGTAGGGGGTATATTTGCTTCAGAGCACTCTAGCAAAACAGCAATTTGTTGCCTCTGTCTGAAATCAGAGAAAGATGGAAAAGGCAAACAGTAGAAGGCAGAAGAGACGCATCATTTCTATAATGAAAATGTCTCACATCAGCTCTAACTGATCTAATGTACAGACACAATTGTTGTGGCACTTTTTCTACGAGGTCAGAAAGCCATTTTTGTGTAGAAAAATATAAGGCAATGTCATTTTGTTTCTCCCACACAAATGCACAGCCCTATAAATGAAACTCTGAAAAGAACCTAGCCAAGCAGTCTTTAGACCAATTAAAAATGTAATCCAATAAAAAAAAGAAACATTTTTTATTAGGAATGTTTACAAGAACATACACCAAAGAAATAAAATATATCTGATTTTACACATTATAACAGCTGTACGAATAACTTATGCACAAAATTGGAAACAGGAAGAGATACCAACAGATGAAAAAAGTGATAGGCGAAGTTTTAGAGTGTGCCGAAATGGACAAGTTAACAAAAGAAATTAAAGAGGAAGAAGAGACAGATTATTATACAATCTGGAATAAATGGTATGAATGGCTTGAGTCTAGAAATAAAGGAAAAAATAAAGGGGAGAAATTAGAATGTACAGAATGTATTAGGAATGTATAATATGTAAATGATCAATATATAAGAATCTAGAAAAGTAAAGCTATTAATATTAGATAATTTAATGTATATAACAAAAAGAGAATAAGAAAGAAAATAAAATAACAAATGTGATATGGGGGGAAGGTATAAAAGCGAGAGAAGACCACTAAGAAACGCTGTTTAGAAATAGAAAATATTTATATGTTATATGTTGTGTGTCTGTCAGATTGTGTAAAATAAAAAAAAAATTTTTTTTAATGTAATCCAATATATAGCAATATATAGCAATCAAGGAAAATTATGGTGTTAATATTAAATGACCAGGAATCACCAAATGTTAAAATGACCAGGAAATGAGGCCCTTCATATCCCTGGGACACCAGGCCTGGCCACATAACCAGGTCTTCAAGGCCTGATGAAACAGGGCTGGGATCATCCTAATCTTTGAAGGGACAATGTCCTTGAGGGCAGGCACTATAACAGAAAAGGCATGCCTCCTAGTGCCCACCAGCCAATATTCCTTGGCTGACAAGTCCTAGAACATACCCATCCAGCTAGACTAGAACAGATGGGTTGAAATAGCTGGGAGAATTTGGCCCCTCAGGTAACCTGGTCATAAGCCAAAAAGTGACAACCAGCACTTTGAATTGCTCTCGGAAACACACTGGCAACCAATGCAGCTCACAAAGCAGTGATGTTACATGTGTTGAGTACCTGACACCATTTATCAGCTGAAGCTTCAGAATGCTTTTCAAAGACCCCACCCCCACCCCCCCGTGTAGAGCATGTTGCAGTAACTCATACTGGGTGCTTGGACAAGTCATGAGTGGCCATGAGCAGAATGTTCTGGTCCAGGAATGGGCACTACTGGTGCACAGTGCAAAGGTGTGCAAAAGCCCTTAGCCACAGCTGCCACCTGTTTTTTCAGCAGAAGTTATGAATCCAAGAGGCACCCCCAGATTGTGCAATGGCATCCTCTGGGACAGTGCCACTCCACGCAGAACCAAAGGGGGAATAACCTGCAGCCTGGAAGCCCCAAATACCCCAAACCACTCAGATTTGCTAGGATTGAGCCAAAGCTCACTGTGACCTATTCAGGCCCCTAAAGTCTCCAGGTACTTGGATATCACTCAGCCAGAGGCAGATGCACCAAATGTACTATACATTTCCCAGTCAGCCTGCAGGTGAATCCTAAAATTACTCCCTCCAAGGAGGGGCCAGATAACCTGAACAAGGACTCTAGGCAGCTATCTGCAGACATAACAAGAGTGGAGCCCTTATCACTACGAGGAAGGCTCTAATAGTGGCTTTAGCTTGTGCTTGAGCATCCTCACTTTTTGTCATTTACCAGCAATGCACTAGGCATCTGTTCACCCTCTTCATGTGCCTTAGCTCATGCATGAACCACGGAGAGGTCCAGGATCCATGGGAATAGAGGTTGCAGCCATTCTTCCATTTCAGGTAGCCATCAAGGTTTTGGCCGACTGTGTGTTGCCGACCTTCTGCACCAACGCCAAGCTCCTTCTGGATCCAGTCGGCCCCATCAGTGAGCTGGGGCTGGCTGATCTAATGTTATGGCCAACATTGTAAGAAAATACATATAGATATTTGAAACTGAGCAGAAAGGTAAGTCTTACCTTGTCTTTAAAATCTGTATGATTCTGAAGTATTGCTCTGTGATATGTAGCTGTCCTTACAAAATCCTGCATCATATTTTGTTGTTGAGATAAGCATCCGTAAAACTAGAAAGAAAAGAGGAGTAATGTAGTTGCTACAATTTGCCTACAGCAATATACAAAATGAGAATAAAGTCTTTCCTGCAGAAGCCCAAGATAGTGCCCTAAATTGCAATAAACCTGGGAAATATTGGTGATAAAAAAGCCATAGCCACTGAATTTTTTTAAAAAAAACTGATTATGGCATAGGTTATTAGCATGTGTTACTTAAGAATTGTATGTTGCTACAAGAATTTTCTTCTTTTCTGCAACAGGTTATCCTACTCCCCTTGGGAAATATTGAATATATTATGAAACAAGAGTTCTCTACCTGAAAATACTGAGATGCAGAGGAATCTTCTGTCCTCTGATTGAATACAGAATGCTCCTTATTTACAGCTGTTCTACAGCTGTTCAGTGTATTTGAGAACATGTTATATTCTGAAAAAGAAAGAATGAAGCTAAAGTATAGGATCATTAAACACAAAACCAAAACAGGCAGGTGATACAAATGTAAGAAAGGTCACTGAATTATTACCATGCTGTTCTTTATTCTGCACAAGACATAATTCAAAGCTGTAGATAGAAATTATATCGTCTGCTCTTTTCTACACAATTCGGCCCTTAAAATAGCTCAACTGCTGGATTCTATTAATGAAATGGTCTTTTCCCACATTTTTTGCACAGCTCAAAAACTTTATGAGGGCTTAGGAAGAAGTAGATTATCTGCACCAAGTATTTCCTAATGGGAGGAGGAACAACAATAATTGCAAATAGAAATAATGCTGCTCATTAAAATATTCTTTGCAAAGATCCGCTGTCTCAATTTTTAACCTACAGTAGACCTCAGCTTTCAATCGTTCAATTAATGACTGTTCGAGGTTACAATGGACTAAAAAATGGACTTATGACCGTTTTTTACACTGATGACCACTGATGCATTCCCTACAGTCACGTGATCAAAATTCAGACTCTTGGCAATTGGCATGTATTGATGACAGCTGGTCCATCCGAGGGTCATTGTAACCTTCTGACTAGCAAAGTCAGTGGGGAAGCCAAATTCACTTAACAACCATTATTACTAACTTAACAACTGCAGTGATTCACGTAACAACTGTGGAAAGAAAAGTGGTAAAATGGGGCAAAATTTACCTAACAACCGTCTTGCTTAGCAACAGAAATTTTGGGGTCAATTTTGGTCCTAAGTCGAGGACTACCTGTATTGACAAGAAGTATTATCAGTCATACATCCTTAGGTATTGTCTCTAGAGACAATGGCTTACTTAAAATATCTGTAGCAGGAGATCAACTGTCTGAACTTCACTGAGGCACTGATACAAAATGCCATCAAACCAGGTGTTCTACTCCCTATAGCTAAAGAAAAGTGACAAAAAAAGTGGCAAAAGTCTTCAGGTAATTTGAACCTCTGTATAGACTCCCAGTTCTAGTGCTGGCTCCAGCAAGACTGCCTGGACCAATTTCTGGAGCCTCTGGCAATTTGGAAAGACATGAATGGGTATATTTTTGCCCTCTATAACTCTCTTAATATTTACTCAAGAAAATCTTTTTGGTGTTTCACCCTGGTTTGACCTACAGATAATCCTCATTTAACAACCACAATTGGGGCTGGCAATTTAGCCATTAAATGGTCCTAAGTGAAACTGCGACTGGTCTTATGATCTACCTTTGCTTTAGAAACCTGTGAAGGTTATGAAGGCAAAGATTTGTCATAAAGCTACTTTTTTTTTATCACTGAGGATAAAATACGATTGTTTGCAAAACAAGGCAGTTGCTAAATAAGGATTAGCTGTATTGTCTCTGAATCTTAAAGAACCTACTGGCCCTCAGGTAACATAAGAGAGGAAGAGCTGAGTCAAGGCATTTTCTTTCTCTGAGAAGATGGTATTGGTAGCAGGAAGTATTATGTAACTCATAATCAGATGTTCCGTCAAGGGAGTCCTAAGGGCATGATCAAGAAAGGAGAGACATTTCCTGTCATCTACCAATGTGCATCCTCTTGTCACTCATTCACTCTAATCAGTCTCTATAACTTAGACCTGAGGGAATTATTGAAAGCAATAGCTTATTATTATGTATTTTTATATCTATTAATGTTTTAGATTTATCACCCGGGTAACAACCTGTATTAACATAGTAATAGAGGAGTGAATGTTATATTCTGTGATTTATTTTTATAGCTGTTAGTATATTTATTTGCTTCACCCTGTTTTTTTCCTTGTTTTGTTCTTTTAAATTTTGCTGGTGGTGGACCAAAGAAATATCGTGGAACTGAACTGAATTGAAAGCAATAGAAACTGCACTTATTGCTTCCTGGTGTCTTAAAATATCATGCAAAAGCTAAAACTGACCTTCCCTTCCCTTCTCTTGGTGCCAGGATTAGTCCAAAGTTTTTCTTCAGAAGACTGAGATAAGTAACATCCATCAATAACCACTGGCTACCAAAGCGAGATAAATTTATAGTTCCATCTGCACATTTATATTTTTATTCCCATAAAATTTCTGAAGCCGGTATTTAAACAGAAATTGGCTTCTCTGTTGAACATTTTTAGACTATTGTGGAAAAGTATACAGTTAGTAGATGGTAGGCTGCACTTTTATTGCTTAAATTTTCTAGATGGATAGCTTTACTTTGCAAAAAAACTAACTCTTATATATTAGACACACTAAAAACCTATTTTATGGCCATTTTGATACTATTCAGATGTTGCGCACATGTTACACAGGAAGCGGAAAATACTACGTATGATTAACTGCTGTCTAAATGGTAGAAACCGGATGCTGGAATATAACAATCCTCTGCATGAATTCAGTTCAGACTAACAGTTGTCAAAATAAAGAGAAAAGAAACAGGAGACGGAAAACTTAAATCACAGTAAGTCTCAACATAGAATGATGCAATTCTCAAATAAATCACCACAAATATTCCATTATAAACAATTAGTGGACTGTAAACTTTTGGTGTATGTGTATGTTTGTGTGTGTAAATGACTTAAGTTAAGCCTTAATATCACCATCATTTAAATCCTCTCGAATGATATAAACTCTCTACAAACATCAGCAAAGATAAAATATATACAGTCCATTATCAATCTGAATTATCAATTATCAAATTAAACAAACTCAGGAGTAGGATAAGTGCAACTTGATTTTTAGAAGCTTGGAGCAACAGGTTCTCCAGAACATCAAATAAGGACCACAGCACCAGATCATTCTCCACTCCCTGCCCATTTTACCTCAATCAATCAGTCCACAATCAAAAAGTGAGTAGCAAGTTGGTCCAACAGATTTAACACCTGAGAATCTTTGACTATACTGTACCTGACCTCAACAAATATAGGACCAAAGAAAACAAAAACCTTCAAATATATATATAATATCTAGCCACTTACCCGAATGTGACGTGAATTGTAGTAAGGCGCTGTTGTAACCAAGTGTTATCAAAATGGATTCTTTTCCTACACGGCAATATTCAGTATCTTTATTAACCAAGCATTTATATACACACACCCCATCAACTGCAGGGACAAAAAAAAAATTATAACAAAAACACATGAATATTTGTGTTTATTTATTAACAATATATAATGTATAATGTATATAATATTCTTTGTTTATTCTTCTTTGCAAGTTAGTTTCTGAATATGAAATCTACTACAAGTACCTTCTTGTTGGAGGAATATGAGCAGCAGTGCATAGGGTTGTAAGGTTCTTCCTATGTATTCAAGATCCTATCTTATATAGAACTGTGTAATCATACTTGGACAAAACTGAATTTGGGTCATGCATATTGGCCAAACTGATTGGTATTCTTCTTAATGTTACTAGAAAATGTTCTACTTCTTCCTTGCTATAAAGCATCATATGAAACCCATATTGACCAGGGTAAAGGAGAGATAAGTATATATGAGCCTAATTCTGATATATAGAAAATTTAAGCTTCAAACGTAAGGAGTGTAAATAATAAAAAGTATGAATCAACAAATGAAATGAAATGAAATATAAATGCACCATGTCCTTGTGAAACTAACTGGAATGGAAAGGATGCAATAGATCTTAATTTAGATGGTCTTCTGGAGTGCACCTGCCAATATAAATGTATGGAAATAAAGGTTCCAGTTGCATATTAAATGAAAGACTTAAAATGTATATTATAAAATACAAATTTCTGCCATGCAAATAGAATTAAAGTTGTTTTTGTTTCAAATAAGTGATTCCAGCAAAAATGAGTTAATGCATACAAATTGAATCAGATGGCTGATCTGATTGATTAAGATGAATGATATAACTGGTAGACAATAAGAGGATGACAAGAGGTTCCAAACAGAAGATAATTTTTTTGGTAAGGTCGTGAATGAATCTTGGGAAAAATTAATATAAGAAAAATGTTCCTAGTAAGAAAAAAGAGAAATGAGTGAAAGAAACAAAAATGAAAGTATAATAGTTTCAGGAAGAAAAAGTATAAATCATAAAATTATAAATCTAGAAAACAGATTAATCTCTCAATGGAATACACAGGAGATGTACATAGGAGGTAGAATTAGAAAGTCATGGTTCAGTGGAGTTGAAATATTCTACTCCACTGAAAAAAGGCAATGTAGTTGTGGTTTGTGAAGATAGTAAAATAGAAAAGGTATAAAGAATAGTAGTACTGGTGTGAAATAGAGAGAGAGAAAGAGATTGTTGTATTTTTTCTTTCTATTACATTTAATTTGTTTTGCTCATTTGCCTGTTGCATAATGTTTCATAATGTTGCATACCACAAAAAGAGCCTCTCTCTCTCTCTCTCTCTCACACACACACACACACACACACGTATTTACTGAATGCACAGATACTTTGATTTAGAACAGGGGTAGTCAACCTGGTCCCTACCGCCCACTAGTGGGTGTTCCAGCTTTCATGGTGGGCAGTAGGGGTTTTGTCCGATTCTGAAGCACTTTCCTTTTTTTTAATTTAATTGACTTTTAAAAAAATTTTTCATAGCATTATTTAAAAACATTTTCATTAGGTTTTCATAAAATTCCCCGTGACAATTTAAATTTCGGAAAATATACTATTTGTATCGCCCGCGCATAAGTTTAGTTCACGTTACGTAAGTGAAACTAAATGGCGCTACAGTGCACCCGCAAACAAAAGAGCCTTGTCCCAGAATAGCTAGCGCATCTCCCCCCACACCACCCAGCTGTAACAGACAAGCAGAGTTGGTAGCTGCGCCCCCCCCAAACCCAATCCATGATGCACGAGAGGCAGGCGCAAACAACAATACACAGCATATTATTGTGGAACCGGTGGGCGGTTAGAAAATTTTACTACTAACAGAGATACAAAAGTGGGCAGTAGGTATAAAAAGGTTGACTACCCCTGATTTAGAAGAACGTCAATGCAGTACAACATGTGTGATGTAGAACATAATTGCACTGAGGTATATATGGGCTGAAAAAAATAACTGAAAATATGTGGATGATATGGCACTTTTTTCCATATTGGCTGCAAAGCAGGCAGTGCATATCTCATTCTTCATGATGTGCTTCCCATAGTAAAAGAAAACAAACATCAAGCTTTTTTAAAAAATGAAGCTCTACAATGATATGATATGCCATTAGTGTCAAATATTCTTATCAAAAGATAACCTTTTAAAATACACATCACCTCAACGTAGACAAACATCCCTAACATGCTAGGTTTCATGACTTTTTACAGTGGAGTTTTCTTTCCATATTCTATAGAAATTCTGTTTAAACAAGATAATAACTTTTTTCCATTTACATATAAATATTTAGTATAGAACTCCTTTATTTCTAAACGAAATCACTATAATTTCTTCCCTTTGTAATTTTTATGTAATTACAACAGTTTTCATTTTTAATAGCAAATTACGAAAATGGATAAACGTAAAAATGATCATGTGATTTTTCTTTCAGATTTGATATTTTCCAATAACAGAATTATCATTTCTTGTTCTTTAATTCCTTTGATTAATCATTACTCAGTCAACATGCTACCACTTCTCAGGAAAAAAAACAGAGAAAGCATTTCAAAAATTTATCTAATTAAGCTTTGAAATCAAGGTGCTTCAATGATAATTTACAGTGTAATCCTATCGTGTCTATTCAAAAATAAACCCCACAGAATCTCCAGGAAAAAGATTATAAAATATTCTTTGACCACAGTTGTAACCATGTTTGCTTACAGAAGTGCACACACAACGTTGATGGACTAGATTCTCCAGCTCCCTTGAAGGAGTTAGCTAACTAATCAGGCAAAATGATGACCATGGATCACTTGGTAATCTCTTGACAATGGATGCTTGTTTGCTTGCTTGTAGACATTTTATTACCCAACTAGGTAACGACAGTGCATGTGAGTGGTGGAGTTTCCTAGTGTTTATATGCAGTACTTTGCTGATTTTGTTGGGGTTGGAGTTTCCTCCTATCAGAATGACAGGGTGAAGGGGAGATGTCAGAATGAGTGTGCTCATTTTCTAAGAAATGCAATTCTTTATTGTGTGTATCAAGATTAAAAGAATAAATGGAATCTGAAAGGCAATGGAAGAAAGGGAAGTAAATAATATTTTGACTTATGGGGGGTTTACTTGTTCCTTAAGAAAGGTAATATATGCACATACACACATAAGTAGGCAAGATGTAATTAAGGCACACAGCTCAAATGCAATCCAAAATTATAATGTGCACCTAGCTTCAGTCTTCCCTATATTGCTGTATTTTTCTTGAATTTCTCACCTAAGCTGCTTAGGGATTTGGAATTTGGCTTACTTGGCTTGGAGCCGGACCAATCTCCAATTTCTTCCATGAGAGAGAAAAAAGAAACAAAGACAAAATGGAGCTGCCCCTTCCTCTTTCTAAAAGCTTACTTAAAAGGGGACTTTTTTCCACTCCTGACCTGATTGGCTGAATTGTGTTTGACTTTCCCAGGTTTTATTCCCTGCTTATATTGCCAAGTGAGTTTTGATTGACAGATCAGATTTAGGGTCTCTTTAATTCTTTCAGGTCTCAACTTTTACAATATTTACTACACTAATAAATCTTTTTTTTAAAAAGCCAATTAAAGTTACCCAGTCATAAAGCCATGGCAACCTAAGTATACATAAAACTTTAAAGCACTTAAATTAGGAGGCCTTTGCCTATCCCATGACACATATGAAAAGAGGCCTTTCGTTATTACCAATGTAATAGAATACAAATGTTGCTTCTAAATATATCTGTGGTCACAGGTTATATGAACTTGAAATTTGAAATCATTCTTTATGGTTCAAACTTTGCTCTGATGATACCACTAAATACTATTGAATGGCTTTAGTGCTAAGACAGCAGTGTGGGTAGCTTGTGTCTCTTGCTAGAAGAATTATAAAAACTGGAATAAGAAAAAAAGGGGAGCATTGAGGAAGGGTATTTCCACCTCTCCAATGGCCTCAGAAAAACACTTGGAAGAAGCTGTAGCCCAATTTGCTTCAGAACAGTAGTAAGATCTGGAAGTTGAGTTGAGTCATGGCAATTTCCCTTATTTTCTTGTTGGTTTGCGATATTAGCAGATGTTAGCAGACAATTCTACCTGGATGATTGAGAATCTTCATTGACATATTGCCAAGCACTTTGGGGGGGGGAAACCCTGAGGTTGGTAAAGGAATAATCCCCAAGAATTTTAGACACATTCCAACGATTCTCCGCCTATTCAGGTTCTCCTAATCAACTTGCTCAGACTGAAGAAGCTGCTTGGATGGGCAGCGAAAAGTCTCAAACCAACAAATATCGGTAAGTCCAGTTGCCACGACTTAACTTCCAAACAATTCAACCTGGATGCCTGAGAATCTTCTTTGACAAAAGTAGCAATAGGTAAAATAGACACCCCAGAATTTGCATTCAGGGTTTTATTTCTAGGGGATTTTGTGTTGTGTTAAAGTGTACAATCTTGGTCTCTATAAATAGGGTGTTTAACTTAAGCCTTCCCTTATACTTAAGTCTATTCATGATGTCGCCATTTTTGTCTTTAAAAACTTCTTGTGACCAAGATTACTTTGAACTCTCTCATAATCAACTCTAAAATCTGGGGACAGCATTATTTATTCACAGCAGGCCACTCCCATCTAGTGGCTTGTCCGAGGTTCTGTATTTTCTTTCTGATTGTTTAATTAATTTTCACACTGAATTATTATGATCTGGGAATATCTCACACTGACTATATGCACTGCAATACTTAAAATAAAAAAAGGTTATGTACATTTCATTCACCCATGTATTAGTAATAATGATATTTTTTTCCTGAATGTACTGCCTCCTAAAAGAGGAGAGATGGTTGATTCTCCTGCCTTTCATTCCATGTGTGATGGAATTCTCTTAGTCTGTAAATGAAAACTGAAGTTTGCCCAAATTAATGTGTGATTCACTACTTCCTTCATAACAACAAAAACATGGGGCATTTCCCCATTGTCTTATCCAAGCTCTATTCATTTTTCCTTGAACTAATGAACTACTAAGGAATCCATTTGCTGTCCTCATCCTTATCTAGTCTGTTATCACAGGTGGCTAATTGGCACTGTTTTGATTTCGCATGTGAAGATAAAGTGATTTGTTGATTTCTAATTTTGCTGTCCTCCCTCCCCTTCATGTCTCCAGCTAGCAGGAAAAAAATCTGCCAATTGAGATGCTGCAGCAAGAAAAGGGCAGACCGAGCTGCAAGGCATTGTCCGTCATGTTTAGACTTCTTCCTAGGTTCCTTCTCCAGCAACCCAGACTACTGTAGCTCCATTTTGTAAAAATGGAATCACAAAGTGAGCACATTCTCATGCTTTTATTTCCTGTCTTTATATAGGTAACCAGTATGGGAGGGGAGAGGGGTTTTCCCCCATCATTCCATTACTTTATTATTTCAGTACAGGTAGTCCTTCACTGACAGCAGTTCCTTTAGTGACCATTCGAAGTTACAATGGCACTGAAAAAAGTCGGTTATGACCATTTTTCACACTTACGACCGCTGCAGCATCCCCATGGTCGCGTGATCAAAATGCGGACGCTTGGCAACTGACTCATAGTTATGATGCTTGCAGTGTCCCAGGGTCATGTGATCCCCTTTTGTGACCTTCTGATAAGCAAAGTCAATGGAGAAGCCAGATTCACTTAACCGTCGTGTTACTAGTTTAACAACTTCGGTGCTTCATAACAAATGTGACTTAAAAAATGTGGCAAAAAAAGTCGTAAAATGGGGCAAAGCTCACTTAACAAATTTCTCACTTACACACATAAATTTTGGGCTCAATTGTGGTCATAAATTGAGGACTACCTGTACATTGATACCAGGAGACACTACATCCATTTCTGTCCTACTGTATTAAAACTCATTAGACATGAGTAACCTGATGTTATTACATGGGGTTCTAACCCCGTATTGGGAATTGAACTCACTGTCCTGCACATTTTAAGGTGCATTAACTTTAGGAAATAGCCAGATCCTGGTGCTTAGCAATTGCAAAAAAGAATATACAGATGTTATCAGAATGGTATATATCAGAGGTCTCCAACCTTGTCAACTTTAAGGCTTGTGGCAGGAGCTGAAGTCCACAAGTCTTAAAGTTGACAAGGTCGGAGACCCCTGGCATATATGATCCACCTTTCCAGACGAGAGAAATATTTTTATTTCAACCTTGTATTAAATCAGTGAGAACAATTGAATACAATATCTACAATACTGCTCCAGAGCAACTACACAGTTCTAAAAGATCAGTGATAGAGCACAATTCTTGAGAGGACCAGAGCAGAATGCCACTAATCAGCCTTTCACGTTGGCAAGGTCAAGAAACAGGCATGGCAGGAATCCAAGAATCCTCTTGATTGTTAAGGTAAAATAACAGAAACTTGAAAGCTATGCAGAATTTCTCTCTGCCCCATCTTATGCTGAATAAAATCAAGGTGGGGTTATTCTGAGTTTTGTCTCACTTTCCCCGGGACTGAGTAATCTTTTCTGGACGTCCTACCTTAATGGCTGGTTGGTTCGTTCTCCATTCCTAAGGGCAGACTTACGTTCCTTCACAACAACAGATGAAGCTGACACAAAAGCCAAACCCACATCATCTGAAATTGTGGGAAACAGCTTCAAAGTTCTAGATGCCAAAGTGTAAAATATTTTATATATATTTCAACTGTTGTTGGAAGCTCTGGTGTAAGAGGGGAAATTGCTATTTTAACAATAGTACAGCTAAGTACACTTTAAGAGCATTTCACTCTGGGCTTGGGAAAGAAACATTTTTTTCTGAAGAAAAAAAGATATTGCCAGGGCACATTTGTTATTTTGTTAGGTGTAAGTGGAAAAAGTGTTATGTACTAAATGTGGCTCAAAAATGGATAGAATAGAAATTGGGGGCAAGGACACCCTCTCTATTGACTAATTCTTGCTGCGAGAAACATCACAATTATGATAAAATTAGGATGTGCTTTTTATTTTAAAATTAAGCTCTTATCAGATAAAATGATATTATCCAAAGAAACAAAGGAACTTTGGGACAAAAATACATCCTTGTCTCATGGATGAGTGAATAATCCATCTGACATGTGCTTCAAGGCAAAGACATTCTTTGACAGCAAACTGTTCCTTTTTCCACGTTCTGCTAGATTTTAAAGCATACTTCTTCTTAAAACTGTCTTTAGACTTTCTACCATATTTGACAGATTTTTTTTACTATTGCTGCAAGCAGTAGATACTAAAATTGCTGCTGACTGTTAATGCATAAGCAAACATTAATATATATTGTAAATATATGGCAGGTTTCCTAAAGCAGATAACAATCATTATAAAAGTATGCACAGCTATACAGAAAGATATAACGTGGATTTCCTCAAATATTTTCCAACAATTCAAATTGATTGCTTTTTTCCAGTATGAAGTGCAAAAATATACATGCAATCAAGCCCTAAATGCAAGAATCTTGAAGAACAAGTTGTGCATAACTTTCCTTTTACAGTTCAGTGGTATTTGAAATTACAACTCTACTTTTTTTGGGAAATCTGCCAAAACTATCAGATTCTTTACTCGAAAAATATTTATTTATAACTTCTCCAGTTTGTTCATGTGTATTTTCAAAATGAACAATTTAGTAGAATGACAAAAGTCTTGCGGAACTTATTATAAGCCACAAAGAACAAATATTGCCATAGCTGTTATTTTGATTTATATAGCCACTGATGTCAAATACATCCAAGCCGTGCAGTTGAGTAATTTCAGTTGAATTCAGGCAAAGCTAAAGCAAAGGTACTAGCTCAAGTCAAATGCAGATATATATAAAAGGTTCTCTTATTTTTACACATTAAGGAAATTTAGAATAATTCTGTAATTATCTATATTAAACCAATATAATTAACTCAGATTTTATATCAAGCCTCAGGATAACAAATACACAATGTAACTGAGCTATTCACTTTTGCAGGTAAGAGTGGTCTTACTCTGGAAGAATTCCCACTGCATGAAGAGGGGGGTGCATTTACCTTCACTGATTACTTTATTATCAAACTGCCCAGATGAATAGGAGACCAATCTTTTCAATTTTATGATACAAATCTTATTTTATTTATTTCATTTTAAAGATATATATGCTTCCTAAACCTTCCTAACATAGTATAGGATAAATATTATTTTTAAAGGATTTAAAATAATTACAAAATCAAATGAGGTAATAAAAGAGCCCCCGTGAACTAAAAATTCAATTATATGCCAAGATAAACTGATAATTATTATAATAATAGAAATAGCAATAGCAATAAGACTTATATACCGCAACACAGTGCTTTACAGCACCCTGTGAGTGGTTTAGAGGCAACATATTGTCTCCAACAATCTGGGCCCTCATTTTACCAACACTGGAAGGATGGAAGGCTGAGTCAACCTTGAGCCAGTTAGGATTGAACTCATGACAGTGGGCAGAGTCAGCCAGCAATACTGCATTCTAACCACTGTGTACCATGACTAATGGTGGTGGAGTGATATCTACTGCAGCAAGATCCCACAAATGGGAATTACCGTATATACTCGAGTATAAGCCGAGTTTTTCAGCATGTTTTTTGTGCTGAAAAACGTCCCCTCGGCTTATACTCGAGTATATACGGCTTATACTCGAGTTTTTTTTTCTTCTTTTTTTCACATTATACCGGATGGTGCAAACTTGGCGGGCTTTTGCATTAGCGCGGGGAAGCCCTGCCGGTGCAGTGAGAGGGCGGGGCGGGGGAGCCGCCAGCCTTCTCGGCTGAGGGAGGGAGGCTTTCCCTGACCGGTAGCTGCCTCATTTCCCTCCCTCGGCTTATACTCGAGTCCCCAGTTTACCCCAGTTTTTTGGGGTAAAATTGGGGACCTCGGCTTATACTCGGATCGGCTTATATTCGAGTATATACGGTACTATTAGAACATATTCCTTATGCCTGCAGCAGGATTTTCAAATTAGGCATGCAAATGGGGTAAAATGTAGAGTACCATGTCAAAATATTAATTTCTAATCTACTCTGCAAATACAAGATGGCCTTCTCATGTGTTAATGATTTTTTGAATATGTATTATGATATATCATGCAAATTCAGCATAGAGTAAACTCTTTCTTGTCAATGTCCAGATAACGGAAGCTGACTGTTGTGCTAAACAGATATGACATTCAGGCAATTGGATTGGGGAAATAGGATAGCAGATCAGAAATGGATTTCTGAATACAAGTGGACAAATCTATTCTACGTAGGACCTTTTCCAAAGAATGAATGAACGCTTTTCCGGTACACTCCTTCAATCATCATTTTTTGGTATTTATACACAAGTACGGTACATTATCTTAGTCTTTTCTTGTGTGAGGTAAATGCGCCTTTTGCAATTTCCTCAGAGGGTTTGGTTTCCAGATCTCTTATCATGCTGACAGCTCTTCTATTAACCTATTCTACCTTTTCCAGTTTAAAGGCCAGAACTAGTAAAAATACCCCATGTTGCTTAACCATCACAGAATACAATGGAACTATTTCTTCCCAGGATGCTCATGCATTGATTCTATTTGATTCTATTAATACAAGCCAAGACTGCTTTGTCTTTTTAGCTGCTGTAGCAGAGAATCTTTCTAACTTGTTTCTATGTGCAAAGTTGAGGTCATATACGATAACTGGTACAGGTAGTCCTCAACTTGCAACAGCTCATTTAGTGACCGTTCAAAGTTACAACGGCACTGAAAAAAAGTGACATGACCGTTCTTCACACTTAGAGCCATTGCACCATTTCCATGGTCACACAATCAAAACTCAGACGCTTGGCAAATGGTTCATCTTTATGATGGAATCATATGATCAGTTTTTGCAACCTTCTGACAAGCAAAGTCGGTGGGGAATCCAGATCCATTGAATAATCATGCTATTAACTTAAAAAATGCAATGATTCACTTAACAACTGTACCAAGAGCAGTCATAAAATGGGGCAAATGTTTACTTAACGAATGTTTAGCAACACAAATTTTGGGCTCAACTGTGGTTGTATCTCAAGGACTACCTGTATAAGAACAGGCCTCTGAAGAATCCAAATTGGTAGGTATTTAATTGCAGGATGACACAAGACCATTTACCCCTGGAATGCAGTTGTTTAACCAGCTTGAATTCCAAGCTAACTACATTTATCCATCTTCTCCATAGAGACATGATGATAGACAGCTACTTTACTGAGATCATACTACACTACATCCATAACCTTCCCTTGCTCTACTAAACTAATTGTTTTATCATAGAAAGTGAACTGGAAGGGGTGGAGATGGAATTAGACTGACACAACTTGTTTTTGATGAATCCATATGGTTTCTGGTAATGACAGCACTAAGCATTGATATGTGTGCTGCTTTCTTAAAAAATAAGAATTTTTAAACCAAAACAACACAAGTGCTAGAAAATAAACAAAGAAAATAAGAAAGAACAGTCAATAAGTAAGAAAGAAAATAGGAAAAAAAGGAAGGGCAAAAAGGAAGAATAAAGGATTCCAAACTCTCTGATAGCTATTATAAATGCATTTATTTTATCCTCTTTCTAAGGTTACGTTGTCATACATGCTTTGATAATCTGCTCTAGTGTTTTATCCAGGACCAATGATAGATCAATGGTAATTTCCCAGATTCTATACCTCTTTCTAGTTTGGAATATCAAGATTATGTTTTCCCCCCAACCTTTTGGCATTTACTTTTCTGAAGATAACAATAAGTAGTTCTGACATCACCTCTCTGTTTTACTTTTCAGCTTCTTTGAAAGCTTACTATTCGTGAATTCAAGCTCTCCCCCACAAAAAAAATTCCTTTCGGAAAAACATGGATTCCTGGAATATGGTCCACATTACTAATATATGAGGGACATTAGGCACAGATGATTGCTGAAATATGTCTGGCAAGAGCCTTGTGAACATTACTAAAATGGCTTTAAACCAGAAAGGGAGAGGGAGACAAAGAATCATGACTATCTATGATAATGAAGATGCTAACAAAAAGACTACTGGAAAATCCAGTAGTGACAATGAATGCAGTGTCAATGAAATTGACATTTCACTTCAATTGAAATTGAAGTGTCAATGCAGTGACAATGAAATTAATAAAGAGCGAATATTAGAACATCCAATGTCTGTATACCAATCCACAGAGTACGAGTAATAAATAAAAGTACTATAAAATCCTATTATTGAAAAACAAATATGACCTAATACGTATTCCAGAACCAGGATGGGCCAAGTCATAATCAGAACATAGAACTTGAAGGCTCTTTCTTGTTAACAGACCAACAAAGGTCTATGGAGATTCTCAGTCATCCAGGTCATGGCTGTTTTTCAAGAGGCAACTGGACTTTCTGGTTTTTCTTTGAAGACGTTTCACTTCTCATCCAAGAAGCTTCTTCAGCTCTGACTGAAGAACCATCATCAGTGAGATGATGATGATTTCCCACCATCCAGTCAGAGCTGAAGAAGCTTCTTGGATGAGAAAAGAAATGTCTTCAAAGAAAAACCAGAAAGTCCAGTTCCCTCTTGAAAAAGCACCTTTGGGAAGACCAAGAAAAAGGAACACAGCCCCTGTATATAAATAATTCATATGTCTATGGAGGAATTCATGTCCCTGAAGATGATTCTGTTGAAAGCATTAAAATAATGCTTTAAAAAAAGTGAGAAACAATAGTAATATCACTGTGTATGTTTATTACATTACCAAACCCAGAAGATGTAGACTTTTTAAAAATTCAAAAGATTATGTATTCCTGGTAATAAGATATTTTAGTTGCTTTAATAACTCCTAGAAAACTCAGTTAGTAGTGGCAGATTTTCGATCTTTTTGAAAACATTTCATTTTTTAAACAATGAAAGAAGCCTGCAGAAGAGGGAGACAGTGAGAGAGGTTATTTATCAAGGAATATTACTGATGAACATTGATTGACGTAGATGTCAGGCAGACTGTGATGTCACTAGAGGGGAAATGATCCTCCTCCTCAGGTGACTTTCATGAAGCTAAAACTGGAGAGGTTACTCAATCTATTGCTTTGACTACTCTGCGTTCAAGACAGGGATAGAAGATGTAATAAAAAAAGAGAAGGAAAACAAATGCACCCATTTAATAATATCATTTCTAGCTTTCTTGAATCAATAGGAGTTGGATTTCATTTAACAAAGATACTAATTATTCATTCATTCCATCTGCTAACATCCCAAAGTGAAGCATTTTCACAGACTATAAACTTTGATGTAGAAGTCTGCTGCTGGCGGTGAAGACAAGGTAGTAATGCCTCCATGAAACATTAAAGATATTCAGAGCTTCAGGAGAACGCTCTATTAAATTAGCCTGCTGCAAAGTATATACGCTGAAGTTTTATTCATCTATTTCTCCATGCTCATTGCGGCTGACTGCTAAAAGATCTACATCTGTAACTGAGCGGCTCTCTGTGACAATCTGAGAAACATAATATTCTACAGACCCTTTAATAGATTTCTGCACGTGAGTGTTTTTGAGTTGTTTCCTGGGGAACCATACGGCTCTTCAGTTAGAACATCAGAAATAGCAGACATTTTCCCCCCCCAGAAGACAGCTTGTCTTTTCCAGCAAGTGATCATCACAGCTACAAGAATGTTCAAAGGTACATTCTGTAAAAGAGTATATTCCACACAGGGTAAATTGACTTGATTTACACCAAGATGAAAAGAATGAACATGGCAACAAACATCCTACAATCTTTTACAGCAAACAGGGACTCAACAGGAGACATGAGGATATTCTTCTTGGACTTTTGGAGCAGAATGATTTCTCAGAGTAAGAAACTTTGAAAAACCAGTGGTGTGGATTGGAAGACTCCTACTTAGCCTGTCTTGTGTCAGGATACCAAGCCTCTGATTAATGGCTTTTGAACCAATAACATTGTCTGCTACAAACCCTGTTTGTAGTCCCTTCATATCTGCTTGCAAAAGCCATTTATAACAGCAACAACAGAACAAGAACAGCAACAACACAAAAGCCATTATCTTGCTAGCAAACGTTCCTTGTGACTATAGCCATTTGATATGAGCAACAAATCTCATAATCTGAATGCTGAAATAGAAAAGATGTCAGCGAGAAAGAAAAGTAAAAATTACCCACTAACTGGACAAATAAAAATAGGTACAACATATTTGCCCAAACAGGGCTCCTTCAATAAGGACCCCAAATGTATTTTGCAATACAGATATACAAAGAATCTCGTTCTTCTGGCTTTTACTGGTCACAGAACTTTCTCAATCAGCATCTCATTTTTCTAAGAAACATTTTTTAAAAAGTCTTCATTTGTTTTTTTTAAAAAATCCCACAACCTCTATGGATTCAGGATAGAAGGCAGGGCTCAATATTTGCTTTGTGAAATGCATCATCGTCCTTAAGGGCTCCCCATGTTCTCTATTCACCAAAACACAATAGCAGCAGTCTTTTTTTCCAAAAGCCATAGAAAATTTGGCATTAGTTTTCTAAGATACACAGAGATAACATCATTCTTCTCAGCATCTGTGAACTGCATACTTAGTGCACGGCAAACAGAAGATGGCCTATATCCCAGCTGCATTCTGTTTCATTATTTTCTGGCGGCATGGTTCAGTGGCTAATATACTGGATCTGTGCCCGGGACATTTTTTTCAGTACTCAGGCAAATACTCAAGGATGGCTTTAGGCACATTGGTTAAATAAAAGTAATAATGCTACAAGAACTTTGAGGGAAGAGAGGGCAATATGTTTTGCATTTTCATACCTTAATCCTAAACTTTCATGGGATTTTGAGGCCAGCTTATTCCTGGGCAGTGTATGTTTGTGATATTTTTGTTGAAAAGTTGGGGGTTAGCTTATTTGTGGATGGGTTTATCCTCAAATACATGAATATGTTTGTCTATGTGTGTGGTACCCATCTCTCCAGCACTGGTTAAGAGCTGCAGTAAAATATTGGGACATCATGTAAGTAAGCATGGGAATTTTCTATAAGATAGTCTGGCCAGGATATATTTCAGCCATTTTCAGAAGTATTTTTCTATTCGTAAACCAAAATTTTACTGGAAGTCCCTTTGGGTATATGATATATGAGAACTGGATATAGATCCTGTTTCTTGTGTACTATTTTGAAATTTTGTTTTATGGCATCCAGAGTCTGTATTTTGACCAGTACTTGCAATATGCTCTTCAGGATTAATCCAAAATTAAGATTGTTACTGACTGGAAAAAGTCAGCTGGACTGACAGCTGGAAAAAGTCATTAGTCATTAGTTCCAGAGGTGAGATCTAAAGAAAGAAGAATTCCTGTAGGCCACATAAACTTGTCTGAAAAAATATATGCAAGTGGCTTAAGATTTATAAAATAAACTCAGCTAATTCCTCACTGCATCAACAAACAGCAGATGCTACTTTGGGGTTTTTATTCATTGCTACTCAAAGTATTATTCCAATATTTAATTTTATAACCCCATTGAAAATATTTATTGCGGAATTTATACCCTGACATGTAATTAGCACAAGCTGCTATCTTTTGTAAACAGCTTTCCAAAGAGCACATATCCACTTTGAATTAATGCTGGTAGTCTTTGACTTACAACCACAAAAGTTGATCACATGACCCTGGGACACTGCAACCATCATAAAAATGAGTCAGTTGCCAAGGATCTGAATTTTGATCATGTGACCATAGGGATGCTGCAATGGTCATAAGTGTGAAAAACAGACATAAGTCACATTTTTCAGTGCCATTGTAACTTTGAAAAGTCACTAAATAAATGGTTGTAAGTTGAGAACTATCTGTAAAGGCATAGAAATCTTTCTCCCACAATGGCTAACCTTACACACACACACACACACACACATGATCAGGCGGAATGTAGCAGGTTGTTTCAGTAGGCAGTAGAACAATAATCTGATCACTGCATTTTTAAATATGACATGAGTATAACTTTGCATTATTGTTATGTTTTCAATATGTCAGAAGGATCTTCTTTGGCGATGAGATTCAGAGAGAGCAGATGTTTATTTATCCTGATAAATCTCCATAATTCATAATAATAAAAATATATAAAAACAAATTAAAATGAATAATATTCCCCCATTCCCTTAAAAAAACAGTTTCCATTTCTATAAATATTTTTAGCTCCAATGTGGTATTTATAGAAGTTTTTTTTAAAGAAAAGCTTTTGAAATGTTTGCATAACAGCAGTCCATTCTATCTAACATGATTCTTATAGGACAAGAAAATTGGAGAGGAAGACACTTCTCCCTTAAAGTAAACCAGGTTCTGCTGTACCATTCAGATGTAACTGCCTGCCTTCATTACCCATGTTCACATTTTGCTGCTAACTTATTTTACTGAAGAGCAAAGGCAACAATAACATTAGAAAACTAAAGTAATTTTAACATTTGAGGATTTGAAATAAAATACACTGTACAGTGACACAGACATCTGGCTGACTGGAGGCATCTCTAATTTACTTCTGGATCAACTGAAGTAGACAAAGGTAAAAAGAAAGAAGATATAGTATTCTGACTTCAACAAACCGGTGTTTTGGAGTCCATACAGCACTTGTCTTTTCCCACAACTGTGAGGCAGCTATAAATGACAACAGTAGTGTCTCAGGAAAGGTCACTGCTGCTTTAGAATAGAATAGAATTTTATTGGCCAAGTGTGATTGGACACACAAGGAATTTGTCTTGGTGCATATGCTCTCAGTGTACATAAAAGAAAAGATACGTTCATCAAGGTACAACATTTACAACACAATTGAAGAACTACAAATAGGTATACTACATTTGGATTTACATGCTCCAATGCACCTGTTTGGATTTCAATTTGAAGCAGGTAACCCATAAACTGAGCCTGTAATTCAGTCCTTACAGATTTGTGTATTGCAATACAGGTAGTCCTTGACTTACAACAGTTTATTTCGTGACCGTTCATAATTACATCATTGGGAAAAAAGTGACTTATGACTATTTTTCAAGTGACTTATGACCGTTGCAGCATTTCCGTAGTCGCATGATCAAAATCTGGATGCTTGGCAACTGGTTCGTATTTATGGCAGTTGCAGTGTCCCGGGGTCATGTGATCTCCTTTTGCAACCTTCTGGCAAGTAAATTCAATGGGGAAGCCACTTAACAACCGTGTTACTAACTTAACATCTGCAGCGATTCACTTAACAGCTATGGCAAGAAAAGTCATAAAATGGGGCAAAACTCACTTAACAACAGAAATGTTGGGATCAATTGTGGTTGTAAATTGAGGACTACCTGTGCCTGAAGCCTTTTAAGAACACTCCCAGTATTTGCAGGACATGTATCCTATCTGGTTTCAGGGTCAGCTCAGACATTATGGACATCGTAGTTTGGCTACATGTTAGTTCACTTTATTGATTTGTTGTCTGAGCTGACCCTAAAAGTAAATGGGCTGTATCTCTTGCAAACACTATGGAGAAAGCACTAAATGTAGGCTTCTCATCTGCTAATGTGAGAGCCCAATCTCATTTCTATTCAATTGCAGACCACAGTGGGAAAAACCACACACATTACAGAAAAAAATGAAGATAATTTTTACAAATTGCAGGAACAGATTACTCAGGGAATTGATTCAGCTATTGTCCCCTCAGGTAGCACATATTAAATGAAAAATATAGCAACATGTGGGCACTGTTTGCCTTCATATTGTTCTCTGCTTCAGAGACAAATGGATATCCTCAACAGAGCCTGGAGAAGTATGGCCACATCCAGATAGGCAGTTTAACTTTCCTCCAGGTGGCACAAAGTCTGCCAGCATCATTTGTTCTGTTCCCCTGTTGTGCTTTAATCGCAAGGCCAGTGAGGGCGATCCTGTCCTCAATGTGGGGAAAGTTAAAGGAAAGCAATATGTGATTTCCTACTAGCAGGAAAAAATATTATACATGCTTGTTGCAATGCCTTGGGATGAACTAGACTGGGTAGGAGGTAAGTTCCAACAGAAAGCTAAGGCCAGAACTGTATTCGTAAGTATAATCTGCCTAAATCTGATTCACAAGAGTAGATGGAGACCTTTCACCTCTCCTGGTTTCCTGGAAAATCCTCACTGACTCAGCGATCAAGACACTGTAGCCCTTACCCAACCCATGTATTATCCATGGATTCTCTTACAGATAGTCCTCAATTTATGACCACAATTGGTTAATGCACCTTAAAGTGTGCAGGACTGTGAGTTTGATTCTCAATAGAGGGTTAGAACCCCATGGAATAATAACATCTGGTTACGCATGCCTAATGAGTTTTAATACAGTAGGACAGAAATGGATATAGTGACTCCTGGTATCAATGTACATAGTGTACAATGTGTATAGTCCTGAACGTGTGACCACAATTGAGTCCAAAATTTCTGTTGTTAAGTGAGACATTTGTTAAGTGAGTTTTGCCCCGTTTTATTACCTTTCTTGCTACATTTGTTAAGTGAGTCACTGCAGTTGGTAAGTTAGTAACCTGGTTGTCACGTGAATCTGGCTTCCCCATTGACTTTGCTTGTCAGAAGATCACAAAAGGTGATGACATGACACTGCAATCGTCATAAATATGAGCAAATTGCCAAGCGTTTGAATTTTGATCACATGATCCTGGGGATGCTGCAAAGGTCATAACTGTAAAAACCACTAAGTAAGTTGAGGACTATTTGTATTTATCCTCTCTCGTTTTTTTTCTTGCTCATCCTTATGTCACTTTTTCCCACACACACACACTCCTCTCTCACCATGGTTCTTCCTTCTCACTTCTTTCTCACACACTTTCAGGGCTTTTCCATTTGCTCTCTCATGCTTTCTCCCTGTCTCTTGATTGTCTCTATCTCTCTCTGCCCTAAAACAGGTGACTGGGAACTATTAGGCAGTGATGGATAGAGGATGACCCTGCTTATTCAGTAACACTGCAGGCTACATGTCAGCCAGAACATTTCTAAAGTATATGCCTAGCTGACTCATGTTAGACTGCTACATCTGTATAGATAAGAGTCTGGTTGGATTAATAGACCATTGAAGTCCCTTCCAGACCTACGATTCCATCAATACCTGGCGCCTGATCATTCCTACTTTCCAAATGAAAATAGCCATGGAAGGAAGTTCCTAGGAACTGGAGGTAAAGGATCTGCTTGTAGCAGCCAAAAGTAGCAAATGAGAGTTGGATCGATTCTAGCTGTGGTCAATGCTTCTATAGTAGCTGCTGAAGCACCACAAATTGTGCAGAATTGTGCAGCCTGTGTCAGCAGAAGATGGAAAACACTTTAACCCTGGATCAGATAACTACAAAGTTAGGTGGCTTCAGCTGTGGGCTTTGAATGAGAAGAAGGAACATCATGAGGACATGTTGTTGAAGAATACCGTAATTGGCATGGTTCGGGAATATGTGGGTGACCTCTCTGGCTGGTTGTTCTGTTTGATTTCTATTGGAATAGGTATAATCCAGGGGTCAGCAACCTATGGCTCTGGAGCTGCATGTGGCTCTTTCAACCCTCTGCTGTGGCTCCCTGTTGCTGGTTGGCTCCACAATTGATAGGGCTCTTGGTTAGGACAGGTAGAGAAAAAAGGATGTTGCGCTAGGAGGAGACTCTATGGTGGGGGAACAGACTTCCAGTCAGCAGAGGAAAAAGGACACCATGCTAGGACAGGACTCTATGGTAGGGGAACCAGACTTCCGGTCAGCAGAGGAAAAAGGATGCCACACTAGGAGGAAATATGATGGGGGAACCGGACTTCCGGTTAGCTCCAGAATTGAACAGGGGCTTCCGATTAGGACCTTTGTGGCTCTTTGAGAGTTTAAGGTTGCCGACCCCTGGTATAACCAAATAGTTATGAGACATTAGAATTAAATGCATGTCTGACTTAAACAACTGCCATGCCTTTCATAATAAATTTTTACATTTCAAAGCTTAATTAGGAGTTGGTGTCTAATTTGAACGCAACTCAATGAAAGTTCAAGCTCATCGGAGTTTAAGTCAGCAGCTCAATTTGCTTCCTAGAACTTTACATGTTAGGGTTCAACCCTCGAATATCTGCAATACAAAGAAAAAATAAGACCTGCATACATGCTATACAGTTTATTTTTTCAGTTCATTTAAAAAGGATACTCATGTAAGAGTTGAGAAGTTGCAACAATTCTGTGGTGGCAACCATGGGATTAAGAAGCGCTACAAAGTACCTTCTCCCATATTGTATCTATTTATTAATCAAACTAGCAAGCTGTCTGACTCCCATTGATGCTGGGTACCTCATTACAATCAAAGCAAGGCAATTACCACAAAACCAATTAACAGAGGGGAAAACAAGGTAAGAGATGACAAGGACCACAGACTGGACAAAGCAAGGCATCCAACCCTCCTTTGTTTTGTGCTATACCATTTATTTTACTCTGCAAAGTGCAAAAAAAAAAATAGTTGGGAAGTCCCAGTATACACAACACAACAAAGCTCTTAGGAAAATCCTGGCAACTTTTTATAAATCTAGAATAACAACAATAAAAACTAAAAACTTCAGCCCAACTCTTCAGCTACAGACCAATGTGTGTTCCGGCATCTTCTCTTTCTACACATTCTCAGGTGAAACAAACAAAAATATAAGATGTCTATGGAGATTCTCAGTCATCCAGGTCTTGGTTATCCCAAAGGTACTTCCCCCCACCCTCACAAGAGGCCATTGGGCTTTGTTTTGTTTTTTTGAAGACGTTTTGCTTCTCATCTAAGAAGCTCTTTCAGCTCCGGGCTGGATGGTGAGGAAACTTCCTCACCATCCAGCCCGGAGCTGAAGAAGCTTCTTGGATAAGAAGCGAAATATCTTCAAAGAAAAACCAAAAAGTCCCAAATTGCCTTTTTGGGGGAGGGGGGGTTGGGTTAAAAAGCACCTTTGGGGAAAATACAGATGATTGAAGGGTGTGAGGTTTTCCCCACAGAAGGACCCTTCAAACCGGTTCCGACGATCAGGCCACAGAGCACTCGGGGGAAGTGGGAGGGGGGGGCAGGGAACCCGAAAACCCCGCACACGCGAGTCCCCCACCATCACCTACCCCAAATCAACGTCGCCTTCACCCGCATTCCCCCAACCGACCAGACCTCCTTTTCCCCCATCGCGCCCAAGCCAAAGCACCAGCAGCAGCAGCAGCAGCCGCAATCCCTCGCTGGGACCGGGCAGGGGACTAGAGAAGCCCGGCTGCTGTTGGTGGTGCTGCTGCTGCCGCCTCTGCCGCTTAGCCTTTTACCGAGCTCCTCCCGCCCCTCCGAGCCATTTTAGGATCCAAGGCGAAGAGGCTCCTCGGGACAAGCGAGGAAGGCGAAGCAGCGGCTCCCCAAAGGCTGCCGAGAGCGCCAAACTTTCCCGCGGAGCTGCTTCTCCCTTCTTGCTCCTCCCGGGCCAAGGAAGCCTTTTCTCTTTCCTCCCGGGCCGCCGGCCCCGTCTCTCCCGCCCTTTCCCCGGGCGGCCACACCTGCCCGCGCCGCTTTGGCTTTACTTAACCGTCTGTCACGGCCACCTCGGCGCCTCCGTCCCGCGCGCAAAGCTCCAGGCGGAGGGCTTTCTGGGCGGGCTGGGCGATCTGCAGCCCTTCCCGGAGCTGCTCCTCATTGAGGCGAAGCAGCCGGACGCTGCACTGCAGAAGCTGGCCGGGCGAAGCAGCCATGGGAACGGGCGGCGGGAGAGGCCGGCGGCCGCGGACGGGAGGCGAGGGAGGCGGCTGCTGGTCGGGGCGCCTGGAGCCGCTCGGCTCGAGCGAGGCGGCCGAGGCTATAGGGCCGGGAAGGGAGGCGAGGAGGCGGGCGGGGAGCGGCGAGCTTTCCTGCCGAACGAGCTCCCCATCGGAGATGCCGCCGCCGCCTCGCTCGCTTCGGCATCTGCAGCGAATCGGGCTCCCTCTCCCGTTTTCCTCCCTCTTCCCGCACTTCCTCTGGAAAAAAATGTCCCTCCAGCGAAAAACGATTTGCGCGCTCACAAGAGACGCCGAGGGGACGTTCCGGCGAGCTGCTGTGCGCTCGCTTCGCGTTGGCAAGAGCGACGCCTGCCGGCTGATTTTGGAACTGAAAAGGAGAGTTCTTAAGAGAGCCAGTCATACCGCTGACACAAACGTGCATAATGCACATCTCAGTCTGTGTTTATCTGTCCGTCGGTCCGTCCACCCATCCATTATCATCTATCTATCCATCTATCTATCGCACTACTATTAATCTTCTCATCGTTCCCATCACCCATCTCCTTCCACTTATGACTGTAACTTTGTTGCTTGTATCCTTAGGATGTATACTGATATTGTTTCCTGATTGCTTAATTGTAGCCTATGACTATCATTAAGTGTTGTATAATTGTTAAATTTGTACCCTATGACTATCATTAGATGTTGTAAGTGTTGTACCTTGATGAAGGTATCTTTTCTTTGATGTACACCGAGAGAGAATGCACCAAGACAAATTCCTTGTGTGTCCAATCACACTTGGCCAATAAAAAATTCTATTCTATTCTATTCTATTCTATTCTATTCTATTCTATTCTATTCTATTCTATTCCTTGTGTGTCCAATCACACTTGGCCAATAAAATTCTATTCTATTCTATTCTATTCTATTCTATTCTATTCTATTCTATTCTATTCTATTCTATTCTATTCTATTCTATTCTATTCTATTCTATTCTAGCTATCCATTCATCCATCCTGTCTGTCTGTCTGTCTACATCTGTCTGTCTCACTATCTATTTACTTTTCTGGCTTCCACTAAGCTGGAGTAACTTACTAGTGCAGCTGGATTTTTCCAGCCTGGCACCTGCCCTCCAGAGCCTAATTGAAAACATTCCTACTGGCATGTTCCAGAATTGGACTGGTATCTTTTATTAAGAAAACCAGTTGGGCAAGAGACCTAAAGGCACCAGGGCTGGGAACCAAGAGACTGCATAAGGCCAATCTGAGCCAGCAGAAAGGCAGGTCTGTCCTGGGACAAAAGGCAGGTGTGAGCTAGTGCTGCAGGGGAGGGGTATGGCTGAGAAGCAGAACACCACCTACTCCACACACACCCTCATCAACATGGGCTTTGCCCATCTGCCTTCTTGCACAGATGTGTACAATCCCCTCCCCCAGCCAGAGTTTGCATGCACTGTGATCTGTTTTCAGCAGTTTGTAGTGAGAAACATTTGCTTAACCTGTTCCAGATTAAATACAAATTTGACCTAAGGACACCTGGGTACTTGCTGTACCTAATCATCAGTTAGAAAAGAAAGAAGAAGCTACCTATTTTTGTCTGATGTCTCAGTATGTGAGAGAAGTTGGTTTAGCTTCTTCTGGAGAAAAAAAAAGGGATCAAAAGCGAGAAGAGTGTTGCTGAATTGGAGTCTATTCTCCTCTGGCTAAAAACAAAAGAACACACAAAGAGAAAAGTGCTGGACTTAAATAGGACTATTCACAATAACAAAATAACAATTAAAAAGTTCTTCTTGGAGGTCTTCTAGTCCAACTTCATCCTCAAGCAGGAGACTCCATACCCGTGATGGCGAACCTATGGCATACATGCACACGGGGTCATATCGGTGGGCACGCAAGCGTTGCTCTAGCTCAGCTCCAGCGCACATGCGCCCTGGCCAGATGATTTTTGGGCCTTCTGGGCCCACCGGAAGTCAGGAAATGGGCTGTTTCCAGCCTCTGAAGGGCCTCCAGGGAGTGGGGAAGGCCATTTTTGCCCTCCCCAGGCTCCACGAAAACCTTTGGAGCCTGGGGAGGGCGAAAAAAGGGCCTACCGGGCCCACTGGGCCATTGCGTGCCAAAAGCAAGGGGAATGCAGGGGTCACATGTGCATGTGGGGGGGGGGCACATTGAATTATGGGTGTGGGCACAAGCGTGCGCAACCTCCCCATAATCTCCCTGCTTTTGGCACACGATGGCAAAAAGGTTAGCCATCACTGCTCTATACCAGGGGTCTCCAACCTTGGTCCCTTTAAGACTTGTGGACTTCAACTCCCAGAGTTTCTCAGCAGCTTTGCTGGCTGAGGGACTCTAGGAGTTGAAGTCCACAAGTCTTAAAGGGACCAAGGTTGGAGACCCCTTCTCTATACCATTCCAGACAAATGGCTGTTCAATTTCTTCTTAAAAATCTCCAGTGATGGAGCATCTACAACTTCTGGGGGCACTGATTAATTGTTGTCAGGAAATTTCTCCTTAATTCTAGGTTAGAACTCTCTTTGATAAATTTCCATCTGTTGCTTCTTATCATGCCTTCAAGTACTTTGGAGAATAGGACGACCTCCTCTTCTTTGTGACAACCCTTCAAATATTGGAAGATTCCTATCATGTCACTCCTAGTCCTTCTCTTTGTTAGACAGACCTTCCAAGTTTCTGCAACCATTCTTCACATGGTTTAGCCTCCAGGCCCCCTAATCATTTTTCAGATAAGTATTACTTCTACTTGCCTTAAATAACATTTGCTATTCTATTCTGCTCTCTCAATCTGAGAGAGATCAAAACTGGTGTGTCCAGAGGAGTGGTCAGCATCATCAAAACGGCAAGCACAGAAGAGTGATCGACACTCTGATGCTTTTGGTGGACATGCAACACACATGGCATAGATTTTAAAAGGTATGTCCAGCGTTTTTAGGGTGTTGACTAGCTCCTCCCCTCAATGACCTTGGTTCACAGCCACTGCTGAGGTCCTTGCAGGACCTAGTATCTTGGAAACACCTTGCCTGAGTTTTAATAATGAAAAGGCTTTTCTGGAGCTTTTGTGAAGCTGTAAAAGAGTTTCTTCATTCAAAGAAAGAAGCTTCAAAAGAATCTCTTCTTCTAACAATAAAGAATTTCCAATCTTTAATATATTGGTGTAAAAATCTCTTGTTTAAAAACTTATTAAGAAAAGATAAGCCTCCAAAAGTTCCTATAAAAAAAAAATTCCATATTTGAAGTGAAGAAGTTTCCAAGATTTTAGTAGTTAGTTCTGTTTGCTTAAGAGCCATTCTTAAACTGTAAAATCTACCAAAAAGAGAAAAAAAAATTCAATAAACTTTTCTTCTTAAACATTGTGATAAAGAAAAAGGTAAAAAGAAAAAAAATCATTAACAGTTCTTATTCATTCCATTTAAAAAGTAGCTTGTTATGTTCTTCTCTTCCTTTGTCCTTTTATAGTTTCACTTTCCTTTGTATATTGCAAACGCCATTTTAAATCCACTCAAGTTGAAAGTTAGTTCAAAGGAAAGCTATTTAAGAGCTGAAGTTAAGATTTATTACTTGCAAATTCTTGCTAGTCCTCCTACTTTGTTCTGTCTGTGTTGAGTTCTCTTTAAAAATAAATCTTGGCACAGAGATGGTCACGGCTTCTCGTTCTGTATAAACAGAAGCACCCTGGGCATGGAGCTTCGTCAGGCTAAAGGGGAGCTCTCACCCTTCGATCCCCTGGTTAAATTCCAGGGGCTCCCGGGGAGCTCTACCCAGACCTGACCACTCTTCTCTCCCCCTTCTCCCGGGGGAGAGAATTCCAAACCGTTTGACAGCCCATTTACGCTGTCAGGGACGGTTTGACGAAACCCAGGGCAGAGGATCCCAAAGGAATGTCCACGAAGCCTGCGTTGAAGAAACATTAATATTAGCAATGTTATTTGATTTATGTAAGTGATATTAAAGATATAAGAAGATAGAATATTGTTTATTTTTGGAGATTGGATAAAAAATTAAGAATTTAAGCTGGAAATATGAATTATATTTGGGAGACTGTTTAAGGAAGAAAGGTATATTATAAAAGAATTTCTGATGAATACTGGAAGATGGAATATCGTCTTGGTCTTGATCGATGAAGATTGGATATTAAAAACTATAAGATTCTGAAGACTTCAGGAGTGGAATGGATTGATATATATTTGGTGTTAATTGATGAAGATTGGATATTAAAAACTATGTATTTTATTGATGAACTGGAAATACTAATTTAATTGGAAGATTCTGAAGATTTTAGGAGTGGAATGGACTGATATATAATGGACTGGAAGAAGAATGTACTTTTTTGTTTCTGGAAGGTCTTAGAGAGAGGAGTGACTATGGATTATGATTTATGTTGTATTTTAATTTATGATTGTTAATCTTATACCCTGTACTTTGTTCTGGGAAGTCTCGAGGGGTGGGAGGGGGGAGGGAAGGAGGGGGGGGGGGCGGGAAGATGAAGGATCAATGTAAAGGAATGATTGAAGATATGTAATTAAGAAATAGAAATAAATTGAAATGAAATCGGGGCTGCTCAGCTGCCATTTCAGAAGGGAATGGAAAGGAGAGGAGAGTGAAGGAAGAAAGTAGGTAGGAAAGAGAGAGGTAGAAAAGGGGAAAGGAGAGGAAGAAGAAAGGGAAAGAGAGGTTAGAAAGGGTGGAAGAGAAGAGTAGGGAAGGAGGAGAGGATGTAGAAAAGCGAAGGAGAGGAAGGATGAAGAAAGTAGAAGAAAGTAGAGAAGGGAGGAGGAAAGGTTTGTTAAGGAAGGAAGTGGTAGCTGGGCAGGTCCGAATAAGTAACAAATGAAAGTTAATGACTAATGTTGAATAAGAGACTGTATATTGAATAGGTTGTTGGAAAATGGAAATAAAACTTTTTTACTAAAAAAAAAAGAATCTCTTCTTATCTTTAGCCAAAATTTGCTGGCTGGGTCATTCTGAGAATTGAAGTCCACAGGTCTTAAAGTTGCCAAAGTTGGAAATTCTAGCCCTAAACTGTTCCCTTTGTTGGGAGACAAAGGGACTGCCCAAGAATGGCCAGGAAGTGAAAGTGCTTCCACCTGTAATTAATCTCTTTCAAGGTCATTGTTATCAAAATGGAAGAAAGGGGAAATAGACAAAAGTCAGGCTTTTCCACCAGGAAGAATCAGCAGCAATTTTTCTGGTTGATGGGTTTTAATTCTGCCTCCGTTATTTTTTTCACATTTTGGCAGCTCTTTCTATAAAGGCAGGGGGAGAGAAAGAGTTTTAAGGGCAGCTGGGATACAAAGTAAATCCACCAGACATAGGGAGAATATATATTTAATACAAAACTAAAATTACAATTACAAAACAATAAAAAGCCTAAGCAAAATGGTCATATTCTAGAATATGTGAGAATATACATTATAGAATATAGTTTAACATCTTGTGAGTGATTGGCATTTCCTTGGAGCTCATAACGATATTGTCAACAAACGCAGATCCTTAATTGCCGAATAGATTGGCCAGTTTCACCTAATGCATTTATCTTACATCAAACCTGTCACCATTTTATTAAGACCCTCAAGCCTACCGCACACAGATAGTTTATTGTAGTCACACTTCAATAGTGTGTTGAAAAAGAGTTGAAAAATAAAACATGTTAAAAGTAATATAAGAATAAAAACACAAAATAAGAATGAGCAGTCAAAATGTGCCTAATTTCACAGGCAATAAAATTTGGCTATGTTCAAGAAAACTAAATCATACTGGTCAGATAACAGCCGTATATTTTTTAAAAGTCATAATTTCCTGGGTATTTGTACTGGGTAAAGAGTTCTAAGCTTTGCACGGTGGTGATCACTGAAGTTAATCAGAAGCGCAATTATTGTTAATTGAAAACTAACCATAATTCCCCAAAACATACATAGGCAAGCTGAGAGGATGTTTGGACAAATGCTTTCTGCTTGGCAAGGTCATTCTTCATTCTTTTTAAAAATACTATCTCATGTCCAAAAATGTCAGCATTTTTTTGAGTCACCCAGTCATCAAAGTTTCAGCTAAGGAGGTACCTACTTCCTAGGTACTAGACAGAGATTCTCTTTCCTAATCCTCATGGCTTGGCCAGAGCAGTGGAGACTGTTCAAACATGTGGGATACAATTTAGGAGGAAACAACAGATTAGTTTAAAAAAAAACCCACCACAAACATCTCAGATCCGTTGTTGTGAGGACCTACTATGTTGGTTACCTACTGCTCCTGGGGGAAAAGACTGGATATAACAAATTTGAAAAACAAAAACATAAGATAAAGAGATCAGGAATTATTTAATTAATTTCTCTGTTTATTTCGATAATAGAAGTGTCTCTGGGTTCCTTCCAAACATAGGTATCCTTTTATTTTTTGACATTTCAGATAGATAGATGAGAGAGAGAGAGACAGAGAGAGAGAGACAGAGAGAGAGAGAGAGAGAGAGAGAGAGAGAGAGAGAGAGAGAGAGAAGTAGCAGTTTTTATTCTCAAATGTATGGATTCCGAGCATTTTTTTTTTCATTGTAAACCTCTCTCTGCTTTTTTTATAGCAATATCACTGCCCAGGAGGTGTCACTGTGTGGTTAAAAATGACATTTCTACCGGGTAGCAGCTACAAAAAATAAGAGTAAGAAAAAACTACGGGTAATTCTGGAATTGTTTAATAAATATTTTTTTCTAATAGGACCAGCATTATTAAAATAACATTAAGTATACTGGAAAAATTAAAGGCTGAAACAATTCTTCTTAGTAGTTAAATAGTTTTTATATAAATTATTCTGGATTCTAGTCATTTGTTTGTTTATATCCTGCCTTTATTATTGTTTTAATCAAAAAGGCACTCACATTTTAGACATTTCAGAATATAAATTTAAATAAATCGCATTTATAATACAGAGGTAACTTATATTTGTAAATGAACGTAATAGCTGACTCAGTTATATTAAATAGGCAATACTAGATACAGGACTTGTTTTTTGCCAGAATAACAGATTCCCTTCCTATGCAATTTCCCATAATCACAAAAGTATTTCAAAATTGTGATTCTTAAAATTTAGAGGGTACGTGATGCAGTGTAGGAAGAAAGCAGCAAATAGAAACTGCGGTATGCGAGATAACTGAAATGTCTCCTTGCATAATGCAGCATTCATATATGCCCATCAGGATATTATTCCCTTTAGGGCAAACCATGTTATTCAAAGTACAGAAAATAAGTGAGAAATAGTAATTCAGCCAAATTGAGGCATGAGGTAAGAAAAAGAAAAGGAAATATATCAACACTATTCACTATACCTCTCTATAGCTTTCTATTCTTCCTAAACATTCTGTCCATATACCACTTTTAATGCACTGCCTTTGTTCAATTCACAATCTCTTCAGCTCCATTTAACCACAATTTCTTCTCCCCTTCATTCCATTCATTCTTCCTTTAAGTTTTGTGGTTTGATCGTTTACTCTTTCTGACCAGACTATCTCTTGTATCCTTCTTTCATGGTCACTCACTTGCATATTCAACCCATGTTCATTCTTGATCCAACCTCTTCTTATTTTATTACACATACTTACTCATCTGATTCTCACTCCATTCAATTTACTTTTGATTTTCTCCCAAAGTCTCCAGTTCTTATTTCCATATAAGAAAGAGGGATGAAGCATGCTTATATACAGCCATTGTGCTTCTTTTAGCAAAAGTTCATTTTCAAAAACTGAACTGTTTAATGAAAAATATTGTGCTTTTGGGTTGTCCAAAGTACTTCCAAATCATTTTCAAAGTGTACTTAGCCCTATGAAATATGAAATCCAGAATATGAAATATTCTGGATTCAAACTTTTATTTTATGTCCTTGTTGAACAAATGGATAGTCCTTGTTAAATGAGACTACTTGCAGTTACAACAGTGATTAAAAAAAGTAATTTTGCAACTAATCCTCAACTTGTACAACTTTTGTAGGTTTTTAAAGCAAAGGGAAGCTGAAGTAAGATAGGAAGTGCAGTTGTGGTTTTGCTTAATGACCACTTCACAACTGAGTTGTGGTTGCCAATTGTGGTTGCTAAATGAGGGTTTACCTTAACATAGTGAAATCTTCCTAGATTTTGGCACTTTTGTTTTTGCAGTAATTGTTCCCTGAACAGCATCCCACCATAGAGCCTTATGGCCTCCATCCTAGGTTTAAAAACTTTTGAAAATTTGGCGTTCTCCCCAGGAGTTAGGATGGAGGGTGAACCATTCTAAAATCTGAGATGCTATTCAAAATGTTTCTCTTCTGGAAGCACATCTTTCTTTCATTTTATAGTTCTTACTGTTCTCGATGTTGTATGCCATCTTACAGATTGGGGCTGGGCAGCCTTCTAAATTAGGCAAATAAAATATGTATTATAATGATGTTGCTGTGCATATTTTCACAAAACGTTGGCAATATTCATTCATTATTTTTCTAATCCATAATAAAAACATTGAATTGTCTCAATTTAGAATTACAAGGAATTAGTGAAGTTCCAGTAGTTGTGTTCAGATAACCAATATTTTTATTTGGCCAGTTTTAAATCTCCAAACAGTTTAAGCTTTCAAGTTTTAAAAGTTCTTTCTTAGACAATATGATAAAATGAAAATGCAATTTTCTCATGCTTCCCACCCACTGTAAAAGGCAAGAGAATGTTTATACGATAGATACTTTATTCTTGCTTGTAGCTCTGTTCCAATAAGTAGCTTTTACTTATTTATTTTAAGAGAGAGGACAACCTCATTCTACCAGGTGCTAAGAAAATATGCAAGAAATCTTTAAGTTTTTTATTTCAAAATTTGTGGACTCTTATAAAATAAGCACTAGAACTGCCAAAATTTACTCCATATTTATTTGAGAATCAAATTAATGAGTAGGGTGCAAACATATCTAAGAAAATGATTACTCTAACATTTTGCTAACAACCGCACTGCCTTTTCCATAATTCTTCGAGGTAAGAGAAAAGTATTCTGGCACTTCCCAATAATTTTCTAATGTTATTCAGATTGACAAAATAAAATATTGGGTTGTATCAAATATTTGGTTAAACCATAATGGAATCTTTCCTCCCACTGCATGCTGTCTTAAATCTACAGTGTTTTTAAGAGATTATCTGAATTTCTGAACTGGGCAAACAATTATATTCATAAGCATAAGTCTATAATTTGCTGTACACATAACTTGCTTCTAACATACAGTGGGATGTTTGCAGGTGGAATTTGGAATACATTAGCAGCCCAATCCAAATCCAGTGAGGAATAGAATAGAATAGAATAGAATAGAATAGAATAGAATAGAATAGAATAGCAGAGTTGGAAGGGACCTTGGAGGTCTTCAAGTCAAATCCTCTGCTACATACATACATACATACATACATACATACACATACACATACACATACACATACATCAGAGGTGGTAGTCAGCAGGTTCTGACCAGTTCTGGAAAACTGGTAGTGGAAATTATGAGTGGTTCAGAGAAACGGTAAATACCACCTCTGACTGGCCCTGCCCCCATCTATTCTCTGCCGTCTCAGTCCCAGCTGATTGGGAGGAAATGGGGATTTTGCAGTAACCTTCCCCTGGAATGGGGAGGGAATGGAGATTTTACAGTATCTTTCCCCTAGAGTGGGGTGGGAATGGAGATTTTACAATATCCTTCCCCTGCCAAACCCACTAAGCCACGCCCATAGAACCGGTAGTAAAAAAAAATTAATCCCACCACTGATACACACACACACACACACACACACACACACACTCACAGTCTTATCTAGAGCTCTGGAACTTCCTTATGATGTCCAGTCCAAATACTAATTGCTTTAATCTTGCTTATTGTTTAGAGATCATTCAAAGCTGACTAAATGCTGCTAATCCAATAGTAAGAAAAATGAGTGCATATGAACATGAACAAAGAATCTGATTCAGTTTTTAGGCAAATGTACATTGAAGTGATGCTATTATGACAAATCCCTGCCATTTTCTTGGCAAGATTTTAGAAGTGAATTGCCACTAGGGGCCTCTGTGGCTCAGACTGCTAATGCAGTCTGTTATTAACAGCAGCTGCCTGCAATTATTGCAGGTTCTAGTCCCACCAGGCCCAAGGTTGACTCAGCCTTCCATCCTTTATAATGTAGGTAAAATGGGGACCCAAATTGTTGGGGGCAATAAGTTGACTTTGTATATAAATATACAAATATAATGAAGACTATTGCTATCATAGTGTAAGCCGCCCTGAGTCTTCGGAGAAGGGCGGGATATAAATGCAAATAAATAAATAAATAAATAAACTATCTCCTTCATAGGGCTGAGAGAGAGTAATTGGCCCAACATCACACCGCTGGCTTTATGTTTAAGGTGAAACTAGGTTTTATGGACATCCTGGTTTTTAGCATGGTGCCTTAACCAGTCCCCAACATGGCTATCAATAGATATTTAGCTAAAATTAAATTGCCAAGAGTTTGTTATTAACTTAGATTTTAGTGTTAGGTAACTAACCTTAAAAAAAAACATTGAAAGTGAATGTAGTTAAATCCAGTCACATTTAAATAATCACCAAGCCATCCATAGCAAGTGCTTCCCTTAATTACTTTTGTGATATTTATGTATCTTTGTAAGTGTTAGGGTGTGAAAATACATGCAATTAACAGTATTAATTACAGGAAGCCACAGAATAAATCCAACAATGTAATAGTGTAATTCTGATAAAAAACTACCCCAAAAAATCACAAAGAAATGTTAAACTTTCAAATTTGCCAATTTTTGGTTGGCTGTTAAGGAAAGTAGAAAAAAAGGGAAAGGGAAGGAAAGCATAAGAAAAAAAAATCATCCAAATATGTTACTCAAAGATGGTGCTAAGCAGCAAATTAAATGAGTTTAGTGATAAGTTAGTTGGACCCAATGCTTTTCGGAGAATTAGCAGTTCTCCTCTGGAAGATACAAGCTATTATTTTATTAATTTTAATTTTATTAGTTTTAAATTGCTTTACTAAAAGCAAAAAGCTATTGTTTTCATTTTAATCTGTAATTTAGAATGTAGCACTTAAGACTTACCAGTATATACGTTTCACCGTGCTTTATACATCCCTGGTCTAAGCAGTTTACAGAGTCAGCCTATTGCCCCCAACACTCTAGGTCTGTGATGGCAAACCTATGGCACACGTGCCACAGGTGGCATGCAGGTGTCTCTGTGGGCACGCCAGCTGTCACCCCAGCCCAGCTCCACCATGCATGCGCATGTGCCTTCCGCTGGCCAGCTGGTCTTTGGTGCTCTGCTGCTCATGCGCAGGAGGAGGGACGCATGCGGGGGATGTGCACGTGCATCCACGCAGGGTAGGCGCATGCATGTGCGCCCCCCACATCATGTTTTGGGCCTGGAAGGCCTCCTGCATCAACCTGGAAGCCAAAACAGGGCGCTGGCGTGCTGCACACAGCCCACTTGTGCCTCATTTTGGGCCTGGAAGGCCTCCTGCACCAATCTGGAAGCTCAAAAATGGATGAGGGGGGATGTGCACGCATGCGTGGGCCGCATGCATGGGAAGGCATGCATTTTGAGGGTTCACATGCGCGCTTTGGGCACTTGGCACCAAAAAGGTTAGCCATCACAGCTCTAGGTCCTCATTATACCGACCTCAGAAGTATGGAAGGCTGAGTAAATCTTGAGCTGGTGAGAATCGAACTGCCAAATTGCTGGCGGCCGGCAGTCAGCAGAAGTAATCTGCAGTATTGCATTCTAATCATTGCGCCACCACGACTCCTTAGAAGGGGCATTCCAAATCCTGCAGAAATTAATTGCCCAGTTCTTGGTGGCTTATTTCATTTATCTACAATGATAATACTACAGTTTCACACAAAATGCAATAATGTGAATCAGAGAGATAAATCCTGTTCCCTAATCATATCTCCTTCTGGAACAGTGAAAAGGGTTCTACCTATATCATAGGTTGACAGCACTATTCTTAGAAAAGAACAGTGATTCTCCTTCAAAGAATACTTCTTGTTCTACTTTTGGCTCCTTGAACCAGGGCATATTAATGAGTGTGAGAATTGATTTAGGCAATACACCTCCCTATATTTCAAAGTATAAACGCAATTGGATTTGCAAATGTTCAATTTGGAAAGAATAAACTTTTAAATATTGTGCATGCTTTATGTGGACTGGCGCAAATCATGTCATGCTGTTCAGTTTAAAATAGCTGCTCTTTTCTTGGAAAACAACTGTGAGAAAATACACCACTTATCCATATCAGAGACTTACACTTTCTTCTGTAATCTATTGTTTAAAAATGGAAACATTTCAAATATTTTTGTAACAAGAAAACAAATTTATTGATTTTAAAAGACAAGACACAATTTTGTTTTGAAAAACACAAGAAAGCTAGCCTGAGTTCAAGTCTGAAATATTCAGAAAAATCCTACTATCTTTAGTATGTTCCAGTCATTTGTTTAAACAACACACTAAAAGTTAATATATATTTTTATAATTATAAAAGTTCCCCAGTTATTGTACAGTACACAATACAAATTGTCCACAAACTATTATTTAGCTCTTGCCAATTTTGAGAGGACATGATATACTAAAAGATTTAGCATTTTCACAAAAATCACATCAGGAAATACGTATTTACAGAATCAATACATTATACAAAACCCATCACGTTATTCTGTAAAGATGTTTTCTTTAAATAATTAAAAAGTATATTCAACTGTAATCCAAAAACTGGAAAAGAACATTACATTATCTCACACATACAATCTACAAAAAAGTTGCTTACCTCATTTACATTATATATCCAGTCAATTTAAAAATAAAAAGATCCAATAAGTTCTACTAGTGTTTCCTGCATTTCTGTGCTTGTGGGACTGAAAAGGATAATCTTCCACTTAACAAAATAAAAGATGGCAATTAATCCACCCAGGGAAAAAAAAGAAGGAAAGTAAATATAAAAGAAACACAAAAAAAGAACTATTAAAGTAAGAGAGCCCTGAGTGATAGTAAGGTTATTGATTGGTAAGAACTAAAATTAACCAATTAAATAGGCACAAACTTTCCAGGTTTTTACAAAGGCACACAAAAGTTTTTTTTTTTTAGTTTTATACCCTCACTAGTTAATTTTCTAAAAAAAAAATAATCAGATTTCTAATGAAGAATCTATACTTTTTAAGGTTTAAGGGAGAAGCCTGCTTTCATTAATTTAATTTTCATATTCAAAGTTGAAAATATTTTTTATACTGTTGTTTGAATTTCAGATGTGTACTCCAATCTAGATCTAAATATAAAATTATCAAGCTACCTGGAGTTTTGTAAACAGGCAACTTTCACTTTCAGTAATTATACTCCTTCCTATAAAGTCAAAATTAAACCTGCATTTCAGTTTCCTGATTTAAAGGTCTAGAACAATTTTTCTTTGCTGCTTTATTATTATTATTAATAATAATATTACTCTATTATAGACTATGCAGGGGCTTTTTTGTGGTAAAAAAATTGAGGAATTGCTATTTAAATAGTACCTATACAGATGCTCTTTTTTTAGGTAACCTGATCATAAAAGGGGGATTCACTAATTATGCAAAGATGCAGTCCAATTTGGGTCTGTGGATTAATCAGGCAAACTAACATTTGCCAGAGAGTTTATTCCTACAAGTCACACTGGTCTGCCAATTGAACGGCAAATCACACAATCATTTACCTCATCCAGACCCTATTACAGTTAGAACTGATTCATTTCCTTGACTTCAAAAAGCTACAGTGAGCACCCCAAAAGTACTTTGTTTTGTAATTTGTAATAATCTTCTCCAGATATATATTTTTTTATACAAAGCTGCTCAGCAGCAGCTCTTAAAGAAGTTGAAAGAGGCCATGGGGGTATGCAAGGTTTGTAATCAACCATGTAGATTAGTGGGTTTTATGATAAAATTATTAATTTAAATGAACCATCCTTACCAATTATTACTCAGGGCTTCTAATCTCAACATAATTTAGTAAACAAAAGTAAAAGAAAGCTAAAAAAGCAAATAAAATTGTAGACCAAAATTCTTTAAAAACAAGGTATGTTATTTCTGCCAAAAGACCCTAGGTAGTCACTTTGAAAGTGGCTTCTAACTATTTAGTAAAATTGGTAACGTAAACTTAGTTCTACTGGCACACAGAATCACTAGCAGCAATGATAAATGCATGCAAACTGAGAAGCATTTACAGAAAATCATTAGGAATAAATTCATAAACCCTTTGAGTATTGCATTTATGTTTCATTGTACATTAATTTGAAGAGCTTGAAACAAAAGAAAGGCTTGCTTTTTTAGTTTTTTGTCTTTGCATTGAACTAATGTCCAGTATCTTTAAAATAAACATAATGGGAGCATGGATTGTTTACTGATAATTGCTTGGGATCAATGCACTTGAATGCTGCACTATAGCATCTGCATTCTAAACTTACACAACTGGAGACCCACCAAATCAAATGCACAGCTGTGAGCTAGGAGCTGGTACTTGTGAATTTACACAAGTGCAGTAATCCTGGACAGGCAGCAAAACCAGAAGTTTTGTTCAGCCTGATTTGGGGTAGCATACATAATTTGTAGGCAGTGTCTGTCTTGGTTGGCTCCAAATCTGATCTAGAAAATGGTTTGATGTAGGCCTAATTCTTATCATATGTTTTAAAAATCTGCTGCTATATCATTTGTGGCTTATTTTAACCCAAACACATTTAAGAACCCTGTCTTAATCTGGAATTCCATAAAAATACCCTTGTCTATGTTCAATAATAAACTTGGAAGTGGTACAGTATAATGTGCTAAAATAAAAGTATGATTCAACATAGTTGCATGTGTGCGTACTAGAGGTTCTCATGCCATTTGAAAGGCAAGATACAACTTGCCTTTCAGTTGCAGAGTTTTGCAATTGAGTATTCAATACACTTCCAAGTCCAGACAATTTTGTGACTATGGATACATACACGTCCTTTAGACTGCAGTCCTTGGCAACATCCAATGGATGGTAGTGGATATCAATGGTTTAACTCCAAAGTTCAAGTCTTTGACATACAGGTTATATTTACATCTTTTGACACTAAGTAATGATTTCTCAACTACCTGGAAATAATTTTTTAAACAAACATTTCATTATGAAATGTTTCCAAAGCCAACATCTTGGATCAAAAAACCTATAATGGTTGAAATACTTGCTTTTATAGGCAGTACATAATAGGGAAATAAATCCCTTGGGTTCCAGATGTTGCTGCCCAACAGCTCCCACGCATTGGTCATTCAGCCAATGGTGAGGGATGTCAGATATTGTAGTTCAGCTACCTGTGAAGAATCATATGTTCCCTATTCCTGGTAAAATGGCAGTGAATAAATTAAACTCAGATGCCTACCTCAAAGTGTTTAATGCTGAGTGTTTGCAAGAAAATCAAAACACAGGAATCCTTAATAGATAATGCCTAGGATAGTTCACATTTACATTCAGATTATGCAGGGGAAAAAATTCTATTGTTTTATGGAAGGGGAGGTAGTCAGTGGTCTCCGGGTGAAACGCAAATCCTTGGGTTTCAATATATATATATTCATATTCTGGGGAGTGGGCATTGTGTGCTCATATGATCTCAAGACTCTTACAGATTCACATCAATTATATTTACTTACAATGCTCAAAGGGTTAATTCAAGGCATTACCATCAAAAGAATGCTCTAATACTAGAACTAAGCACTGAATTTATGCTTCTGTTCCAGTTTTTTTTAGTCACTAAACAAATAACCTAGCAACAATACTAGAATTCCTTTTCCTTTAAACCATATACACAGAGACTGACCTGTAATGCAGGAATGAGGGCCCAGTTTTCAGAAACTGGCACTGCTTTCACAAATCAGCATTAAGTGTTCTCAAAGTGTTACATAGTGTTATTTGGCCTGTCAAATCTATGAAATGATTTAATATTTTGCTGAGAAATCATTTGAAAAAAGTGTTTCTAATGTTTGTGAATACCTCGTTTTTAAATTAAAGAAATTATATGTAGACTTACACATCCTCAGTACTGTTTCAATTGCTATCATCCATTGTGAACCAAATGTGGTAACATTGCACAGCAGTACTGTAGAATTTTTTTTTAATGGATAAATGATTTCTAATGTAGTGTTATAATTACATGTTATAATACAAAAAATAAGCACAAAGAAAAAAAATGCAGGACAGGACAAAAACAGATTAAGGTGACAGCACCAAAGATTTTGCATTCCTGAAGAGATTATGAAAACTGGGCCCTGTTTCTGAATATGAATTTTCAATAAAATCATCAGTATTGATCACTGCATTACTTGTTCAAGAGCCAAAAAGTCTTAATTAATTAAAAAAATAGCATTTAAAACTTTTTAAGACAAATTGTTCTCAAATGTTATTAGTTCATTTTCTTGCAATGTCCCCCAAAGTGCTTCAATTAAGCTATTCCTCAATATTTTATTTTGATGAGTACATACTCCTTGATTATTAAGATCATACTGGATTCATGGCATAATGTGAAACCATTTATGGAACTTTCAGTGAAAAATGTATGCATGGCATATCAAGTACAAAGAAGCTGCAACAAGAAGAGACATTTGGGGAAGCCCTGGTATTTGCACACTAGGGCATTTGCATGGGATTATTTGAATCCCAGCCCTCATACATTTCATTTTGAAAAATGTACATAACATATAGGCACAAGTAGTACAGTGTCAGAATGCTATCTAAAGTGAGCTGATTTATACTGAAGAGCTTCTGAAGATAATGCAAGTCAGTTGGCCATTTGTTTTATAATTCCTACTAGACAAAAAAATATTTAAAAAATTATTCGGGGACAAAGACGCACACAAACAATGATTATTCTGATTCCTGATTAACAGAGCTCTTCTAATGTTTTTTGTTATCCGGGTTGTTGACTTATTGGAGCGTTTCGGAATATATTCTGGACACTGACAGGTTGTGAAGTTTCATTATTTGTATGGTCCACAGCAGACCAGAATTCCAGGATATGATGTTAGATAACAATAAGTATCAATCTTTTTGGCACATTGAATACAGTGATCAACTGAAAGGGGAGTGATCTGGAAAATGTATCATAAAAATTTACAGCCCTGTCTCTCTCAGAAAAGTAAATTTGCATCATTTTCATTTTTCTGCATGAACAAAATCCAGTATTCAGGACAAAAGAAGACAGTGATACAAAAACACAAGTTTGTCATCCAGGAAGGATAGTACCAGTAAATAAATCATATTTAACATAGAACTTTAATAAACTCTCAAAAAAAGATGCTGAAAAGTGTTTCTTTGTTTCTACATTTAATTTTACTGTATTTAAGTGTAAACATTTCATAATGCACAATGAGAGGGAGGAACTATCACAGCTTAGTTTTTAAAAAATTGGTGAGGGGTGTAGGTGTGATGGATTTTGATGGGAAAAATAAGAACATATTCCAATAGCAGAAAGAACAAAATTATAATGAAATATATCAGAATGTTTAACCAAATGGCAGGAATTACTAGGCACAATACCTAGTTCGGCCCAATTTTGCAATTCTAAGCAATTCTTAAAGCTTAGTTTTGAAGTAGAAATAGTCAAATAAAAAAAAGTAATAAATCTTTAGGTATTCTTGATATATGTAAAATCAAGGATGCAACCTGCGTACTAAAAATATACCAAAAATTCCACCTGCTGTTCAAGCATTTGGTGATAAATCTTGAAAACTGTCTTTCAAACAAACAATAAACAAGACACTAATATTTTTTATATAGGTCTTGCTATAAAACCTGTAAATCTTCTTTGTGCTTTCCTTCATTTTTGGTTTGTTTTGGTCAAACTAAGGAAATTCACATGTCTTTTAAACCAATAAAATGTGTAATGCATTCTAACTAGAACAGCTTCATGAGAATAAAAGGGAAACAACATATACTATGAATGAACCATTAAATAAAATAGCAGACTGACCCCCCCATCACCATATGCACTATTGAAACTATACGCTGCTTTTTTAAAAACGTTGCTTATGTTACTTTTTGAAATTAAAAGTAGATAAGGGTTTAGAAATATATATATATGCATATATATTTATATATAAGTATATAAATTCTTGTCTGGGAATTAGCTAATCTATTCTGTTGACCTTTGACACTGTTAAAGCTAGTTTGTTTTCCACCGTTTTCCCCAAATCCCACCCCACCCCAGAAAATCTGATTAGTAATAAAGTGAAGTTCAGCTATAAATAAGAAAGAAAAAGGCTGTCACTCTAAGAGGGATAGTATATCTAATTTTCTTTAAAAAAAAATCTTGATATCTGAAGTATGTAACCTGCCCTTACTGTTTAGGGAATCTGAAGGAAAGAGGGGGAGAAAGAAGAAAGAAAGAAGACAGGCACACTTTGTTGAATCAATGTAAGAGTTATTAACAAGAAAATCTTAGCTTCAGTTCTGTTTAAGGCACCATGTAATAGCCGAGGTACAATGATCCCTGATGTACATTCTTAAATGGCAATGGTCCATCTAGCCACCTATTCAAATTCTACGCAATTGGGAAATAAGTACAAGTGACATGTGCCAGTTTCACTGCCTTTAAAACATTTTATATAAAATGAAATCCACTTAAGAACCAGGAATTATTTCTGAGCAAAATTACAATGCAGGTTGCTACATTCCTTGCATCCTATAAACTATCTTTAACAAGAGCAGCAGGTTGAACTACCATGAGGAAAAGGACATAGAATTAAAGTCATCTGAAAGGAATGGTTTCCTGCATGTCCAGTTCAGCATAAGTAGCACATACACTTAAAGAAGGAATCAAGATGCTTTTTAAAAAAAACTTCAGTAGCCAACGTCCCCACTGAAGGGCAGACAGCATCTGGGTAGTGGTCCCATATGTATATGAGGTGCAGAACCCAGCAAATGCTTCTGTAACATGACCTCCACTCGTTCAGAGATGATCGCGTTCTCACTGGAAATCAAAGATGCCTTAATTCGAATCTTGTAAAACTCTAATTAAAACGAATGGAGGTTGCACAGAGTCAGTTTTTGGGCAGAATGTACCTGAAATCAGTAGTCTTATGAGAGAGGAGCTAGTATCCCAAAATTTGAAACTGATTTAAGGAAGCTTGAATTGTCCATAATGGTGTCATCTGTACCTTTATTAAGTACACATTACCATGTGCTATCAGAGCTCTCATTTATCCTGCAAACAGTGAGAATCACTCTTCCTCTGAGAAAGAAGACAATCTATGTTCTCTAGAATTATAATAAATCTTCCAATATATCTGTTGAGCACTCTGAAATGTATCAAAATAGTTATTTTCCAGTTTTCTCCAACGAAAGCTGCCTTTTAATAATAATTCTAACGCAGCTGCTATCAAACGAGCGTGCCTCCAGTGTAAATCAAAGAGGAAAATTCTTGATATTTCAGAGTGCAATTAATTAAAAACCCTATTTATACGAAATCACCATGACTAACAGTTAACATTAAAATATTTTGTAAAAACTATGAAAAAATTAAATTACTTTTAATTATAAAGAGGACAAAAAACATTAACATTAATCTTCGCAAAAATGCTTCTTGACTTTTGAATAAGAAATTTTTTTTATATTAAGCGGCCAGTGTAAAATGATTGTATTTACCTTCCCCCCCACCCAAATCTGACCAAATACATAGACCCATTCCATTTCACAACTCCAGCAAAAGTACAGATAAAATTTGACAATAGTCGACTTTCAGAAATTTTTTTTTTTGCATCCCTTCCGTCCCCTATGATATGCCCAACATCAAGAGGGCTAATACAATCTGAAAAAAGAACTTTAAATATTTGTTAGACCGCAGTATATGTATTTCCAGTCGCACTACACTGTCTGATCGTTTGAGTAGCTGTGACAATGTGCTCATTGTGAAGAGGGTTCAAAAGGTTCTGCTGTACTCCAGTCTCGAGTACCGGCTGCAGGCAGCCCACCTGAAAGGCCTGGCTAATTTCAGTCTTCTCTCGCTTGGCTTGCGGCTCTCCAGAGTCATCCAGCTCTTCATCTATTTCACTTTCAACTTCACTGCCTTCATCTGCACAAATAAAATCACCATGAATCCTGCAATCTGAAAGAGTCATGTTACAATGAGATAGAAAGGCTTAACAAGCAAAGTGTCAAGTTACTTGAACTGGATAGTCTCTGTGTCCAAATCCAATTCTAGGTAAATTATGTATGTGCGCTCCAAATTTCTCCTTATTAATTAGTCAGTCCTTGCATTTGTAGATGAATGCTTATTCCCCGGAAGCATCTTAAGCGCCCACCTTTATTTCTACTATGGGGGCTGGAAGTAAAGGAAGTAATCCCCTTTCTGTGACCAGAAATCACGTCTTATGTGGAAATGAATCCTTATGAGCCCAATTTTTTACAATGTTTTGTAACTATTTCAGTGGAGACTGTTATCTTACTTCCATAATGGATCACTAGGACTTGAATCAATGCACAAGTTCGATATTGTACAGGTGGTCCTCATTTAGCAACCATTCAGTAAGTGTCTCAACATACAATGGCACTGAACGAGTGGTAATTACAGTTGGACCTTGTACTTATGGCCAGCACAGCATTCCCAGGGTCACAAGATTGCAATTTTCAACCTTCCGTACTGGCTCCCCGCAAGCAAAGTTAATGGGAAAGCTGGTAGGGAGTCAGAAGTCATGGTCATGTGAAGTCCTTGCTCAATGAGATGAGGACCACCATCACTAAGTAATATGGACACATGTCTCAAAGGTGCTTTTTCAAAAGGCAACTGGACTTTATTTTTCCTTGAAGCGTCTTCAGTTCATTTCTTTAGAACTGAAGAAGCATCTTGAATAAGAAGCAAAACATCTTCAAGGAAAAACAAAGTCGGATTGACTTTTAAAAAAGTACCTTTGGGACAACCATGACCTGAATGACTGAGAATCTCCATAAACAGTATGATCCCATGGCTTTTTTTCACTTCAAACCGCATTGCTAACAATGGAGTTTCCAGTCCCAACTAGTGTTGCTAAGTGACGACTATCACTATCACAATAAATTCAGTTGAAATTTGTTCATGCTGTCAATAAATTAAATGGATACTATGTTTCATTGAGTGAAAGAACCTTTATATGAGATGCTCTTCCTCAGAATCCTACTGGTTGGATTCACACATCATACAAATCATAATGTGACTAGACTGTGGATCAATATGTTATATGAGACCCTTGTCAATTGCAGTTTACTTAATAAAACATAGTGAAACTACGTGTTTCCCGTAAAATAAGACATCCCCTGATAATAAACCCAGTCGGGCTTTTGAGCACATGGCAATAAGGCCAAACACTTATTTCAGGGTTCAAAAAAATATAAGACAGGGTCTTATTTTCAGGTAAACACAGTATAGTGATCGCTGTAGTTCACTAGATTTTTTAAAAAGATCTCCCAACCTTCAAAGTAAGCTTTCAGATTAAGTAGAAATACAAGAGAGTGAATAAGTTAAGAAAACAAATTTCCTAATCAAGTTGAAGATGTGTAGTATGCGTATGCTAACCTTTGTCCATGTTTCCAGGAGATGCAGCATTTAAATCACCAAACTGTGGAAGAAAATCAAAATAGCAACACATTATACTAGCATTTTCAGTATCAGTTAAATCCTTTGTGAAATCTAATCATAACCATGTTTCCCAAGAAATGTGAATATTTTTTATTCACAAATGGAACAATTACAACATCCTTCAGATTATGCCATTCTGGGGTGGGTGGGGTGTCCATGACAATTCGCTGCATCCAACTTTCCGGGGCCACCTCACCACGGCCAACTAGCCAGAGCCAACTTGCCCCAGCCAACTCCTCATGGGACAACTCACCACGGCCAACTCGCTGCAGGACAGGAGTTACACTAATATCAAAGAAATGGTGGGATAGAGTCATTAAAGAAAGGATGCAAAAATAGGGACAAAATGAAATGTGAATGACAAACAATAAAATATATTTATTTATTTATTTTAAATAATTAAATAAATTGCCCTGCGACAGGTTGGCCATGGCGAATTGTCCCGCGATGAGTTGGTTGCGACGAGTTGTCCCATTCCTTCCAGGGTGGTTCAGCAATTTCTGGAAGTGAATCGTTCAAATTAAAAATGGTTTAGAACTTTTTCTTCACCACAGGCCCCCTCTTTAAATACTTTTTATGGACACGGACCACCAAGACTTAACTCAAGATTTAAATGCTAACATTTTTTCAAGCTTCTGTGGACCCCATGTGACAACATCATGGCCCCCCAGGGATCTGCAGACCATAGGTTGGTAACCACTGGCTTAAAGTAGGTTGTAAACCACTGGTTTACAGAAGCAATCTAGATCTGAAAGAGGCTTGATTCTTCTGAAATGCATATCCAGCTTCTGGTTTAAAAAAGAGACTAACAGGAATGGAACCAGAGCATTCTGAAGTTGGTAATCGATGACTTTGGCTCATCTTTGGTCATCTCTAAATCATTTTTCCTAATTATTTGAGTTTCTACTGCTCAGTCTCATGAAACTATTCTGTGCAACACGTACCACAAAGCCTTCTATTCTAAAGGTAAATACATACCTCATTTTGGAATGACAGAAAGTTAAATAGTAAACAAAATACTAAAAAACCTAGATGCATTCCCTAATACTGTGAATAAAAGTAAATAATGCTTGTTGCCTACTTTTGAATTTATTTTCATAATGCACACTCTTCATTTTGATCCAGAAAGAAGAGTAATAAAGGATATGAAGAAAGGATATTTGCACATTCTTAATGTCTGTGGAATATTAAACATAGTCAAATGTGTTGATGCTTCATATATAAGATATATTATTACTTTGTGCTTCAAAAAGGAATCATTGCCTTTTTCCAAATTTTCTTGAAACAAGTTTGTGAGGTAACAAAAAAAAGCACCACCTAATCATCAATATCTTCAATTAAAAAATAACTATTGGGTGACAGGAAAAAAATCTTACTAGGGATAAAAATATTACTATTTGTTATTTATTTCTATTTCTAGATTTAATTAATTTTGTTTACTCTCTTTGAGTGTCAAACTGCTGGTTAAAAAAACAAAGAGAAAAGTTTGAATATTTGGCAATATTTGGAAGGTTATAATTTAAAAAGAAGGACCACAGATTTCAGAAATGAGCATAAGATTTTAGAAATTTACACAGGATCTGAAAGGTAACAGCAAAATACTCGATCCAGTATTAAGTGTGAATAAATATAATCAGAAGGTATAAACAAAAGAAAATGAATTTCTATATGAGCTTTGTATAGATTCAGCTTAACGGAGACTTGATGACATCCATTATATCTAAATCTTAGATGAAAGGAATTTAATTATAACTGATCCACAAATTTACCTCCTAGAAAACACATTTACTTAATTAAATATAACTTAATGAGTTAATTACTCCTTTTTGATGTTAAATTATCTGGTAAAGGATTCCAACTGTAGACTGACCTCTCCCATGACTGCAATAGGTGTCTCTCCTGTGGCTTGAGCAACCCGATGTTCAACTAAGTAAAACATATATTCATCATATAACAGACGGATCAGATGAAAAGAACCAAAGCTAGCAGCACTGCGCAGAGTTAAATCTCGAATCACCATTGAGCTATATCAAGATGAAAATACAAATGAAACACATTATCATCCAATAAATATGCCAGAAATTTCTGACACATCCAACATAATTCTAACAATTACATTATTTAAGCCAGGAGAGGACAACGGTTTTTTAAAGTAAAGTTAGCTTTCTTGCCAGGAAAGAAAGGGGTGTTATACTACATGCTGAAGACTGGCCAAACTAAGGCAAATTGTAGGCAGGGTCAGTTTTTTCTTTTCCAATTCCCTCTTTTCTCTGTCTCAAGATTCAGATAACTCTTGCCAGAAGTATAAACTAATTTCCCAAAATGGGAACTAAATGTGACTAAGGTCTACATGAATCTAGGGGAGGGCAACTATGGCAACTGTGCTACCTGTGGACTTCAACTCCCAGAATTCTTGAGCCAACATGGTTGCCATAGTTGCCCACCCTTGTCCTAGGTGAAGGGCCCCATATGACCTCTTGATTGTCTATCTCTTATTTAGGCATGAATTTAGACAGCACTTCAATAATTATTATATAAATGGCTCATCATATACAGCTGGACTTAACTAGCATTCTTATTATTGGTTGATGGACTGCATCTGTTTCTCTCCTTTCCCTTTAGAATACAAATTCGGCTTGTAAGCAACATCAGCTAAAAATGAAAACGTAACAAATCATATTTGTAAACTCAAAATATGCTTCAATGTTTTCTGTTGGTGGCAGTAGCCCCTGAAGTTAGGATATTAGAAACTGGCTGAAGCAGGCTTCTAGGGTTGTCTTCACCTACTTTCTTTCTTCTTACTTTGGAGGCAACAGAAACGGTTACTTTAAGCAAAGAACAGGATGAAAATATAGTCCCACTAAGGTTTAATTAAAAAAGGAAGGAGTGGAAGAAAGAATGCATAAATTCAAGCTCTACTGCTGCTTATTGACACGTCTTTCCCTCCTCACTCAATATTTCTTTTATTAGCGATATGGTACATTAACAAAGATGTACAGCCTCATCTACGATCACTCATGGCTGAGAGCTATGATCCGGTTGGTATACATTCAAAAGCACATTGTATTTCTACGATGCTTTAAAGCAGCTGTATCTTTTCTCGGGAACGCATACCTGCTGACAAAAGAAATGTTTAAAGAAAGGGCAAACAGGTGCTACTTGTCCATTTCTATGCATTTCAAAGCACCTTTTGGCCTTTGAACTCAAAGCACTGCACCAGCCTACTGGACTGAGACAAAATATAACCGCTTTACTCAGGGCACTGACCTGTAGAAAGACCACTTTAACAAAAATTGGCGTGCTGCTTTAGGAAAACTAGGTCTTCCTTCATATGGTTTCAGTGCTTGCATCATTACATTATCAAGCCAGGCAGCCCACTGCTCCAGAGTGCTCTGCTGCTGAAGAGTCATCTTGAAATCTGTTTCTAACCGTTGTACCATGTTGTCATCACACTGGCACACCCAGGAAGCCTGCTCCTGTATCAATTCAAAAAAAGTTTAACAGAGAAGCTTCAAGTGCCCGATTTAAATTTAAGTTAAGGTGCCTAGAAAGGAAAACAATGAGTAAAACAAAAAAGAGGGAAGAATAAGTACCCAGTGAATAAATCAAGGGATAGAGGACATCTGAATTTTCTTCTGGATAATAAAATAACTCTGCATGTTATTGCTTTCCCCTTGTGCATGTTTGTGTTCATCTGTGTAATGGGAAACTCTGGATAGGTTGTATCTCCTCCATTGGAGGTGATGTCACTTGAAAAGAAAAGGAAGGCTTAGAACAGAGGTGGGCAACTATGGTGACTTTAGGACTTAAAATTGCCCATCCCTGTCTTAGAACAAAGCAGTGAACAGCATTCTGAGCTCAACTACCCATCTCATAGGGATGCAAGGATGGATTTTCTTCTGGAACACTTTTCTCAACAGATCCTAATTCTCAATTTTATTCATTTTCAGATTTGATGTTTTTTTCAGCCGCTTCTTTCTATACACAAAACTTGATCTAAATTTGTTTACTTTTCATAGAGTCATTCGGCTGGCAGACCCAATTCCAAGCTCCTTCACATAATGTCTTTCCAACATTTTTGATTTGGAAAGGATTGAAAAAGGTTTCAAAGGTGGAACAGCAGGAGGAGAAGAGGAGAAATGGAACTGCTGAACATTGGAATGTTTTAGTGAATGGGTTGTATTTAAAAAAATGGGATGCTAAACATTTTTTTTCCTAAAGCTTTGGCAGATATAGATAGATATCGGCCACAGATATATTAGCATGGATGTTAAGAAATACCTTTTTTTGTCTACAAGTCAACAGGTAAAAATCAGAGTAGGTTTTTTTGGGGTGGGGGGAGAATGAGCTACAGAAATCTTTTCTTGCAAAAACAAAAGATTATTGTGGCAGGTTTCCTGGGGTGTCAAACACAGGAGTGTCAAACTCGATTTCATTGAGGGCCACATCAGGGTTGTATTTGACCTTGGGGGGCTGGGGTGGTGTGTCGGGGTGGGTGTGACCAGCTCAACGTCACTTGTATCAGGGTGTGGTAGCTCTAGTGCTCTGCCAGTGAAAACAAGCCCCCAAGCTCCATTTTCGGCTGCAAAACTGGAGCTTGGAAGAATTGCACACAGCCCTCCCAAATTCTGTTTTCACTGGACAGGCACTGCAGGCCGGTCCTTCGCTGTTTCCAGAGTGACCCCGTGGGCCAGATCTAAGCATCCCATTGGCTGGATCCGGTTCCCTGGCCTTGAGCTTGACACACCTGCTCTAGACTGAACATTCCCTGGCAACTCTGGAATTCAAATGCAAGGAGGCTTTTTAAAATTTATATTAGGTTTTTTTTACTCCACTTTTATTATTGTTTATAAATAACTCAAGGCAGCAAACATATCTCCTTTCTCCCCCTTTTTTCTCCACAACAACAACCACCACCTTGTGGGGGCTGAGAGTAATGACTGGCCCAAAATTACCTGGCTGGTTTTCATGCCTAAGGAGGGGCTAGAAGTCCAGTCTCTTGCTTTCTAGCCTGAGGCCTTAATGACTGGACCAAAGAATTACAAACAAAGCATCCATGTCATGTCATACCTGGACATTGGCAAAATCAACACGGTTGAGGTCATTGAGCATCTGGTTAATCTGAGAAGTGTTTTGCAAGACAGCTCGGGCTGCCTGAGCCAGATGATTAAGAGATGTGTATCTTCGCAGAGTCTGAGCAAAGGCACTTACAGCGGCAACCTGTGAAAAATAAAGAAAAAGACCTGATACTCCTATTCTCTTAAAAAGCTGGTGCTGGTTAGCAATTTTTACAAATAAATCAGGTTTATTAATAAATATTACCCAAATATGCCAATATTGTTTTATAAAGGAATCTGATGAGAATATGACTTTTGGAGATGTGTGCACATGATAACAGTAACGTTGATAATGCAAGTTAAATAAAAACAATATTGTAGAAAAAGTGTACAAAGGAAGCAGACTATTGTGCCTATTTGCTGTGAAATATAAAGAATCTAAAGAATATGGTACTTATGCCATCTAGAATTCTTCAGTAAATATTTGTTAGAGGCAAATCTCTCCTCAAAGACTACTACAGCAACATCAAAAGCTTTTACCAGTTAGATCACCACTTGAGCAAGTAATTTAAAATACCCCTTTTCACATAGTCTTTGGTTGATTAGAGAAAAACAGAATATTACAAGAGCAACTATCGTAAAACTTTCCATTCACGTGTTAAGTCCCAATGGTGCTTTTTCAAAGAGCAACTGGACTTTTTTTTTCTTGAAGATATTTGCTTCTCATCCAAGAAGCTTTTTCATTTCTGAAGAAGAACTGAATAAGCTTCTTAGATGAGAAGCAAAATGTCTTCAGGAAAAAAACAAAGTCCAGTTGCCTTTTGAAAAAACACCTTGGGGACCACCATGATCTGGATGACTGAGAATCTCCATAGATATTGACATGTAAGAGACAAAAATCTCAGTTTGAATTTCTCCCTCAAATAATGGAAAAATCTCGTTTGGCAAATCCATCTGAACAATTTATAGCAAATTATACAAATTATGTTAGATAGATAGATTCAGGCATCATGAACAGTTTTAAAAATCCCCTTTCTCAAAGCAGTCTGCTAACTGGAGGTATTACTGTATTTTAATGTTTATTATGCTAGTTCATATATTACACAATATTTAGTGGAAAAATTATATTATTACATTATTTCTTTCTCATGAACCATCTGGGTGAGGCCTCACATGGACCACAGGCTGAGAACTAGTGATTTAGGTATGAGTAAATGAACTTTCTACAGCAAAATTTAAAGAACAGTATAGACTGGCAATATAAAACCAAAAGCAGATTCTATGCAGTTTTTAAAAAATTTTGTAGTGTCTTTTTATAAACAAAATAGAGGAGGTAGTGTTGAATTGTTAATGTTTGTAATACCTTTTTTATTGCAAATGATTTTGAAAGCAAGAGTAACTCTTTAGCTTACCTTGGTTTGAATCATTCTCTGGGGAATATTGTTCATGGCATTGGAAAGCCAACCTTCAAGGCTTTTTGCAAAATTGCGAATGGCTTGGGTCAAGGCACCTATGCATGAAAAGTAAGCACACAATAAATGAAAAAAAAAAAGCCAAGGCATGAATGTATTGACAGATCAATGTCCTTGAATATTACAACTAAATTGTAAAGGGAGAGAGCAAATGCTAATGCATGTTACTAATCAACACAGAAAAGAAATACCACATAATTATAAGTAGCACTATTCTAGTACAACATACCTATAGAACAGCAAATCTTGAAGGCTGCAGCGACTGTTCTCACTGAGATTCTAATCATGTGTCTATGCTGTGTAACTTTGGACAATACTCAGAAATTCTTAGTATAAAAGAGTATTTTGTCATAGTAAAGGTAAAGGTTCCCCTTGCACATACATGCTAGTCGTTGCCGACTCTAGGTGGCAGTGCTCATCTCCGTTTCAAAGCCGAAGAGCCAGCGCTGTCCGAAGACGTTTCCGTGGTCATGTGGCCAGCATGACTCAACGCCAAAGGCACACAGAACGCTGTTACCTTCCCACCAAAGGTGGTCCATATTTTTTCTACTTGCATTTTTATGTGCTTTCGAAACTGCTAGGTTGGCAGAAACTGGGACAAGTAACAGGAGCTCACCCCATTACACGGCAGCACTAGGAATTCGAACTGCCGAGCTGCCGACCTTTCGATCGACAAGCTCAACATCCTAGCCCCTGAGCCATCGCGTCATATTGTCATATTGGACCCAATATTAACCTGAAAATATGGGGTCATTTTTGCAGTAAAATGTAGATCCCAGATCAGGATCAGTGACTTGTTAATTCTTCAATATACAATACACAAAGCAACACAAATGTAACAATCTTACTCTAGGCTACATATTATTTCAAGGCATTTGAAATGACCAAGGCATTTGGTCCTGCTATGAAGTTAAAAGTAATAAACTGTTCACTCTTAACCATTTCTGTGGTAAGAAAAGGTTTTGGATGTGTTCATATTTGGATGTGTTCTACATACTATCCTATAGAAATGTATTTTATTGTGTATGCACACTATTATGCATCATAATTTGATCAATTACAGGGAAAAATTTTGTTTGGTAAACATCAGTTTTTACAATGCAGTGTCTTAAAATGTATTATTTGGTTTTAAAATTTAAGCATGAAAAGCAATACTAAGGAGTCACTGAATGTTTAACTATTCTTAGAAAAGAATGATTTTCATTCTATAACCCAGTTCAAGAAGTTGTTGTAGATACATTGTAACATTTTATGACTAATATGATCTTTCAGTATTTTTCTTTAGACGACAAATCTTTACTCTATCCCGCATCTATCTGAAAGGGTCATTTATTTATACATTTATGGACACCCTGAGATTTCCAGAAGTGTATGATATACAGTGTTTATTTTTTTTTTAAAAAAAGCATTTGCTTCTTTGTTCCCCAAATCAGAGTCAATTGAGGCTTGTCTATTTAATAGCCACAACGGCTGTTAGGAGGCAAAATGAAAGAAAAACCCAGGAATAGAGTATTCTGTGGGAAGACATGGCAGGCTAATCAGAATTGTAACAGATACAGCTTGCTTTGGTCCTTTCCAGCAGTGGTGAGTTTCTAACAGTTCGCCCTGGTTCGGGCGAGCCGGTAGCAGTGATGGTGAGCTGGGAGCGAACCGGTTCGCTCCGACTGTCGGCTGGGCCCTCTTGCCCGCCCCTGCACTATACCAACCTATATTCATTTGTTTTTAGCCCAGCTGATAGGCGCGGCAGAGCGGATTGCCGTGCCTCAACTGTTCTAAAATGCAACGTGCTTGCGCGGAGTGAACTGGTTGTTTCACCGATTAAAACTCACCACTGCTTTCCAGCATACAGAAATGAATTATACGGTTTATGTAGTCAAAGGAATTAGGTTATTTACATAGTCAAAACAGTATCAGACATACAAACACAGACAAACTTATAACCATGTTTTGGAGAAGACAAGTCTATAAAAAATGCATTTAAAAATGGGGCAGAAGGGGACTCACTCTCTCTGATGGCCCAGTGGAGAGAACATGGATGGCTGCCTAAACGTCAAATATTGCAAATATTGCAATTCTGATATAATTCAGAAATCAGGAGGAAGCCAGTGGTACTTTTTCCAAGTAACAACTTTTACTAAAAACAAGCTTTTGTGAGTTGCAGCTTATCCTTTGTTGTTTTGTTGTTGAAAAGGCTGCTACCAGATCCCTCCTGATTTTTCCCCCCTACCATAAATGGCCAAGGCTATCCTTTTCCATTGTAGCTGAAACACCACTCTCCCTTTCCTTGCTGGGGAGAGCTGGAAGACTCCCAAGATGGCTTTCACAAGTACCAGAGAAATCTGGCCATGGGAAATGGCTCATACGAACAAATGAACTGGCTACTTTCAAGACTTTATTACAGAAAGTGTGAAAGCCACATTTCCTATATGCACCACAGACAATTATCTCTGTAACGTCATTGTTACATGTCTTGGTGCCTTTTGCAGAAAGGCCTATAATGATACAAGATAAAAATAAAAGCTATAATATAAATTAAGAAGAGTAAACGTTTAATATTGTTTATACTAACAAAGACCATAGTTATTGCCCATAGAAACCATTCTTTAGAGTAGCATGAATATTTGATAGGCTAAAAGCCTATCAATTTCCAGAGACATATTGACATTTGATTTTAAACTATAATAAATTGCAACATTAATGTTATATATTTTCCTTTAAACCAAACTAGCTAAATGGATGGCTAGATTAGACTAGAGATTTAGAGATTAAAAGAATAAACTACTTACCCTGGAATATAACATTAGAATGAAGTAGCAGCTGTTTAATATTTTTATTAGGATTAACTACAAGTTAAAAAACAGCTGCTCATTATTTAAGGGTATCAAAAATAATAAAATGTTTTATATAAAAATGTTCCCACTTTAAAGTTAAATAGCAGAGTGGTAGAAAGAAGATCAGGGAAGATAAAAAGATAACAAGGTCAGGACCCATAAAATACTATTTTAAAAACACACAAAAAAATACTTTAATAATTAACTCTTTCAGAGGAGTCCCATTTCAAATAAATCCAAATAATTTTATTTCAATCTCCAAAATTCCTTTAAATTTATATGGCATCTTTAGATGAATAGAATAGAATGGAATAGAGCGGAGCAGAGCAGAATCAAATAGAATACTTTTTTTAGCCAAGTGTTAAACACAAGGAATTTATCTCCTGTGCTGAAGCTCTCAGTGTACATAAAAAGCACCACAATAGTAATAACAACAATAACAACAACAACAACAATAGGAAGGGGTAGAAATGAAGATAAGAAGATAGATAAAAAGATAGACTCTATCTCTGTCAGATAGACAGAGATAATACAGAGATAATAACAACCACGATTGAGCTCCAAATTTATGTTGCTAAGGAAACATTTGTTCAGTGAGTTTTGCCCCATTTTACAACTTTTCTTGCCACATTTGTTAAATGAATCATTGCAGTGGTTAAGTTAGTAAGATGGTTGTTAAGTGAATCTGGCTTCTCTATTGACTTTGCTTGTCAGAAGGTTTCCAAAGATGATCATGGGATTCCAAGACCATCATAAAATATGAATCAGTTGCCAAACGTTTGAATTTTGATCACGTGACCATGGGACGTTAAAACAGTCGTAAGTGGTTACAAGTCACTTTTTTCAGTGCTGGTGTAACTTTGAACCGTCACTAAATGAACTGGTGTAAGTCAAGGACTACATGTAATCCACACAAGAGTAGGAAAGGGAAAGTTCTTGTTAGCTGTGGATTTTAGACTTCAGCAGGCAGGACAAAGCCAATAGGGTAGAATTTTTGGATGATGGTGGTGGTGTAGCCCATTCTGTCCTTCTTCCCTTGTTCAGGTACTGAATAAAAAGATAAGCCATATGAAAAGAAACAAGATGAAACAACTGTTTGTACAGAAATCTTCAGGTTCTAGAATCCTTCCAACTTTAGCTCTGGATGGGATTGCACTGACCCTGAAAGTATAATCTGCAGTCTGAGGGCTATTTTAGTCTTGCAGGTCCTGCTAATACTGCAGGTGGAAAATGTGGCCAAGATGGTGTTTGCCCAATTGAATCTAAGGGCCAACTGTGGCCCTTTCTGCATCAGGAGGTATGGCAACAATAACTCATGTCACCTTGTATTTGGAGTGTGTACTTCACTTTACATTGTACTATGGGAGGGGCCAATCATTTCCTGACCTTACTCCCGAGTCGTCCCTTTTGCTTTAGCTGCTCCTGCCTTTTGGCAGCTCTGCGCATGTGTGCATTAGGCACAGGCGCCTCCTGTTCCTCTGCCTCTCTCCTGTTTGACTCTGAGGGCTCCAGAGTCTGTGCATCACTCCCAGATGGCCCTGGCCCCATCTCTGCCTCTGACGCAGAGCCCTCTTCCGGGCCTTCCCCAGACTCCAGGACTGGCCCATGTTCCTCCCCAGCTACCTCACTGTCCGACTCTGCTGCCAGTTCCACAGGCTGCAGGGGGACCACAGCAGCCACTGCCTGGCCAGTACAGTAGAACAGTGCCATTTTTACAATAGCCTTACACCGATTTCCAATATCTTTCCAGATCTAGTTCAAGATCCTGGTTATAATCTATGTAGCCCTTTATGATTCGGGTCCTTATTAGCTCTAAGACTGTTTGACGCAGGTAGTAACTCTATATTCATTCTACTTAAGCCAAGATTCTCTTCCTGTGAGAAATCGAGAGAGAGGATGCCAGGGAACAGGTTTTCTGAGTTGTAACTTCCGCTCTGTGGAACAGCTTGCCCTCCCCTTCCGGCCACTGTTCCACATAACAGTCCTTCAGGACAATAAGTACAGTTTAGTGGAAGCAGCTAAATTATGAGAGATGAAGTCTGAAGCTACATGTGAGTTTTAATTTTTCCTGGTCACTGAATATTGTATATTTTTGACCCTAATCAAAACATGCAAATTAATGTCATACATAAAAAATAAAATAACGAATTACACTGGAGTGCAACATTGTGAAATGAGTGATTTAGTACAGCACAGGTGGACTGATGCTAGCTAGATAAAGCATTTGCAATCGTAATTTCATTAGCAATAAATGAGAGAACAGAATTCAGTTCTCGCATTAACAAAGATGACTTTTTCCCACAATATTGCTTTCTACTGTCTTTTATTTTTCTAATAGTTTCACCAGCACTGCCATCATATCCCAGATTTTCAAAAGCTAGTATTAGACTGGCTACCTCCTACAGAATATATTGTTTAAAATTTGTGGTTTCTCCATGTTCATTTTGATACTCTATAATTTTCCTATATTTTATTGTCTAGCACCCTATCAGCTCTTATAGAGGTTTCTGGTGTATTTAAAAGTCATCATCGCTAGCAACTTTGTTTCTAGCAAGGCTTTTCTAAAAAAGAGTCTACTAATATTGACAAATATTTTGTCTAGAACAGGAATAGTGAGATGTTTAAGCTACAAACTCATAAGCCTTCAAACAATATGGCCAATGTTTAAATTATAGGAATTGTAGTCCAAATCATTTTAAAGGCAACAGAAATGTATAATCGATTTGCCAATTTGAGGTAACCCTAAGTACAGTTATTCTGTATACCAAACAGTGCTCTTGATATAATATCAAAAGATCACAACACTGAGGTACAATGTAGATTAGCCTCCTTGTGGTGCACCCCTAGCAACGTGACTTTATCGCAGCTAAATAATCTACACATTCTGGCTGCAGGATCTCCCAGCAAGAAGAAGCAGCAGGAGTACCAAAAATTTAAAAAATGGTTAATACTGTTTCCTATTACGCCATACGAAATAAAGGAAAACCGCAACACTATTTTTTGGACTGCAAAAATCCTTCACAAAAGAATCTTCAGAAAACAAGGAGTGTTTATGAAACATTGATTTTTTACTGATTAACACATTCCACATCTGCCACATCTTTTTCTGAGTGGCAGTAACTGCAATTGAAGTGTGCTGGGCTGTCTCTGCACGGATGGTAGATGGCAAGAGTCTGGAAATAGACATTACTGTTCCAATGGTTCAAAAATGGATGTTTTGTATGCCTTCCCCAGTCCTTTTAAAGGATGTGCACAATATGGCTTTAATTCTTAGCACTCAAATATTCTTCAGTTTTATTTGAGAAAGCTTGCAAGAGAAATAGAACAAAACCAAAATAAAGATGGCCTTAATAATAAGGCTTGATGCTGTTAAAATGACTTGAATGCGCAATTTCAACTTCATAAGTGCACTTTAAGATAGGAAAAAGCATGAAAATCAACACTTTCTCTACCCTAGCAGATTCCTAGACGCCACATTCATTCATTTAAAGAAAGCATAAATTCAACTAAGTAGCTTTTGATTCCAATATTCTAAATGCCATACAGCCACCAATTGCCTCCCCAAATACCCCCTGCTGAAAAAAATGGCTTCCAATCATCCTAACTCTCCTGCCAACTCACATGTCACTGATCTTAGTTATCCCAAGAACTTACCAATTTTTTCCTTCCTCCCTCAATTATAAAGATGACAGACATAAAATAATATATCTAGCATGTTCCGATGCACTGCACCATAGTTTATTGTCTATAGATTCTCTGCTACTATCCTGGATGTCATTACTGCTATTTTAGAAACAAGGAAAGAAACAGAAAATGACTTTCCTCTGCTATAAAAACATGGGCTTCCTATATCTGAATACATATCACAAACCAATGCAGCTATTATTCTTGATGGCAGGCATGGGTAGATATAACACAGGTCCAACTTCCTCCATCCCACCCCCAAAACTTGGAATCCATTAAATGGCCCCGATACAAAAGACAGAGGTGTAGAATTGAAGTATGTTGTGCTCGGAAACATTTTTGAAATGCTGAAAGGAATAGTGCTTATAATACTGCAATTCTGTTGGCTGCCCCAAAGGTTTTTCATTTTTGCAGTTTAATACAGAAAAGGGGGCTCGTTTATTGTTCCTATTGTTAAATAATGGGTAGACAAAAATTCTTCCAGACCTTCTGAAAAGCATAGAGATCTACTCAAAACTGTGCCTATAGACATCTCAGCAAAGTACTTGTGGTCTGATATTCCAGCCCAAATAGGTACATCATGCTTGCACTTACTGCCTACTCTTGATCTAAGCCAACTTTGAACACCCAATTGTGTCCTTGATGTAATGTTTGAACCTCTGGTGTCATTCAGAAGAAATGTTTTAATATGAGAAGAATCTTGCATAACTAAGTTATCACTTTCACCAATGAGTATCATTAACAAATGACTGCTGATACATTATTATGACTGAAGAGACTATGATCCTGTTGTTCCTTTTGATAGGAACTGAACATTCCATTTAATATTTTTATAAAAAATCATATTTATAGTTGGAACCTTAAAATGGCTTCAAGGTTATGATAACCCTAAATAAAACTCCTTTCATACTATTTTTCTTTTTAAATACTACTGGGAGATTGTGAGTTCTAGTTCTGCCTAAAGCACGAAGCCAGTTGGGTGACCTAGAGCCAGTATTTTCTCTCAGCCCTAGGAAGGCGGCCATCGCAAACACTTCTGAAACCTTGACAAGGAAATTGCAGGGGCTAGTCGAGGCAGTTGCCAGGAGTCAATAATGACACAAACGCACACACAGACACAGACACAGACACAGACACACAGACACACACACAAGTATCAATTTTAAATAAAATTAAAATTATTTATAATAAGTAAGAATTAAGCCCGCTGAAAAAGATAGGCTCTGTTCAAGGCCTTTTAAAAAGCAAAAAAAACCCAACAACAACAACCCACAGACGGCTCCCCTTCATTAACAGGAAAGTGCATTCCGGGGATCTGCTGGGACAGCTATAGCAAGACTTGACCTGATTTGCTGTAAGAGAAGTCCCTTACAACTCTAAATGAACTTCTTCAAATGATCTCAGGGAGCAGAAAGGAGGTAAATTCTATTTTGAGTATTTCTTTCTAGAGCCTGGTCTTCTGCCATGTAGGGATTGCAAGATAATAACCAGCGCCTCATATCTTGCCTCAGTCATGTAATATCATCTCCTTTTGTTCTTCAAGGACAGTCTTCAAGTCAGTCTGTTAAATTCTATATTACTTAAAATTTGCTCAAGGATTGTTTTAGGCATTTACTAGAACAACAATTGGGATATGTTTTCTTGGGAGTGGGGTGGGGCGCGGTGAGTGTTGAAGCTAGTCTTCCCTACTCTAAGTTTTTTGACCAACTATTTGACCAGATTATTGACCACTATTAAAAAGAAGTTAATGGTTTACTACCAGGACTTCAACTACCAAAGGGGAAGACATTAATATGAAATCACCCGTCAGAATTTTAGCAGATTATTCTGATTGTTGTTATGAGGAACTCTCATATGAGACTTCAACATCAGATCAGAGAGTATTCCTGCTGTTTGAATTATTCACTACTATATTTACCAGAGAGGAATACAGATTCCACTGTCCCCATACGATAATCTTTGAAGCAGAAGAGAATTTCACATATGCAAGCCAAAAGAAATATTACTGAAAGCAAGGGACAGGGAAGGTGCAGTTCATTTAGTGACTGTTCGAAATTACAATGGAACTGAAAAAAGTGACTGTGGCTAAAAAGTGACTTACGGCTGTTTTTCACACTTACAACCATTGCAGCATCCCCATGGTTATGTGATCAAAATTTGGATGCTTGGCAACTAGTTCATATTTATGACAGTTGCAGTCAAGGGGTCATGGGATCACCTTTTGAGAGCTTCTGACAAGCAAAGTCAATGGGGAAGCCAGATTCACTTAACAACCGGGCTACTAAATTAACAGCTGCAGTGATTCACTTAACAGCTGTGGTAAGAAAAGGTAGTAAAATGGGGCAAAATTCACTTAACAAATGTCTCACTTAGCACAGTAATGGGTTTCAAATCCTGGCACTACTGGTTTGTTATTGGGCGTGCGCAGCGCTTCTGCGCATGCACAAAGCATTTTTGATGATGTCTGAGTGTGTGGGCAGAGCCACCTGCTGCCGCCACTGGTTCACCCAAACCAGGGTGAACCAGTAGCAACCCACCACTGACTTAGCAACAGAAACTGTTGTGGTCATATTGTGGTTGTAAATTGAGGACTACCTGTAATGCAAGTGAGTGACTGAAGTAGAGAGTTGTAAAAGACACCCTTATCTCCTCTGCACCACAGAGTGGGAAGAACAAATGGAATTGACTACCAAGAGCCCCTTCAACTGGGGAACTCCATGCATTTTTATAGAGCTCGCAATCTCAGGGAGACAGAAATGAGAATTGTGGTTTCCTCCTCTTTCTGCTTCAATGCAGATTGTAACTTTCCACATCTGGAGGCAAGGAGAGAAGCTGGGGTTGCATGCTCTGATCTTTCATTAGCAGCAAACTGTGGTAGGATTAGAAGTCATAAGTGTTTCCTTATTTTACTCAATTAGCTTAGCACTTATTAATTTGACAAACATATACACCATGCATATGTCATTATCATCATCATCTGAATTTTTAATCCTGACATTAATCTTTTTTGAAATGTATTTTGATTTACTGAGGAGAAAATCTTCAGGATTAGTTTCAGCAAGAGCTGGCAACCAAGCAGATATACAGGTAATCCTTTACTTAAAACCACAACTGAACCTAAAATTTCTGCAGATAAGCAAGACAGTTGTTAAGTGAGTTTTGCTTCATTTTACAACCTTTCTTGCCACAGTTGTTAAGTGAATTTCTGCAGTTGTTAAGTTAGTAAAACAGTTGTTAAGTGAATCTGGCTTTCCCATTGACTCTGCTTGTCAGAAATTCACAAAAGGTCCTCTATTGACCCTGGGACATTGCAATCATTATAAATACATGCCAGTTACTAAGTGTCTGAAAATGGTCATAAGTCACTTTTTTTCAGTGCCATTGTAACTTCAAAAGGTCACTAAAAGAGTGGTTGGAAGTCAGACTACCTGCAGTAAGAAAGATGACCATGATACGGGTTTACGATATGTTTTGTCTCATTCTTCTTTTTCTCTTTTTGGAGAACAACCTTAATTCATTTTACACTTGAGTGAATATGATCAATTATTTTATTAGAGCTACCATCATTTGAACTTCATGGTTAATTTGGTTTTGTGTTCTGTATATGTGCATTTTATGAAAGCAGTCCTCCAAAAGTTCTAGCTCCCCTTGTAAGTTTGCTATATTCATTCAGCTATTCTCTCTTCTCATTTTGTCTAGATGCCAATTATGTGCTGACCGAAAAGATCACTGAATGGGATTACTTAATTATTTAAGTAAAAGAGAACAGTCAAAGAGAAATATAGCACTGGAGTTTGACAAACCAATGACTAGGAAAGTGGCTGAGACAGTAACATTTTCCCTTCTCCCCCCCGCCCCCATTTTAATCATTGGTCTGAAATTCATTCTCTTGATCTGTAATGATAATCTTGAGCATCACTTTATGATATGAAATCTGGATGACTTAATAATAGGCTAATTAGGGCTGCATAACACCAACAATATAGCAATAATGAAGATTATGGAAAACTAGTTTCAAGTCTGTAGTCCACAGAATTCATTCTCAGTACAGCCAACCTAATAAGTTGATGTTGGGGGACAAAATTAGGAGAAACACCATGTTCCCTATAATTCAGGGGTGTCAAACTCACATTGTCACAGCAGGCGTCACATGACGTATCAGGATTCCCCCCCCCACTTCACTAAACTGGGCCTGGGCGTGGCCAGCATGTTATGCATCCGCCCTGCAGGCCAAGAGTTTGACAGCCCTGCTATAACCCATCTTTAGCTCTCTCCCTCTTGCCCCTCCTTCCCTCCCTCCCTCCCTCTCTCTTTCTCTCTCAGTCTCTATGCAGGATATTAGTGCATTGAATATTGGGGGAGGGGTGTCCTGTCATATAATATTTTACTGATATCTGCAGTTATATTTCAAAATATAACACAAAGGAACTGCACTGGATTCGATAGCGCTTAAGGTGTAGATTCTACAAAGTCTCAACTGCTGCTAGATGAAGTCACCTCGACAAGGTGACTTAAAGATGTCAATGAAACGAAGCTTCCTCTTTTGCCCTCAAATTCAGCAGTCTGAGTACACCAATAAACTGAATTGAATTTGGACAACATGGTGCTCAACAATTGGTAGTTCCTTGATATATTACAAAACAAACAAATAACAGAATGGGGGGGAAACATCTTTAATGGAGCAGAATGAAAACACAGATCCAATTCTTGACTAATTGTAAATAACCAGGAAAAACTATCATCTGCAAATGGTTGTTGCTGCTTCAGTTAATATTCATTTAACCTCATAGATGTCATTCAAATTAATTTTTAGACCACAGCAAATGTTGGTATTTAGATTTCCAGTGTTAAATAATGTTGTCTGTTGCTTTTAGGGGTTAAAACAAACAGAATTTCCATGTGTTTGGTTATAGCAACTCTTCAATTTTAGGACAATACAGAAGACATCATTGACATATGGACTGACTGCTTCATAAGAACACTCACATTATATGAAAAATAATATGAATAGCAAGGCGTTATTCAGTCTCTTTCATAAGTGAAAGAGGTATACTCTCCTTCGAAGATGGATACACATTTTCTGAATGTTTGTAACAATTACCATAGTAACATTTCTACTGGCTTCAAAAGAAAAATGCTTTATATGTTACAGATCCCTTGGAGAAACAAGTGCATCCAACAGAATTACACAATAACTGTTCATAGAACACAATGCGTGTGCAATTACATTGATTTTTTTCCTCTCAAAACTATTGTCTATTACTATTAATGGGATGAAAAATCAATATTTATTATAGTGCTTAGATAATGTTTTATAATAGAAATGTGTTTTGTTAAAAACCACAGTAAATCAACTTTCTGAATGGAGCAACAAAACTACACTGCATTGGTCTAAATAATTGCCTCACTGAAAAGGAAACCCTCCTCTTAGAAGATTTTTTTTCCCAACAATGGATGGCTAATTAGCCTATAATATTTGCAAGCAGATGTTGTACCAATGCTGCATTTTTAAAAGATTGAGAAACTTGCAAAATTAATGATGAAAGAAAACGTTAATACTACATCTGTGGCAGGATTGGGATGGATTGAAATACTGAATTTAGATGGGTCACACCTTTTTCTGTAAATCTACTGATACAGATTGTGATATAACCATGAAAGGAGAGAAAGTATAGTTTTATCATTTGCTAATAATATACTGAAAAGCTTCCTTTTGGTGAGAAAGTACTACAGAAACATTACACAGCTGGAGATTTACCACTATAGGCTAGCTGGTTTCCCAGTTGAAGTTGGAAAAATATAAAACAAATTTAACATAAAAAAACCATTTGAATCCTCACATCTATTTCATAGACCAGGAAAAAAGTTCAAGGAATATTTCTTTTGTTCCATAAAGCAAAGAATTTGCTTCATGACACCCAAAAAACCCCAACCCCACAATTCAAATAGTATCTGCTAGATGTTGAAATCTAGGTTTAAAAAGAGCTGTCAAACATTTATTACTGTATAGTGTATTTTTCTACACTCCAGATAAAAAATGATTATACTCACTCTATTTCTATAGCTTTGAAAATCACTTCTAACGGGTTCCTTGGGAAGTACAGTAGGCAAAAGATCACCAGTAGAAAAAAAAAATCCTTACGAGACGTCATCTATATTCAACTTACTAGGAATAGGTCTAAGGACGTCAGGAATGAGAATCTCCACCAAAGCCTGGTACATCACATGGTCACAGTTACACATCCATTTCAGAATTGACTCATTTTTGCACAGAGTTATCAGCTTTGCTTTCGGAAGTCGACTTTCTATTTCACTCAGATTGCTGGTGTGAACAAATGTATTAAATGAATAAATGAAAATGCATTTACATGAAGATTATAAAAGAACAATGGATTTCAAAGCTTTTACAAATAAAACATTTGAGATGTCTGAAACACACTTAGTTGCCCTGAGGTATTGGTGTGCTGTAATGGCTGATACATGGCCTCCATAGTTTTAACCAAGGTGCACAGTTTTATGCAGCAGTGATAAGAATGGGCTTTGAATTTGGAATTATCCCATGAGAAAATAACTCAGTCCTATTTGCAGAAAATAAAATGATATGCATACAACTATATGCTGCAGTCCTCATAATAAAATGAAACTTTTTATTATAATAATTTAAAGGCCAGCATTCCTTTGGATGTAAAAGGTAGATTTTGTTTTGTTTATTTATAAACCGAATACCCAAGGTCTAAGGTAAATACTAACCTTGGCTCAGTGATAGTAGTGCCATCAGTTGTGGTTGAGGGAGAATAACGCCAAAAAGTCTGCCACAATTTTTCTATTAGGCTAAACTGAAGGTTCACTACAACATCCAATATTGCCTGAAAATCCAAAGCAAATACCAGTTTGCATTTTGTCTTTATTTAATGATAAATACCATGGCTGCAGTTTATAAGGAAATAAACGCCAGCAAGCTCAGTGGGACTCATTTCAAATAAAAAATTTTTGCACTGCACAATTATGCAGTAGTTGGGTCATTCGATTGGTCATTTTCATAAACAGACTTATTACATGGCATTCACAAGGATTATCCTTATAATAATGTCTGATATGAAGAAAAAATATATCCTGCCTTATACAAAAGTTCAGTAAAAATATAGACAGCAAATGACAGTGGAAAGGTTGACCTACATAAATTGAATAATGTCAGAGAAGTAGTAATTTTAAAGGAGTTCCATAACTATCAACTGAGAAAGGAGACAATGTGGATGTCTAAGTTGACACTGTCCACCTGTTAACAGTTGAGTGGCGTTCTAGACAGCAGAAGATGCTCTCCTCAAAAAGTACAAAGTAATTCTTGAATCTATCACCTTCTGCAACAGAAGTGAGTAGCCTGATGTTGTCCAGGACTTTTGGATCATTCCCCAATCCTCTGGTAGTAGCTGTGCTTGATGTGCAAAGGTGAAAATAAGTCCTAATAACAATAGCAATAGCACTTAGACTTATATACCACTTCATAGTGCTTTACCGCCCTCTCTAAGCGGTTTACAGTCAGCATGTTGCCCCCAACAATCAGGGTTCTCATTTTACCCACCTTGGAAAGATGGAAGGCTGAGTCAACCTTGAGCCAGTGAGAATCAAACTGCCAAGTTGCAGCTGGCAGTCAGCAGAAGTAGCCTGCAGTATTGCATTCTAACCTCTGCGCCACCATGGCTTATGGTGATGGGCTCATGGCATTGAGCTTCTCTCTCCCCACATTCTAGAACAGAGTTCTCCAACTTTGGTCCCTTTAAGATTTGTGGACTTCAACTTCCAGAGTCCCTCAGCCAACAAAGCTGGCTGAGGAACTCTGGGAGTTGAAGTCCACAAGTCTTAAAGGGACCAAGGTTGGAGACCCCTGTTCTAGAATGTAAGCCAGGTTCCTCAACTATTCTCTAAATAATGCCCATTAAAATAATTGCTTCATCCAATAATCATATAATTATTCAGATTTTTCAGTTCGAGACAATTTTGTTTGCAACATTGATTTTGTTTTATATCTGGAGTCTTCCATTTTGCCACGGCTTAATCTTGACTGACCTTTATGATGGCAGAATTTAACATAATGCAAAGAAGACTTTAAAAAGCAAAACCAGCTTTCTATTCTTTGGCTACGCCCACAGCGTTTTAGACATACAATATATATTATGTGAAGCATTATTTCACTTAGCAACATTTTCAGAAAACAGAAACAGGAAGGAATGGAGACAATTGGATTTTTGTATTTTATAAGAGGTACTCAAAGGTAAAATGACTTGTTTTGTAGAGTCTGTCCTCCTTACCTCACAGTGTTCTCGATAGAGACTCTGTAAAGACTTAATATCCTCAAAAGTAGTACCATCTGGCAGCGAAGAGATTTCAACTTCTCCAAACTCTGGAAGTGCTCGAGATGCATCTGTATCCATGACAACCCAATAGAAGAAATATATTGTGGACTGTGTCAATCGTAATATAATTAAGAAAACAATGAATAATATTAAGAAATAAATACCCCAAAGGCCTATGTGTTGGAATCAAAACCAAAAGCAGAAATATTTGGCAAGATGATGTATAATTTAATTTGTTTGCAGTTTGAATCAAGAGTCTATAATTCTAAATTAAATATTTTAAACAAAATAACCAAATCTGTTGAACATGTGCTGCATTCAGTGGAATAATAAAATAAATTTTGAAAGGGTGTGATTTGAAGCAGGAAATACAGAATATATTTATTTAGAATATATCCAAAGAAGGAAATGTTTCTCCTAATGTTCTATTACAGTCTAACCTCTTTTAAATTAAATCCATTGGAATTAGTCCAAAAATACTGGGAATTATAAAAGACATTTCTGCCTATTGTATATGTCAGTTTTCCAAGTGTATGAACAGTGGTCTCATGCTATTCCTTTTTCCTCCAGTATAAACATATACGATTTCCCCCATCTTTCCTCATACAATTATGTTTTATATATCATTGATTATTTTCAATGACCTCATCTACCCCATTCTAATGTATTTACATCTATTTAAAAGTGAAGCTAAAAGTGAGTACATCACTTCAGATAAGGTCTAATCATTACAGAACAAAGCAGAGTTTTATTTCCCTTGAACTGAGAAATGCATTCTAAAATTCACAGCTAAAATTGCATTTGCTTAATTACTTCTCAATTGAGATACAGAAATAAAGTGTCTTAAAAGTCACCAATTGTAATCCTTTTAGTCTCTTCTTTATGCCTATTATCATATTTGCCTTAGTTAATGACTGCAAAATAAATGGATTTGATTTGAATGCATCTTAACAGTTGCCCTCGGCCAAACTCAATAGCAGACTTGATTTCGTAGAATTCCCATATATTTAACTAAATTCTCTCTAGCCAGGATGAATTTCTTCAGTTATTGCCTGCAATAATAGAGATTCACTAAAATATTACATTTGTGGCATGCCCAGTTTGTCAGACTCAATGCCATTGAAGAAAACATTATCAATTTTTGAAAATATAGCTTCAAAGACAGGGAGCTTTAATTTTAACATAACATAACATAACATCAGAGTTGGAAGGGACCTTGGAGGCCTTCTAGTCCAACCCCCTGCCCAGGCAGGAAACCCTACACCATCTCAGTCAGATGGTTATCCAACATTTTCTTAAAAATTTCCAGTGTTGGAGCATTCACAACTTCTGAAGGCAAGTCGTTCCACTTATTAATTGTTCTAACTGTCAGGAAATTTCTCCTTAGTTCTAAGTTGCTTCTTTCTTTGATCAGTTTCCACCCATTGCTTCTTGTTCTACCCTCAGGTGCTTTGGAGAACAGCCCGACTCCCTCTTCTTTGTGGCAGCCCCTGAGATATTGGAACACAGCTATCATGTCTCCCCTAGTCCTTCTTTTTGTTAAACTAGACATACCCAGTTCCTGCAACCGTTCTTCATATGTTTTATCCTCCAGTCCCCTAATCATCTTTGTTGCTCTTCTCTGCACTCTTTCTAGAGTCTCAACATCTTTTTTACATTGTGGCGACCAAAACTGGATGCAATATTCCAAGTGTGGCCTTATCAAAGCATTATAAAGTGGTACTAACACTTCACGTGATCTTGATTCTATCCCTCTGTTTATGCAGCCCAGAACTGTCTTGGCTTTTTTAACAGCTGCTGCACACTGCTGGCTCATATCTAAATGGTTATCCACTAGGACTCCAAGATCCCTCTCACAGGTACTACTATTGAGCAAGGTACCACATATACGGTACTGGTGCATTTTGTTTTCTCAGGCAGTACATCCTAATTTGCCCTCTTCTCAGGTTTGGAATCTTCTGACAGGACTACTTTATCTCTCTGTATGCCAGTTTTTGCTGAGCCAAGATATTCATCATTTAATTATCTCTTTCCCACTGCTGCTTCTACGTTTTATTAATGTGTTAGATTTGACTCTTAAACTATGAATTGTCCAACTGAAAAAAAATACAACTCTCAATAGCCGTGAATATTCAAGATGGTGTTATGTGAAAGTGGTATTATTGACATAGATCAATAATTGTATATATGTATAAACATATGTGCGAGTGTACACACAAACAATCAGTGATTAAGATTAACTGATTCAGAGAACAAATAATTCTAAAGTAGTTCATGTTGCACATATTTGTGCAAAGGCAATATTTTAGCAATAGCACTGAATATATCCTATCTACCCCTTGTTTTGGTTTTTTAACCAAACAAGTTGGGACCATCTGATGTTGCTAAGCTACTGTAGGAAAAGAACCTAGGAGCAGAGTTAAAAGGGGGCTCAGTCTAGAATCCTTACATAGCCACAACTGAATTAAGTCCAACCTCTCTTGATTTGTGTTGTCCCTTATCTAACACCAAACAGGTGCTAACCATTACTTGAGAAACTTTCTGTGCATAGGTTTTTTAGCAATAAATCAGATTAATTAGATATCGGGACCTGATCTTTTGCTCCTGACAGCTATAGATTTTACATTCCAGCCAGCGTAATCAGACATGCTAGTACAGTTCAGCAACATCTAGAAATTCCCAGCCTTGCTTTAAAGTAACATATTTCAGAGAGTACACTCATAGAACAGAGGAGTAAAACAGTCTTATTCTTCAGTACAACAACAAAGGATGTCAGAAAGTACACTTGACCTACAAACCTAATGAAACATTCAACACCTGTTTTGTTATCAAGTTGAAACAATCCTATTAAATTATCTAAAATAATCCTATTAATTACAATGGATTGTTGAAAAAAAAAACCCACCCGTGTTCTGTATTTTTAGCTAAAGATGACCATGTTTCTTTTTCCACATACCTAAAAATTGTTGATGGTGCTGACTTTGAGCAATCACAGTTTGTTCAACAGATGTGCCTGTTTGTTGACCACTTGTTGTAAAACCATCTGAAACTCCATCCACTTTCTGCATAGGTTTGTACCTAAAATATATTAAAGGCAACATAGGCAACATAGCATTTATAAGATTACTATAGGTATATTTCTCCAGAAAAATGACATATCTTTATATTGCTTTCAGAAATGTTTGTGATGACTTCCATGAAATAAGTAGTAAAAACATAACTCTTTTCTTCAGCTGTTTAGCATAAATGTCAGCATTTGCTTTTCTATAGGTACCTCATGTAGCGTGCATGTAAACTGGATGATTAGAGATAGCTTTGAATTCTTTTAATGTTATACAGTAAGCAAATGGATTATTAGATAATTACAGAATTGAATTAGCTTTAATTTTTCAGTGTGGGTTCAAACTGCACATATCAATTTTCAGCATCTTCCAGCTATTTATTTAAAATGAACAGCTTGCTACCCTTCATTATGTGGATTCTCTTAATTAACATAGTAGAGCAGATCCACAGATTGAGACCGGTGTGTTCCCCAAAAACACTTGGTTCTCTCCCCAGTTGTCAATTCATTTTCCACATGGTCTGAAGAAGAGAAATAGCTAAGGAAAGAAGCTCAGGAAGAAAGCTTGTTGAGTGGCCCGTTGGCCTTTTTTTATATTCCATGTGAAACCATCGAGTTCTAACCAAGTTCAGCAAAATCCTATACTTCTTCCATTCCTTCTTGAGGCAGCAACTACAGCCTTAGTTCCCTCTCAGTTAGAGAGACAAAATACAGGTGATCCAATCATTTGAGTTAATCAGCTACTAGGCAAATAAGATATATTTGAAGTTTCAGCTTTTATATTTCCTAGTTATTCCTTTAGCCTTTACCCATTTAAAGGCATAATGGTATTTACATACTTTCTTAAATTGTTCTGGTCTACCTCTGGGAAGGAAGGGCACCTATTGTGATATACAGGGGGAAAAACAGGAAGTAAATAGTTTTGTTTTGACTACATTGGTCCTCTTCAATGTCAGAAGACTGATATTTTAAACCTCCAACTTTTAAGTAGTGGTAGTAGAAATGGAAATATTTTCCTTTCTTCTTAGCTGGTGTAGGCCTTTGCACTATTCCTTAAAGAAGATGAGCAGTGTAAAAGCATGAAATATAAACACATAAATAAAATTCCTAATTTTGCTTCTTTACCCAATTGTTTAAGCAGCTTTGGTAGCTGAAACACTGAAATTACCTTAAGTGGGAAAGCAGATTAAATGACCAATGAGAAATCAGTTTCTTTGGCAATGACTTCTCCAGCCCCCCATCCCCCCCCCACTTATTTAGAAGATCCTGATCTTGCTATTCTATAACCTGCAAGGGAACACTTTTCACCAACATCACAATATAGTTTTGTGGACATACGTAGTGGGAAAATCCAAGTAAATAGTGTACAAAGGCAGGCAAACAAACAAACAAATAAATATCAACAAAGGCAGAAATCTAATAGGTATAAAATGAATTCACAGTTTAATGAAAGAAACCAGTATATTTTAAAGCGAGTTTGAGAAAGCACAGAAACAAAACCAATACATTGCTATAAGTGCTGTTTTAAATACAGTAGCTATCGTAGCTATGTTGACAATAATCCAGTCTCTATATCTGTCTATAAATAGTTAAAATGATAGTCATTTCATGGCAGCTTCAACCTGACCTCAAAAGCATAAACTGTACTCATTTCTTCCAGAGGTTGCCTTTTCTGGTTTGGTAACTCAAATCGTAAGTTTAACAATATCAAATAAAAGTAACAATTGTTTTAAGACTGTACTTGTTTATCACAATAAAAACAATTCCATAATTTATAGGAAAAATTAAGAAAGTGTGTTATAGTAGTTTTGCAACCAAATAAATGCTAGCCTTTAGTACTGTAGAGTTGTAGATTAGAATTATTACTCCCATGTCTTTTGAGTTAGTGAGCATTTTGAAATTTGAAAAATTACAGCTATGGAATTGTCCTCTCCCTCCATCACCAATTTTCTCTAACATACTTTTTCTTACTTCTTGTTTACCATCTTTTACTCTTCCTATAACCATGCCACATCTTGGTCATATATTCAAAATGGTGGTCTAAAACATCCTTAACTCAGGTCTCAGTCTGTGACTTTTGTCTACCCAGTCCATATAAGCTTTTCTCCCTGACGTATTGAATTCACTCAAGTTTATTTATGTTTATACTTGATTCACGGAAAACAATTGCATTTGAGTTAATCAGGACATGATCCACATTCTTTCCATAAATCTAATTGGAACAATACAGAACAGAATAACAAGAGTTGGAAGGGGCCTTGGAGGCCTTCTAGTCTGGACTCAAACAAGAGTGATGGAAGCAGTAGTGCAATGCAAGCCTAATCCTTTTTTTACATGCATTATGGCATCACATTTATACTGAAAAAAGATATAAATTGCTGCTAGTCCCTAAAGTTTAACCATGACTAACTTAGCCTGAATTTAAACCTTCAAGTTTTAACCCCTGGAACCCCACAATGTTGACAAAGGGGATCCGTGAAGATTTGAAGAAATGTGATCATTTGAATCTTGAATTAAGTCTTGGTGCACTATGGCCAAGATCTATGGCCTCAAAAGGTATTTAAAGGGAGTGCGTGGTAAAGAAAAGATTGAGAACCATTGAAGAGCCATGGTGGCGCAGTGGTAAGAATGTAGACTTGCAGGCTACTTCTGCTGACTGCCAGCTGACTGCAATTTGGCAGTTCAAATCTCACCAGGCTCAAGATTGACTCAGCCTTCCATCCTCCCAAGGTGGGTAAAATGAAGATCCAGATTGTTGGGGGCAATGCTGACTCTGTAAACCACTTAGAGAGTGCTGTAAAGCACTGTGAAGCAGTATATAAGTCTAAGTGCTATTACTGTTGCTTCCGTCGCGAGCTTAAAACACACCTATTTATCTGCGCGGGACTGGACTAGTTTTTTAAATTTTCTAAATTTTAAATTTTTAAATTTTATAGGGGTTTTAATTGGTTTTAATATCTATATTATTTTTAATAATTAGGCTTTCTGAATATGTTTTCTTAATGGTTTTCTTAATTTGTATATATATGTTGTTTTATTTGCCTGTGAACCGCCCTGAGTCCTTCGGGAGATAGGGCGGTATATAAATTTGAATAAATAAATAAATAAATAAAATAGATGATTAATCAGATACCTTTTTATGTTTAACAAAAGTCTGTGGTTATTGTTAAACATGAAAAATGGCAACCTTCCTAGAAATGTTTTACTGCAAATGTTACAAGCTGTCCCTAGCTGCTTCTAAAAGATTCTTTGAAAAGAAGTTTATTACATGACAATTAAATCAACATGTTAAATGAATTATTTCAAAATCCAAATTTGTTGAGAAAAAAAGAGAGAAAAAGCAGGCTGCTCAGAAAATGCCCTGCATTTGTGCTACCTTCCTCCTGTTTCTTTAAGCCAGTCAGCACAGCAAAATTGGCTATAAAAGCTGAGTAATTTTAAAAGAGGACAATTGGTGGGGGGAGAGGAAGAGAGCGAAGAAAGGGTGTGTTTGTGTGTGGAATTAAAGCAGCCAATTCTGCAATTTCTGTAGCAGAATTCCCAAGGAGCAGTATTCCCAAGGAATAGGAGGACTGATAAATAGTAGGTGGAGAAGGAGTAGCAGCAATGGGGAAAAGTAGTGGTGAATAGTGAGTACAAGTAGTGTACTCACAATTGAGCCCAAAATTTCTGTTGCTAAGCAAGACAGTTGTTAAATGAATTTCTGCCCCATTTTATGACTCTTCTTGCCACAGTTGTTAAGTGAATCACGACAGTTAAATTATTAACATGATTGCTAAGTGAATCCAGTTTCCCTGTTGATTTTGCTTGTTAGAAGGTGGCAAAAAGTGATCACATGACTCGGGGACACTGCAACCATCATAAATACATACCAGTTGCCAAGTGTTTGAATGTTGATTACATGACCATGACAATCACTTTTTTCAAAGCGATTGTAACTTTGGTCATTAAATGAATGGTTGTAAATTGGGAACTGCCTATAGTAGTGTGTGCATGAGTGTATATGTAATGGGATCTGCACTGTGCTGGCTCTTTTGTGTTTGAGTTGGGTATACTTAAAAAGAATCTATGACAAATTAGTGGCAGAGGTGGGATATCGAACAAAAAGGCGGGGTATCGAAACCACGGTAGCAACCACACAAATGGATGTGGTTTAAACTCAAGGAGTTCATTAAGCATTCCATGAAGAGATAAACCCAAACTGCAAAAGTAACAGAGTTTGGCCCTTGCAGAGCTCAGACTTTATAGGAAATAGCCAACATCCTGGCTGCAGAAACCAGACCTCTTACCAAAGCCCACAACAAACGAACATGGAGAAGGCAGAAGGGGCAGATTCTCCCTTGGAAGAAGCAATTCCTGTGGTAGAGGCCAGTATCCACTATAGTTAATGCCTATAGTTAAACTAAAGAAGGTAGATGAGCCAGATATGGGACTGGGCTCAAATACAGTACTTGGGCCAATATCATTATATTATGATGATCCCATTGTAGCTTTGATCGAAACTAGTAACTAAATATAATTAAATTTGCACAAAATTAATTAACTTGAAAATAATATCTAAATTCAAGGACAGCCTCTATTTAAAAACAAACTAACTGAGCAGAGCAGAGCAGAGCAATAATAAGTCAGGAGGCTTCAAAGATATGGTTGAAAGGATACTGCTTATAACAGTGAATTTTAAAACACATCACAGATTACTATTTCTAAAGGATTTCAGACAACACTGCAACAAATAACAGAAGAGCCTGCCCCTTTTTCCAAACTGAATTAATGCTTTGTCAATGTTAATTCTTTTTCCAGTGCTGCTAAACTGAAGGCATGGAAAATGAAAACAGTACAGAGCAGCTGGGTTTGCTATTTTGGCTAATTTGTTCTAGCACAAAATATTTACTAACCTAGCTACTGCAGTCAATGGTCCCCTTAAAGAGCACAGAATAGACTGAAGCTTTTCGACTATTCACCACTTAATTATAACAAAAAAGTGGTGGTCCAAAAAGAACAAATAAACTGAAATAATAAGCTGTTTTAAAAAATAAAGTCTTAGGAACACTGAGTCCCAGTCAGCATTAAAAAGCATCCTTAAAAAGAGGAGGATAATTGGGAGCTCATAGCCAGAACATGCGAACAGAAATAAGACTTTTATATGCAAAATTGTCACGATTGTATTGCACAAACACATTTAAGAGGATTATTTGGCTAACTGGGAGAGGTTGTGTGATTTTTCCTGGTTGACTAGGATATGCAAAATATATCCTCCCCTTCTAAAGCCCAGTTTGAGAGAAAGAATACCTACAATTGCACTCAACTCACTGGATGAAGTGATTAACAATTCAGCAGAATTTCTCAGCCAACAGTTCAGTCCCAGTCAAAGATCTGTACTAGGGTCGGGGCTTTTTAATTTGTCTATAAATTATCTTGATATAGGAGTATGCAATGAGCTACCCAAATCTGCAGAGGTCAGAATGGCAAAGGCCCCCGAAGGACCTCTTTAAACTCTATCAGTAATTAACCAAATAGCAGTGCTAATTCAAGTGATGCACACTGAAGCAAAGACTTCAAGTATAAACTGGTACAATTTGAGCTGAATTTTAATTAAACAAGGAGGGGGTGGAATCTTGCCGTCATACTGGATAGCTCAATGCAAATGTCAGTTCAGAGTGTCGCAGCCACGAAGAAGGCAAAATTCCAGTCTCAAAAACATTTGGAAAGCTATTGAAAGTAGAACTGACAACATTGTGATGCTCATGTAAAGCTACAATAAAATCTGTGTCTGGAAAAGATATAAAACAAATGCAAAAGAGCAATCAAAACGATCGAGCTGTTTCTTATGAGAAAAGTATAAATGTTTTGGAATTTTTTAGCTTGCAGGAAAAAAACTCGAGAAGGATATGATTGGAGGGTATAAAATTATGCATAGCACGGAGCAAAGGGATATAATATTCCCCCCCCCTCTTTTGAAATACTTGGGGCCAGGTTACCTAGTGAAACTGAGGAGAAGATTTAGAACAATCAAAAGTACTTTTTTCACACAGGGTTTAAATAGCCGCTGGAATTCTTGTGGAAAGGAGAACTGAAATATTTCTAGCAGGGAAACAGTAACAAGAGAAAAATGTATCTCCATCTCCTGCTTCCAATCAACCTAGAGCATGGGTGTCAAACTCGCCATGTCATGTTGCCGTCACATGACGTTTAGCAATGTTTTTCCCACTCGCGGAGCTAGGGTGGGCGTGGCCTGCACGTGACGCATTTGACCCATGGGCCACCAGTTTGACACCCGTGCCCTAGAGGCATCTGAGGACAAAATAGAATCCTGGACCGGATGAACTTTGACCTGAACCAACAGGGCTATTCTTATTTTTCATGCAACTGTTGCACAGATACATTCTGATTAACAATCACTTTTTTTTTTGTTAGACTGTTATCCTAAACCCGGAGTAGCATACTTTCTATATAGTGATTTAAAAACAGTCTCGTTCAATCCCCACAATCACATGAAAGGTTTTGCCAAGCTGAGAGGATTCCATTAAGATAAAATACTGAGAATGTTAAGAAATTCTTTTTATAGAAAAAATAGCATCATATGTTGTTATTGTGGTTAATTGCATAGTCAACCAGATATTTATGAATTTGGCATTTTTATCCAGTTATCAAGTCCTTTCCAAGAACCAGGGATAGTCAGATTAATATTATTAATTTCAAACATGGCACATAATCCCTAAGCAGTAACATCTCCTTCAATTTAAACATGTCTTTCAGGGACTCCACAGGCATACCTATGTAGTTGTTGTTTTTTACAACAATACACAAAGTTGGGGAGAAAGGATTGCTAACACCTTGAAGATAGGCTCATTTCAGTGGTGAGAAATGTAAGGTTCTGCACTTAGGAAAAATTAGATGAATAGGTACAGGGCAGTAATACTTCTGAGAAGAATCCAAATGCCCTGGATTAAGCATGAGCCAGCAATGTGGCACTACTGCCAATAAAACCAATGTAGTTTTGGGCTGCATCAATAGAGGCACTGTGTCGAAATCACAGGAAGTGATAGTACCACTCTTTGCTCCACTGGTCAGACTGCACCAGGAATACCATGTCCAGTTCTGATTGCTACAGTATAGGTAGTCCTCTCACTTAACAACCATTTAGGTGCAAAAGCTCAGCAGCTGCCTCAGCATGTCTTGTCAACAGCAGCAGAAAGAAGAAGGCAAGAGTTAGCTGGGAGCAGCAGCGGTAGGCAGGGCAAGACGGCCAACAGGGCAGAGATAGGAGGGAAGATACCATGTTTCCCCAAAAATAAGACCCCGTCTTATATTTTTTTGAACCCTGAACCTTGAACCTTGGCCTTGCTGTCATGCGCTCAAAAGCCCGATTGGGCTTATTATCAGGGGATGTCTTATTTTGGGGGAAACAGAGTAGGTGGGTGGGAGAACTGAAGTGGAGGCAAGTGTGGCAGTGCAGGAGAAATACAAGATTCTTGCCTAACAATAGCAACTGGGATCACTGGACCAGCAGTTGTTAAGCAGTGCAGTCACAATATTTTGCTTAACAATTGCTTCATTTAATGATGGAAATTCCAGGCTTAATTAAGGTTGTTAAGCAAGGACTATCTGTACATATAAAAAACATTCCACTTATCAAAGTCCACGATTATTGGTCCTGTCCCACCAGTTTGTCATATAATTCAGACATCGCAATGTCTTCTCCCTACCAACATTGAAATCTACTAAATGCAAACTATTTATTTTAAGAATACTTTACCTTTGTTTCTGCTGCATGGGTTGTTGTCTCATAGCCATATATTGCATGTCCTCTTGTAGTCGATTAAGAGGAGAGTCTGGCTTGACACGAATCCCATAGTAATGATATTTGGAATTCCCCCTTTGGGAAAAAGCAACCAAAAATCAATAGACAACCACTGGGACGTTGCTGAAATAGCACAGATCCTGAACTACGTTAGCATTAAGGCTGCTTCCAAAGAGGCAGTTCACAGAGCAGTGGCTGGTATTCCAACTCTCCCCTCTAAGCAAAACAAAAGGTAACAAGCAGAAGATACCATAAGAGCACACAAACACACATCTGAGATTTATTTAGGTTACTAACACACTTGCCTTTCATAGCCATCCAAATAAAGCACCTATTTGGAATTCTAACTAGCTGGCCATGCTGAAATCCTGTATTTCATAAAGCCATTCGCATACTCTAACTGTACTCCATGGTCTCTGGAGACCACTGAGCATGTTCACTTTTCACAGGGACATTTAGAGTAGGGGTCTCCAACCGTGGCCACTTTAAGCCTGGATGACTTCAACAACCAGAATTCCCCAGCCAGCTTTGCTTTGCTGGCTGGGGAATTCTGGGAGTTGAAGTCCTTCAGGCTTAAAGTGGCCAAGGTTGGAGACCCCTGATTTAGAGAACACGAGAAAAGCAATACTAGATAAGTTTAGCATCCTGTTTCCATAGCAGCCAAAGAACTATCTACAGAGAAACCATAACCTGAATGGTATAGAATATGAATGGGATAGAACCATGACAACGAACCTATGGCAGGCATGCCCAAAGTGGCACAAGAAGCCATGTCGCACGGCACGCACGGCCTTGCCTGTTTGTCTTCTGGGTTTCTGGTGCGCATGGGCACGTGATGATCAGTTGTCCTTTGCGCATGCAGCAATGCCGAAAACCAGGGTGTGCATGCGCACTGGCCAGCTGCTTGTCAGGTGTGCATGTGCGCTAGAACCCAGTTCAGCTTTTCCGGAGCATGATCCATTTGTGCGCATGGCAGTGCTGAAAACTGGCCTGTGCATGCATGTCGGCCAGCTGATCGTCAGGCATGCATGCGTGCTAGAACCCGGAAGTTCGGCTTTTCTAGAGAATGGCTGCAACAAGCGTGTGCGCACGTGTGTGACGTTTCCACATGACCTTTTCAGCTCTCGGTGCCAAAAAGGTTCGCCATCACTGGTATAGAAGCTGAATCAGAATCTGAAGATAATATTTTTCTCATTTATTGTCCTAGATGTAGGCAACATTTTTTAACTTGCTTACTGTCCTGTTACAACTGACACTCAGAATGACTTGTAGTTATTAATAACTTATGTAACCCCTTGTTGGATGTGCATAATATGCTGCATAATTCTGCATGTTGGCTGTCTGGATTTGCCATCTTGTTTATTTATTCTGTTGTATTTTTCTTTATCCTATTACATTTTATCCAGTTTTTCTTGTACTGCAAGCTGTCCAGAGTCAATTTGGAGTCAGATGGCACCAAAATAAATTTAATCAAATAAATAATTTACCCTCCATAAATTGATACAATGCTCTCTGGTACACAAAAGGTCAATGTTTTCTCTAATCTATCTGCCCTATCCCCATAGCCTCTTTCCTACTCAGTCACTGTCTATGGATATTCTTAATCATTCAGATCATGGTTATCCCAAAGGTACTTTTTACCAAAAGGTAACTGGATTTTTTTTCTTTGAAAACATTTTGCTTCTTATCCAAGAAGCTTCTTCAGTTCTGATAGTCCATCACCGCTAGCTTGGGCATGTCTTGAAAATGTGTCTTTGTATGCCTGCAGTGTTTCTGTTCCCAAGTATATTTCCATGATTCAATTTCTGTATACTACACTTGCAGATAGAGCCTTTCTATCATGCTTGAAGTTTATTTAAAGTCACATTAACAGAAGCAGAGTTGAAAAGAATAGTTAGATCAAGATGACATTACCCAATCCAAGATATTAGTATGACTATGACTTGTAGCATAGCCAGAGAATTTCTTAGAAAAATTACTTCTTTTAAACATGAGTTTTACTCAAATGAAAACAAAAAGGATTCCAAAAAAGTGGGAAAAATACTTTATGAGGTATATGGAAAAGAATTATAGGACAAACATTTTTTTAAAGGAAATTGAGTTGGGATGTAAATGAATTCGTTGTTCTTATTGCATCTGAATTGACCTGAATGGCAAATGAAAAATAAACTAATCCCTAGTTCTGGATAGTATACAGTGAAAGATACATAAGTAGTATGTAACAAAAAGCAATGACTCCCTAAAATTAGCACTCAGACTCCAAAAGTAGAAAATTAGATAATGGTAAGCAGCGTATTATAGTGTGATTCCTGTCTTGCCTTAGAACCTGGCCTGGACCTCCATAGCTACTAAAACAATCATGTTAAGGCAACACCCAATACTAACAAATGCAGAAACATTTGGAGGGAGGCAAAGGTTGAATGCCATTTTATAAACTTTAAGACTTTTTATTTGTTATATAAATTTGCCATAAAAAACTTATTTATGTGGCTACATCAACTTGCACAGCCAGGGGGCGGGGGGGGGGAGTTAATCCAGGCCAGCAGAAAATATGTGTATTACAGGTAGTCCTCAATTTACAACCATTTGTTTATGAACTGTTACAAAGTTACATCGGTACTGAAAAATGTGACTTATGACTGTTTTTCACACTTATGACTGTTGCAGCATTCCCACAGGGAGGTTTGGCAACTGGCATATATTTATGACAACTGTAGTGTTCCAGGGTCATGTGACTGTCTTTTGCAGCCTTCTGACAAAGAAGTCCATGGGAAAGCCAGCTTCACTTAATAACCATGTTACTAACTTAACAACTGCAGGGAATCACTTTAACACTGTGGCAAGAAAGATCGTAAAATGGGGCAAAATTCACTTAACAAATGTTTCACTTAGCAACATAAATTTTGGGCTCTATTGTGGTTGCAGATTTAGGACTATCTGTCATTAGACAATTATTCTCTATGTATTGGTAGAACATTATTATTAAAAGAATCAATAAGTGTGGATAGACCAGTTTTATAAGGAAGACATGTACAAAGTGGCTCTCCAAGGATTTCTGTTTGTGACCACTGGAGTTAGGGGCAAGTAATGAGATTGCAATTTGTTTATATCAAATTATTCATAAAGACTGAAGTAGCTGAATAAACTTAAAATAGCAGATGCAGTTTAATGTAATTAAATGTAACATGATCTACACTGGAGCATAAAACCCAAACCTCAAAAACATACTAATGTGCTTTGAACTAGCAGTAATTATCCCCCCTTTGCGTGATGGGGAAAAGTTAAGTCAACTTTTAAAAACTCTGCCAGGCAGCAATAAATTCAAAGTCACAAATCACTACAAAAGAAACTGAAAGTTACATTTCCAATAAGTGAATCTATTGTATAGTGCAAACACTTTGGGGATATTGTGCACATTTTGAGCCACTAGGTCTCCAAAATAAAATAGTTGAAAAGCTGGTAAAGGTACATAAAGAGTCCCCAAATAATTAGATGTCTAAAGTATTACACTATGGAAGACCATAGTATTTATAGCTTAGTAAAAGGTCCTAAAAGGGGAAATGAAAGTATGCTTAGGGTAGAAAATGCGGACAATATGTTTCTCTCTTTCTCATATTACTTGTCTGAGTTACACACTAAAACATTATGTGATAACATTCAGGACAATTGAAGAGAAATACATTTTTACACAAGAATTTTTTTTACACCAAATTTTTTGAAAGTCTGTCCAAAAACAAACGCATGTAGCGTACATTCCCTAAGTGCACTTGCAGACTCAATGCCATAAATACTACTTCCTCAAATTATAGTGGGAAAAGGCTATGCGACTTGTTGATCAAGACTTCGGCTTGACTTAATGAGATTCTTTTTACATGCTAATGTTGGCCTCAATGCATTACAGTTGCTCTTAGATGAAGTAATATTTACACCCCAAACCTTGATTTTCTTACACCAACCTGGTTCCCAATCTTCTGGTCCGTAGGCCCATGAAAATTGACCGTATGAGTTTTCCAAAAGAAGCAGCATTGACAGGGTCCAATTTATGCTCCTGACAGTGTCTCAGGTAATGGTTGTAGAGAGTGCTTCTGGGAAGGCTCACTCCTTCTGCTGTTTCATAGTTGTCTAAAAGCCATTGAAGCTATTTCAATTTAGGGGAAAAAATAAGACAAGTTCAAAGAACAATTAAGAGGTATCATTAAGAGATTAAATAATAGTTATTGTCTGAACTAGCCCCCTCTTCCAACTCCAGAATAATTCTCTCAAGCTTGGTGTATTACTTCATTATAACTTTACAGATAATGGGAAAAAAGCAGAATCCACTAATGACCCCAGACAACACTAAATACTTCAGCAAAATAGCTGCAATTTCATTTAAAGTGAAATAATATTTACTTAGAGAAAAAGTGTTAGCCCTTGAGAAAATGTGAGCAATACTGAAGATAGTTTATACAAGCCAAAAAGGAATGGTATTTATGAAGTGAATATAGTCTATGTATTATGGGACTAGCAAGTTTAAGGTTATTGCACAATTTTACTGGAATAATAATTATATTTTGCTTTGTTAAAGTGCAAAATCTGTCCTTACAAGCGATAAAAGTATTTAATTTCTCTGAAAATTTCATTTGGCCCTGTAAAATCTCAACGATTTTATTTATTTCACATGTGAAATAAGGTAGGTCTATGTTTAATGTTAATAATTGCATGTTAAGCAGTATATTTTACATACTTATGATATACATGGGGCAGAGTTCATTTATCAATGGAGAAAGCAAAAAAGTCAATTCCATAACATATAATATAGGCCACCTTTATCATGAGCGTGCAAAAAATATATTGTTTAATAAAATTCTCTTTAGCTATGTTATAGTTTTAATGAAATGGAAATGCTCAGAAAGGGTTAGGGTTCCTTGATTAAGCAAAACTCTAAATTTCCCAAAACTTTGAAAGTGAAAATGGCATGTCTTCAAATAGCACCCCCTCTTTCACTTGACTCTGCAGAGTTACTGTAAAGATTCAGCTGACAACAGGTGGTTCTGATGCATCTCTGTTTGGGGTGTGACTGAATCATTTAATCACACTATCAAAAGAGACAAGGAAAAATAACACATTTTGTAGCAACATAGCCAGAAAAAGGTGACATCTGAGTAAATCATGCACAGATGCAACAGAAAGTTAGAGGTAGTATTAATTGTTGCTGCTGCTGCTGTTGTTATTTCTAAAAGTTCCTTTGCCAGCAGCATCATGGAATAATACATTCATTTCTCTATTCCAAGTAGCAGCAGAGGAAAAATAATATATATCTAATCTTGGGTTTTAATACTGATGATGCTATACAAGATTATTTTTATTCTTCAAAAACATTTCCTACTTACTGTACATTAAAGCTGGGGAAACTGATTATTAGCCATGAATTTATTATAAACTCCAAGCAATCTGATGTATAAGCAGCACCCATCTGTGCTAAGTCCCTCAGAAAAGTGAATTACTGTATATAAAGCAATAGAATTTGCATTGCCTTTAGTGATGAAGTAGAGATGTTAATTCACTCTAGTCAGCAGACAACTGTAAACATCAAAACTCCCCAAAGCAAGTAAGGGGTCTCTCCCTATCAATCTTGACACTTGCTACAGTGTCACTAATGCATAAATTCCTGGCTGTTAGAGAAAAAAATAATGCAAATATTGAAAACTCTACAAAAATCCAATTGGCAGTAGAATTATACTTACAGTGAAATGATCCAGGCTATTAAGTACATGTAATCCTAGACTCTGTAAACCGCTTAGAGAGGATTGTAAAGCACTGTGAAGCGGTACATAAGTCTAAATTGTTTTTTTAATCTGAATTTATACCCCGCCCTTCTCTGAAGACTCAGGGCAGCTTACACAGTGTTAGGCAATAGTCTTCATCCATTTGTATATTATATACAAAGTCAACTTTTTATTGCCCCCAACAATCTGGGTCCTCATTTTACCTACCTTATAAAGGATGGAAGGCTGAGTCAACTTTGGGCCTGGTGGGACTTGAACTTGCAGTAATTGCAAGCAGCTGTGTTAATAACAGACAGACTTAGTCTGCTGAGCCACCGGAGGCCATTATTAAGTGCTATTAATAATGCTTTTATTTTGTTTAATGATGGTCAGGAATTACAATGACCTTGAAAAGCCCATCATATGGGCTTTGGCATATGACAGCCCCTAAACGCTTCCAGCTGTCATACAATGTTGCACCACCATTCCTGTGGTTACATGATTGTGATCTGGGTGTTTGGCAACCTGTTCACATTTATGACCAGTTACCAAGAGACCTGTGATCATGTGATGTCATGCACACAACGACATCATCCACATAGAACGGAGTTGAACTCTTTTGGTGGGGTGCAGAAACGGAGCTCAAATCCTGAGGGAGGACTGGATTTCAGCAGGAAGGATTTCCGGTTCCTGAAGGGAGAGGCAATGTGAAAAGGAAAGGAGTGCAGGGTGTCGTCTGACAGTATCCATTTAGGGGCTGAAAAATCCTGTATGGATTTCGGCAGGGAGAATTTTCAGTGGTCTCCCCTACCCCTCATGTGGCACCTGTCAGCTTTGGAAGCCATGCTAGGCCGAAGGCTTCCACACACTGCCACTTTCTTCTGTGTGGGAAAATAGGAGAAGTGGGTGGTGGTACAAGGAGCTATTAGACATAACAACATTTTTCCTGCCGGTCAAGGTTAGGCTGAGCTCACATCTGAAGAAGGAGTGGTCGGAGTGATGTCTCGACATGGGACGGTTGAAGATTGGAGCATGTGATCGGCAGAGGGGTCATGAGGGTGGGGATTTTGGAGTTTGTATTACTGAGGGAGAAGCCCGGATCCCCAGATTCGGATTTCAACCAACTGTGCCGGTTTACCTATGCTAGTAAAAGAACTTCAAAAGATGTTTGCTTCGGAGTCTCTTCTGCAGGAGGGGTTTTCTGGAATGCTGACAGCACCCTACACTCCTTACTTTGGATTTAGCCCATTTAATGACCTGCAAGGTTGCTTAATGACCTCAATCAGGAGTGCCAGGATTATGTTTGTTGAGCAAAGCAGTCACGTGACATGTTGTTTAATGACCATTTCACTCAATGAAGATTTTTGTTTCAAATGTGATCATAAGTCAAAGACAACTTGTAGATCAGTCTGGTAAAAATTCTGCTGCATCTCTGATAATTATAATAAAAACTTTATGTGGAAATCAGTGTATTCAAGATCAAGGAGATGGAAACAGCTAATGAAAACAGTCACATGTTAAAATTAGAAAGGTGGGTTGAAAGGAGTTCCATTTCTGACTTAACATGCTGTGCACTTTTTCCCCATGCTGCTATAAAAGCATCACTTTAATCAAGTCAGTGGAACAGAATAATGGGTGCTATTTGCTGTTGTATAGTCAACCTGCTTATTGCAGATCATCTTTAGCAGAGATACACAACCTCTAAGTTTCTCAACTGCTCTCTCTAAATCATACAAACATGTGATTTTGTTTGCTTACTTAAAATTATTATAAACAATCTCATTGGTATCTTTCAAAATACTAACAGTTTTAGGAATATGAGCAATGCTACAGTCAAGCTCAAATCTTTGACAATACTGCATACCAACTAAACTTTGATTGTAATTTTGGAAGGGCATCTATTACCAAAAGTTGACAATTACTGACTGAGCTTACAGTTGATAAGAAAATTTATTTACCTTCACATCACAATTCAGCAAGCTCTTTTCCATATCTTTCCCTCTGCAACTAAATGCCAGTCTTTTTTGTCTCTCACATTCACTGACTGACCATTTCATGTTTTCATTCTCTGAATGAATGATTAGAATCTGATCTTTAATTGCTATAAGAATGCTGATATGGAGCAAGGGAAATCATAACCGTTGTCTTTTATTAAATACACTAATGAACTGATTATGTACCTCTCAAGCCAGAAATCAAGAATATCGTCGCTTAATGCACATAATTCATTAAAATTAACCAGAATGGATTAAAGTATGCTCTTCCTATTTGTGCCAAAATGAATTAATAATGACAAAAGATAAATTATGCATGTCACTTTTTTTCATTCTAGATGGATCATGAAAAATAAAGCCTTTTCCCACTTTCTGGTACCTTCCTGGCAAAATTGTCTATATATTTTCTGGCTAGGATATGGAAATAAGTTTGCCACTGGCTTCTTCTAGAATTTTTTCTGACTTTTCTCAATCAAGCCTACAATCCTAGTTAAGAGCTGTGGTAGTACAATGGTTAGAATGCAGTATTGCAGGGTAAATCTGCTGACTGCTGATTGCCAACAGTTTGGCAGTTTGATTCTCACTGGCTCAAGGTTGATTCAGCATTCCGTCCTTCCAAGGTGCTGACAACATGCTGACTTTATCAACTGCTTAGAGTGGGCTGTAAAATGCTCTGAAGTGGTATATAAGTCTAAGTGCTATTGTTATTCATTGGTGGTCTTCACTTACAGATTAACTAGAGGTACCCCTGCTTAATTTCCCAGTCTAGACAGCTACATTCCCAGATAGATGATCCATCTTTAATTAATTCTAAATCAATGTCACTTGCCATAGATATGGCTGACACAGCACAGTCAAGGAATCTTCTTAAGAATGTTGCTTACAGATTTCACTGACAAAGGATCTTCTGCACTAGATTAAACAGCAAGAAGTTCTATCACAAGCAGTACAGTATTTTTAAAGTAGCAACAATTAATGTAATTAATTAATGTAATTCCACATTTGAAACAACAACACAACAAGAATTTAACAAACAGCTGTTCTGTCACATCATACTAAGTGCATGAGTCCACAACAGGTCTGAGGAAATAGCAATAGCAACAGTTTATTAATTGATTAGTCTTACGGCCATATAAAAAAAAATGAAATTAAAGTACATGATCTGATTCCGGGATAAAATAGATAAAAGAAAATGCAGTGATAAAATATATGTGGTAATATCAATAGTCAGCATTGCCCTTAGAGAGTACCCCCATTTATTCAATGTATTGGGTTCTTACGATAGTTCAGTGGACCTAATTATAAACTCAGCAATTCTGCTTACAATATATAATGAGAGCCTAGGAGGAAATAAGGCAATCTAGGATTCAGATCCCAGTGGGCTGTTCTTTCCAATGGGAATGATAAATATCAAAACCTAAGGGAGGGGAAGTCAAACAAAATACAAGCAATATTTTCAATGGCTTAGGTAGTACATATGCATATACTCTCATGATATAGCAAGTGATGGAAGCATCCATATTTGGTCCTGGAATCCAACAACACAAATCTTGCTCTAGAATAGGCTCTTCTGACAAGCATATTTCAAATTGCAAATCTGTTCTTAGACAACCAACTTAAAAATATATTTTTGGCCAATAACTCCATGTCAAGTTGAGCACTGATATCTAGGACTCTGGTTCAAAATTTCCCTTGCTTGGGAGGCCATTGAAAGTAAAACTCATGTTATGATATTACTTTGGTAAGTTATATCTGAGCAAATAGGATTTGAATAATCTCAAGCACGAAACAAATAACTGACAGGTTGATGCAGAATTAGTTTATGATTACTATTAGCTAATCAGAATTTCCTTGCCCAGTTGTAGCCTACTCTAATTCAGGTTCCACAAATAAGACATGGACATCAATTAAAAAAAAGTCACAAAAAGAGCAATTATTAACAATAATTTTAGGAACTTAACACAAACATAACATGGTCTTAATATGTCATTTAAGGTTTTGCTATTGGCAACACTCCAAAACTGTGAATTAACTGCATGATTCATTATTGCGGAATTCTGTTCCAAAACAAATCTGCAACTGCTATTTTATACAAAGGCTGACATTAAGTGAAATATTTATAATAAAAAAAGATACTTCCCTACCAGTTCTGAATGTTAGTTTTTCATCTTAATTTTCAGGAAAATGTACACAACAGAATAGCACAGTACAAAAATTCAATTTAAATCTAAAATGTTTTATGAAATGTAACTCAAGTCAGTGCAGCTGCTGTTTATCTATTTAGTGTTCGCCTTCTCTAAATTATAATCTAATGCTCCAGGGTGAGATATGTATCACAGCAACAAGTTCATGTAGAAAAGATAGCTCTCTTCCCCACAAGAGACATGTTGTGAGATGGCCGACCTTTTCTATAGTAGCCCTTGCATCACAGAACATGCCTCCCTCCGAAGCACATTCGGCTCACTTCCTCTGAGGAGAGGTCTGAAATGTATTCTAGTATACTATTAATTTCCCCCCCCCTTAATTTATTGTAGTCATCTAACTTGAGTCAGGGCATATTCTATTTTTAAATTACCGTATATACTCGAGTATAAGCCGACCCGAATATAAGCCGAGGTACCTAATTTTACCACAAAAACTGGGAAAAACTATTGACTCGAGTATAAGCTGAGGGTGGGAAATGAGGCAGCTACTGGTCAATGTAAAAAATAAAGATAGAGCCAAGTAAAATAACATGAATATTTATTTGAACGAAAAACAATAAAAGTGCAAAAGGGGGTCCCCAAAAAGAATATGGTATCAAAAATACAGTATCTTTAAAAGTAACAGCAACCAAGCTAACGAGAGCTAAAATCCCTCAAAACTCTCCTCCTCATCATCTGTTTGTCCAAACAGAGCTTCAGCTACTTCAGCGTCTGTGATGTTATCCGCATATACGTTGTCATCATCACTGAGTTCACAGTCGTCATCATCACTGCTGTCACCCTCATACAATGCGCTGTCTTCACTGCCATCCATAGCATTACTAATGCCACATTTCTTGAAGGCACGTTGCACCATGTCCTCTGGAATATCTTCCCATGCATCACGAACCCACTGTGCTATTAGTTGTATGTCTGGCTTTCTCAGATTTCCAACTTTTGTCAGTTGAGCTTGACCAGATGTCATCCATTCATGCCACATCCTTCGCACACGGTCCTTGAAAGGTTTATTTAAACTGACATCTAGGGGCTGCAATACAGATGTAAGCCCACCTGGAATAACGGCCAAAGTGACTTGAGATGACTTTGCCAATTTTTTTATGTCATCAGATATGTGGGCTCTGAACATATCCCAAACTAACAGTGATGGTTTTTCTTTAAGGCTGCTCCTGGTCGTCTGCTCCAAATTTCTTCCAGCCATTTTTTTGTTCCATCTTCATCCATCCAGCCTTTAACATGTGCACGCACTGTAATTCGTGGCGGGAATTTTACCTTTTTAGGCAAGGTCTTTCTTTTAAAAATAATAACAGGCCTCAGCTTGGTTCCATTAGCCAAACATGACAGAACGACTGTGAAATGGTTTTCATTTCCTGTGGTTCTTAGTAAAATGTTTTGTCTCCCAAACTTGCCACAGTTCTGTTGCTTGGAAGATCAAAGGTCATAGGCGTTTCATCCATATTTCCAATATCTTGAAGGTCATAGTTATGGATCCTTCTTTGTTTTATGATGAATGAATGGAATGACATCACTTTTTCATCAAGGTCTTTTGGCAGCTTCTGTGCAATCTTTGTTCTTTGCAAACATAGGCCAAACCTATTCATGAAGCGGGTACACCATCCTGCTGATGCAACAAATTTTCAGTGCCTGGTACTTTAAATTTTTCTTCTTTAGCCATTTGAAGACACGTGGCGAATTCCCATCGTGTTACACAGTAACCATTTTGACGACACTCCATAACCCATTCATGCAATTCAGTCTCTAGAGCCCCAAATGGACTCGTTAAACCACGTCGAGCTTTTTTTGCCTTTGGAAGCTTTTCCAAGTCAGCTTTCATTTTCCGCCACTCCCTTACTTGTTTTTCGTCAACACAAAATTCCCTACTTGCAATACTGTTATTGCTTTCTTCTGCTCTTGACACAACCTTAAGTTTGAAAGCAGCTTCGTATGACCTGCGTTTTTGTTTTGATGGTCCAGGATTAGAAGTACTGGGATCCATTCCTAACAGGAAAAAAAAAATTATTACGACGTCAACTGCCATCAGGAAACCATCACCCCCAGAAAGCTGTCCAAAGAGACCCATGGACCGGCAAGCTATCTTTTCCAAAGGCGAAAAGAGGGCGAGTGAGAGGAGGCGAGTGTGTCAAGCGCCAAGAGGCGAGAGGAGGCGAGTGACAAATGCCCCTTTTAATAAGGGAGACGATCAAGAAAAGGTCTTATTTTAAAAGTTGCTTCCCAATACACTTCACAAAGGTTGATGATATGGATGACACAGTCATCCATTTTCATTCCTACCGTTCCTTTTCTTTTCTTTTCCAGTCTGTGTTTTCTGGAAATGCTGTAACTATCACACAGCAATTTAAGGCAACCCTGCAACACATCATCACAAGAGACAAATACCGTACATTTGTTTCTATACAAATCGTTTTCAGGTCTCTTTATATAAGTGTGTTTTCGGCTTAGAACGGGTTGTATTGATTTTCCTTGCTGTAACCCTTCCTGCTAATATTACAAATATATGGGAGAAGGGCGGTATACAATTATTATTATTATTATTATTATTATTATTATTATTATTATTATTATTATTATTATTATTATTATTATTATATGATGATGATGATTTTTTTGCATTGGACAGAGCGAGCTTCAGTTTACCAAACTTTGTATCTTTTAATGAAACGTGTTAGTCTGGAAGGGACTGTTTGAACCCACAAAACACTTGCAACTTTTAGTTCCGTGCTGAGGATTTTTGGAAAGCAGCCCAGCAATATTTATTTATTGCTCGGACTGCTCTTATTTTCACTCCCCCTTTTCTTTTCTTTTCCTTCCCTCCCTCCCTCCTTCTCTGCCTCTCTTTCGTCCCCCACCTCCCGGGATCCTTGCGGGTCGAAGGTTCTGCCCTGCCTTACACCAGCCGCCCACCTATGCCAAGGTCTCCCTGGCTCTTTCGCTCTCTGTAAGCAGCGGCTTCTCGGCAGCGTCGCCCCCCTCCCCTCCATGGATCGGCTCCTTCCCCAGCACTGAAGGCATCCTTAGGAATACACCTCCACCTCCAGGAAAATAAAAAGAGGCAGAGAAGGTAAATCGCCCGCCCCGTTCGGAAAGAAAGGGGAGAGGACTCCAATGGAAGAAGGGAGAGGAGAATTACCAATAACAAACACAAAGAGCTGGGTTAGAGGTGCCTTGTCATGTACAAGGAGATCAGAGAGGGCAACCACCGTGAAACAATAATCAGACTCAAAACGGGCTGCTTATTTGCCATTTGCTCTGGGTAGAACGGGTTTTTTTTTTTAAAAAAAATTGGTTTGGAGAAGGAAAGCTAATTTGCTGATCTGCGCGAGGGTCGGTTTCTTTTGCCTCCCTTCTTCTTCCTCCTCCTTCTTCCCACCCTAGCTTGCAATGCCCCATCTCCTCCTCCTCCTCCTCCTCCTGCCCCCTCTCGGATTCGTTCATTTCTTGCCTTTGTGGGCGGAGGTGTTGGGGGAGGGTTTGGGAATAGATTTGGCAGAGGAGATTACCGTAATTTTGCTCACTGTTGCTCACTGTTTACTTTACAATGTTCACTCGGGAAGTGAAAGCATAAGTATAGTTAGCCTGGAAAAAACTGAACCATGTGACTGGCGGGAGAGAAGGACGGCGCCGGGAGGCGGGGAGAAATTGTTTGTTCTTGCCGTATTTCTCCGCTTTCCAAGAGGCTTTTCTTTTCACCTCTTTCTCCCCACCTCCCCAATTTCCATAGGGGAAAAAAAACCCTAGGAAAACTTGGCAAAAATAAAATAAAATAAAAAGTACTGAGTGCAAATGTTTTTTTTATACTGTAGTTGGAGTTTTCCACGTTTCTTTTCACATTCAAGGCAGCATTCTCCCCATCCTCGCTGCTTTTCCAAAACATGCTTTGAAACCTTTGCATTTTATTGGGATGTATTCGTGACAACGCCCCTCCGCCCCTCCGAGGCGAGAGGAGGACGAGTAAGAGGAGGCGAGTGACAAGCAAATAAAAGAGTTCTTCTCGCCTTGGCGTTTGACACACTCGCCGTCCTCTCCAGCGAAATTGAGTGCGAGCGGCAGTGGGAGTGGGTGGGTGGGTGGGTGGGTGGGGAGGCCGCCGTGAAGTGCCGGCTGGGGAGCCGGGATTGAAGTGCCGGCAGGGCGAGCCCAAATGCTGCCGGCATGCTTTGCCAGCTCGGCCGGCTCGTTTTGGGGCGGCTGGCCTCAGCGTTTTCTTCCGCCGCTTTTGATGGCGGCGGCGGTGGTCGGCGGAGGCGGAGGGGCGTTCGACATTTCGCCCCTCTCACTCGTCCTCCTCTTGCCAGCGGTGGGGGCGGAGGCGTTGTCACCCTCGCCCTCCTCTCCAGCCGAAATTGAGTGCGGCGGCGGAGGCCGCCGTGAAGTGCCGGCTGGGGGTCAGGAGCCAATCCGGGCTCCCCAGCCGGCACTTCACGGCGGCCTCCCCACCCCGCCGCTCGCACTCAATTTCGCCGGAGAGGAGGGCGAGAGGAGGGCGAGTGACAAACAAATAGAGTTCTTCTCGCCTTGGCGTTTGTCACCCTCGCCCTCCTCTCCAGCCGAAATTGAGTGCGGCGGCGGGGTGGGGAGGCCGCCGTGAAGTGCCGGCTGGGGGTCAGGAGCCAATCCGGGCTCCCCAGCCGGCACTTCACGCGGCCTCCCCACCCCGCCGCTCGCACTCAATTTCGGCTTTCGAGAGGAGGCGAGTGACAACGCCTCCGCCTCCGAGGCGAGAGTGACAAACAAATAGAGTTCTTCTCGCCCCTTGGCGTTTGTCACCTCGCCTCCTCTCCGGCGAAATTGAGTGCGGCGGCGGGGAGGCCGCCGTGAAGTGCCGGCTGGGGAGTCAGGAGCCAATCCGGGCTCCCCAGCCGGCACTTCACGCGGCCTCCCCACCCCGCCGCCGCACTCAATTTCGCCGAGAGGAGGCGAGGGTGACAACGCCTCCGCCTCCGAGGCGAGAGTGACAAACAAATAGAGTTCTTCTCGCCCCTTGGCGTTGTCACCTCGCCCTCCTCTCCGGCGAAATTGAGTGCGGCGGCGGGGTGGGGAGGCCGCCGTGAAGTGCCGGCTGGGGGTCAGGAGCCAATCCGGGCTCCCCAGCCGGCACTTCACGCGGCCTCCCCACCCCGCCGCTCGCACTCAATTTCGGCTTTCGAGAGGAGGCGAGTGACAACGCCTCCGCCTCCGAGGGCGAGAGTGACAAACAAATAGAGTTCTTCTCGCCCCTTGGCGTTGTCACCTCGCCTCCTCTCCGGCGAAATTGAGTGCGGCGGCGGGGAGGCCGCCGTGAAGTGCCGGCTGGGGAGTCAGGAGCCAATCCGGGCTCCCCAGCCGGCACTTCACGCGGCCTCCCCACCCCGCCGCCGCACTCAATTTCGCCGAGAGGAGGCGAGGTGACAACGCCTCCGCCTCCGCGGGCGAGAGTGACAAACAAATAGAGTTCTTCTCGCCCCTTGGCGTTGTCACCTCGCCCTCCTCTCCGGCGAAATTGAGTGCGGCGGCGGGGTGGGGAGGCCGCCGTGAAGTGCCGGCTGGGGAGCCGGGATTGGCTCCTGGACTCCCCAGCCGGCACTTCACGCGGCCTCCCCACCCCGCCGCCGCACTCAATTTCGGCTTTCGAGAGGAGGCGAGTGACAAACGCCAAGCGAAGAACTCTGTTGTTTGTCACTCGCCAGCGGCGTTGTCACCTCGCCCTCCTCTCCAGCCGAAATTGAGTGCGGCGGCGGGGTGGGGAGGCCGCGTGAAGTGCCGGCTGGGGAGCCGGGATTGGCTCCTGGACTCCCCAGCCGGCCTCCCCACCCCGCCGCCGCACTCAATTTCGCTGGAGAGGAGGGCGAGTGACAAACGCCAAGGCGAAGAACTCTATTTATTTGTTTGTCACTCGCCAGCGGCGTTGTCACCGCCTCCTCTCCGGCGAAATTGAGTGCGGCGGCGGAGGCCGCCGTGAAGTGCCGGCTGGGGAGTCCAGGAGCCAATCCGGGCTCCCCAGCCGGCACTTCACGGCGGCCTCCCCACCCCGCCGCTCGCACTCAATTTCGGCTTTCGAGAGGAGGGCGAGGTGACAAACGCCAAGGCGAAGAACTCTATTTGTTTGTCACTCGCCAGCGGCGTTGTCACCTCGCCCTCCTCTCCAGCCGAAATTGAGTGCGGCGGCGGAGGCGCCGTGAAGTGCCGGCTGGGGGTCAGGGCCAATCCCGGGCTCCCCAGCCGGCACTTCACGGCGGCCTCCCCACCCCGCCGCTCGCACTCAATTTCGGCTTTCGAGAGGAGGGCGAGGTGACAACGCCTCCGCCCCCACCGCGGGCAAGAGGAGGACGAGTAAGAGGAGGGCGAGTGACAACGCCTCCGCCCCCACCGCCGCCGCCATCAAAAGCGGCGGAAGAAAACGCCGGAGGCCAGCCGCCGCCAAAACGAGCCGGCCGAGCTGGCAAAACATGCCGGCAGCATTTGCTCGCCCTGCCGCCCAGCTGTTCGAGGGCAAAAACCCTCTCCTGGGTGGGCGCTGCAAGGGTAGACTCGAGTATAAGCCGAGGGGGCGTTTTTCAGCACAAAAAACGTGCCGAAAAACTCGGCTTATACTCGAGTATATACGGTATGTTTAAATTACAAACAAAAATCACAGGACCACAGTTTTATGATGCCGTTTTTCAGTAAGAAATTTTACTAATAAAAACAAAAAAAATAAAAATAAAAATAAAAAGTACTGAGTGCAAATGTTTTTTTTATACTGTAGTTGGAGTTTTCCACGCTTTTTCACATTCAAGGCAGCATTCTCCCCATCCTCGCTGCTTTTCCAAAACATGCTTTGAAACCTTTGCATTTTATTGGGATGTATTAGTGACAACGCCTCCGCCTCCGAGGGCGAGAGGAGGACGAGTAAGAGGAGGGCGAGAGTGACAAGCAAATAAAGAGTTCTTCTGCCTTGGCGTTGTCACCGCCCTCCTCTCCAGCGAAATTGAGTGCGGCGGCAGTGGGAGTGGGTGGGTGGGGAGGCCGTGAAGTGCGGCTGGGGAGCCGGGATTGAAGTGCCGGCTGGGGGTCAGGAGCCAATCCGGGCTCCCCAGCCGGCACTTCACGGCGGCCTCACCCCGCCGCTCGCCTCCTCTTGCCCGCGGTGGGGGCGGAGGCGTTGTCACCGCCTCCTCTCCGGCGAAATTGAGTGCGGCGGGGTGGGGAGGCCGTGAAGTGCGGCTGGGGAGCCGGGATTGGCTCCTGGACTCCCCAGCCGGCACTTCACGCGGCCTCCCCACCCCGCCGCCGCACTCAATTTCGCCGAGAGGAGGCGAGTGACAAACAAATAGAGTTCTTCTGCCTTGGCGTTGTCACTCGCCCTCCTCTCCGGCGAAATTGAGTGCGGCGGGGTGGGGAGGCGCCGTGAAGTGCCGGCTGGGGGTCAGGAGCCAATCCGGGCTCCCCAGCCGGCACTTCACGCGGCCTCCCCACCCCGCCGCTCGCACTCAATTTCGCCGAGAGGAGGCGAGGTGACAACGCCTCCGCCTCCGAGGGCGAGAGTGACAACAACAGAGTTCTTCGCCTTGGCGTTGTCACCTCGCCCTCCTCTCCGGCGAAATTGAGTGCGGCGGGGTGGGGAGGCCGTGAAGTGCCGGCTGGGGAGTCCAGGAGCCAATCCCGGCCCCCAGCCGGCACTTCACGGCGGCCTCCCCACCCCGCCGCCGCCGCACTCAATTTCGGCCGAGAGGAGGCGAGTGACAACGCCTCCGCCTCCGAGGGCGAGAGTGACAAACAAATGAGTTCTTCGCCTTGGCGTTGTCACCTCGCCTCCTCTCCGGCGAAATTGAGTGCGGCGGCGGGGTGGGGAGGCCGTGAAGTGCCGGCTGGGGAGCCGGGATTGGCTCCTGGACTCCCCAGCCGGCACTTCACGGCGGCCTCCCCACCCCGCCGCCGCACTCAATTTCGGCTTTCGAGAGGAGGGCGAGTGACAAACGCCAAGCGAAGAACTCTATTTGTTTGTCACTCGCCAGCGGCGTTGTCACCTCGCCTCCTCTCCGGCGAAATTGAGTGCGAGCGGCGGGGTGGGGAGGCCGTGAAGTGCCGGCTGGGGAGCCGGGATTGGCTCCTGGACTCCCCAGCCGGCACTTCACGGCGGCCTCCCCACCCCGCCGCCGCACTCAATTTCGCCGAGAGGAGGGCGAGAGGAGGGCGAGTGACAAACGCCAAGCGAAGAACTCTATTTATTTGTTTGTCACTCTCGCCAGCGGCGTTGTCACCTCGCCTCCTCTCCGGCGAAATTGAGTGCGAGCGGCGGAGGCGCCGTGAAGTGCCGGCTGGGGAGTCCAGGAGCCAATCCCGGCTCCCCAGCCGGCACTTCACGGCGGCCTCCCCACCCCGCCGCTCGCACTCAATTTCGGCCGGAGAGGAGGGCGAGGTGACAAACGCCAAGCGAAGAACTCTATTTGTTTGTCACTCGCCAGCGGCGTTGTCACCGCCCTCCTCTCCGGCGAAATTGAGTGCGGCGGCGGAGGCCGCCGTGAGTGCCGGCTGGGGGTCAGGAGCCAATCCCGGGCTCCCCAGCCGGCACTTCACGCGGCCTCCCCACCCCGCCGCCGCACTCAATTTCGCCGAGAGGAGGGCGAGTGACAACGCCTCCGCCCCCACCGCGGGCAAGAGGAGGACGAGTAAGAGGAGGCGAGTGACAACGCCTCCGCCTCCGCCGACCACCGCCGCCGCCATCAAAAGCGGCGGAAGAAAACGCCGGAGGCCAGCCGCCGCCAAAACGAGCCGGCCGAGCTGGCAAAACATGCCGGCAGCATTTGGGCTCGCCCTGCCGCCCAGCTGTTCGAGGGCAAAAACCTCTCCTGGGTCGGCTCTGCAAGGGTAGACTCGAGTATAAGCCGAGGGGGCGTTTTTCAGCACAAAAAACGTGCCGAAAAACTCGGCTTATACTCGAGTATATACGGTATGTTTAAATTACAAACAAAAATCACAGGACCACAGTTTTATGATGCCGTTTTTCAGTAAGAAATTTTACTAATAAAAACAAAAAAAATAAAAATAAAAACAGGTAGTCCTTGACTTATAACTATTCAGTGGCCATTAGAAGTTACAATGAAAGTGAAAAAATGACTTGTGACCGATTTTCACATTTACGACTGTTGCAGCATCCCCATGGACGCATGATCAAAATTCTGGCATTTGGCAACTGCCTGTATTTATGACAGTTGCAGTGTCCTGGAGTCATGTGATCCCGATCTGTGAACTTCTTAACCAGCTTCAATAGGCAAAGTCAATGGGGGAAGCCAGATTCACTTAACAACTATGGCAAAATGTCATGTAATGGGACTAAATTCACTTAACAACTATCCTGCTTAGCAACTGAAATTTTGGGCTCAGTTGTGGTTGTAAGTCATGGACTACCTGTACATAGGGGCCTCTGTGGCTCAGACTGCTAATGCAGTCTGTTATTAATAGCAGCTGCTTGCAATTACTGCAGGTTCTAGTCCCACCAGGCCCAAGGTTGACTCAGCCTTCCATCCTTTATAAGGTAGGTAAAATGAGGACCCAGATTGTTGGGGGGGCAATAAGTTGACTTTGTATATAAATATACAAATAGGATGAAGACTATTGCTAACATAGTGTAAGCCGCCCTGAGTCTTCGGAGAAGGGCGGGATATAAATGCAAATAATAATAATAATAATAATAATAATAATAATAATAATAATAATAATAATAATAATAATAATAATAATAATAATAATAATACAACATTAATATTCAGTGAAGGCTGAATAATTTACTAATTACCTGCTTTAGATAACTAAAAAATATTGTACAAATTGGTTTGTTTTTCAGATAGAGAAGTGTTATAGATTCCATATGTAAACAATATAAATTATTACACTAATTTGCCATGGCTAGAAAATAAGGCAACTGATATTCCAGTGTAATGCTTAATAAGCAAACAGTAAGTGTGCCTAAAATGCCACAAACTAATTGAGAACATCTATTTGAAATTATTCAAGTGCTCCAGGGCACCAACCATATCTCTTGCTGTATTTTTCCATGAAGGAAGGTTAAAGCAAAGCAATGTTATTGTCAGCTTAATATGTTACTTATTAAATATTAATATAATTAATTTATTAAAATTTGGCCCAGCTTAGTGTAGGCTCAATAGGATCAGTGGATGGAACCTAACATTTAGACCTGGGGTGAAACTGTCTCAATCTTGATCCAATCAAAATTGCTTTTGGTATCATTTTGTCAAATATACTGTCTGCCTGTCTGTCAAAAGAAATGACTATACTGCTCCTTAAATGATACTTTATAGAAAGGCTGTTGAATTCTCAAAGGAATGCTTTGCTTCAGTGAAGCTTTGAGTGATGCACCCATTGCAAAAGAGGATTTCCAAAGGAAAACATCCTTTTCTTCTTAATACCAAAGTGCAGGAATTTGGTGTTCTTCTGAATACCTCTCACAGCCTTTCTCCCCAGAATTCACAAGTTTTTTTTTTTAAAGGCTGAAATGAATATTCTCTGTGGCATTGAGGAATCTCTGAGGCTGTGGAAGAAAATCCAGCAACCAGGGTCAAAATTCCCACTCAGCAAACCCAGAACTGACTAGTAGAACTGAGGTGCTACTATGCCTGCTGCCAATTATCTAGTTAGCCTATTGCAAAGCACGCAAGCAAATAGAATGATATTTTACTTCTCGCCAGCATTAAATGGTCAAGTTTTTGGCCACCATGTCTTCTTGAGCACACAGGCCAGATTTGCCCATCAATTCTGAAAGATAATCTCCTCCAGAATACAATGACCAAGTGTCCTGGCAAATGTTCTGGTGACACTGCTGGTTCACCTCTATCAGGTATTTGGTTAACAAGACAACCTGAAAAATACTGTAAAGCCACCTAATAGGTGCATTGAAAGTCTGCCACACTGATTTCAATGAATCCTGAATGTAGTTGTGAAGCTATGTAGCCTATAAGCACTTTGACCTGGTCTGGTAGAGAAGGTTAGAAGGAACCTTCTCCAACATTATTCGTTGGAAATATTCAACCTCTGAATCAGTCCTTGATAGAATCTTCAGTCCATCAAAGCAAATCTTGGTTGTTTCACACAGGCATACTTGTTTCATGCAGCATTTATATCTTGCTCTAGAACACCTTTCAAATAAGCCTAGAAAACGGCACATAAATATTGAAAAGGTAGAAATTTGTTCATACTGAAATTGTTTTCTCCATTTTTCTGTAAACAAATTAAAAAGTAACTTATATAGTTTTTTTTAAAATGTGGGGATTCAGAAGGTCAAATTGGATGGGGCCAAAACTAAACCAATATTTGATTAGCTATTTATCAATTTCCTTGTCTTACTACAATACAATACAGTTGAATGGACAAGGTTTTGCTTACATGTAACTTAAACTGTATTTCATCAGAATTATGAGATTTTGCTCCTTCTCAAATGACGATATAATTCCCATCACGCTTGACAATAACACGAAGATTGTATTAACCTAGGTGTGCTCTGACTGTTTCTTCTGAATTGCTTTTAGTGACTCAGGAAACTTAAAAGCAGCCTTCTAAGAGCAGGGAAATCAAACAATTTTGGTGCACTAACATCTTGCATGAGAAAAAAAAAAGCTGCTATGAGAGTTCAAAAGTGGAAAGAAAATTCAGAAGCTGGGGGAGGGTGACAAAACAAAACAAGCATTTAGAAGACAAGCAAAGCATGCAGAATAAGCAAAGGATTAGCTTACATGAAGAAGAGGCAACTTACATGGCTGTTGAGAAGAGAGCTTCTGTGAGTGGACAGACCATCAGACTTTTGCAGTGTCTCAATCGCCATTTCAATCTGATAATAGATGTCATTAAAAAAAGGGCTCAAGACAAGATAGTAATAAAAGATAACTATAGAAATGTTGATAGATTGCCCCAGTTCAAAAAGAAACCTTAGTTAAAGCAGATATTTTTAATTGATCACAGGCATAATGCCAAATGTTTATGCTAGCAAATTTTGTATCAGATTTTATGTCTACAAAATTCTTAAGAAAGAACCCCTTTACCCCCAACTTCCAATTCAGGGAAAAGAGAGGAAGATATGATTTTTTGCTAATCCACAATGCAAGCATCTGAGAATTGAGAGCATAGTATGCAACCCATATAAATAGATAAAAAACCTAGAAATAGATATGCAGAGAATGTGAAATACTTCAGCCTTACAAACGTTCATCTCTAAGACACTTGATCTCAGCAGGACTCATGCTAACTAAATATGCACAAGTATAAACTATAAGAATCACTTGTTGGACAGACAATATGCACTCTACGCCTCTTCCCATGTGATTATTTTTTAAAATAGTAAACAAGAAATTTTAATTAACATTACATTGTTAGCTATTGAGTGGGAAAAATATTCCAGCCTTCTTAGAATGAATGCAGTTTATCAGAAAAAAATGAATTCAAATCTTAATCTATAATATTTTGCTACAAAACTTCCCACTAACAATCCCCACTGGTCAGCTGGAAAAAAATATACTTTGCGCTTTTAAATACAGCATATTAAACAGCATATTAACAAAACATATGAACATGTGGATCCTAGCCTTATAATGATGTTTTTACATAGAATGATTTTATCTAAAGTCCATTTAATAAAAAAGGTTTCTATATAGCATAATATAAAGGTTCTTTTATATCAAACATATTATAAAGTAAAATTTAATTTAAAATTTAAAATTAAAATAAATTCTCATTTTCTTTTAAGTCTTTAAGAGAGAAGTCTAAAGAATCAAGCTCTGTCTTGATTCACAGTAAAAGAAAAAGCAATACTAAAATTAACTAATAACTGAGGAATGGGATTCCACAAAATAAAGAAAATAATATCTTATTGAATGTTTTTTTTCCCCCAAAGAGATTGCTTTGGGTATCAGACCATTGCTTTCTGGATAGAAAACTCTGAATTTAATAGATTTTTTAAAATGGAGAAGTCAAGGGTTAACATTTGGATATTAATGCATGAGAAAATATGCTCTACCAGTGAACTTCTGATTTATATATCGAATTGATAAACTTTAATAATGTATTGTTGAAGAAACATCCCGTATTTTAATATGTAGTAATCAGCTCTAAAATTTAGTGTTTCCAAAGTAATTAATAATACAAAACGATACAAAATTCTATCAACATTTAAAACTGTTTTCTCAAAATATGGTGGCCATATTAAAACAAAAACAAATGGAAATGGGGTGGGGGAGAGAGATAAAATCACAAAACAGAATTTCTTAAAATCAGTTGGGAGGATGGGGAAAATATGGTTATTCATTCTATTTCTAGCAGTGGAGTGTGGGGTATTCAATAAGTATCCTAACATATTTACAGTGTCATAATGGAGCAGAATATTTGTTATTGTGGCTCCTGACATTTTAGGGTTTCAAAGATAAAAATCAGTTGCTCTTTGAATCACAGCTAGACCCTTTCAGTGGCAATCCTATTTACAGTATTACTAGTTGTCTAATAAGGTATCCAAAAGGCAGTAAGATTCTGAAATTGCTATAATGCACTGCAGATTTGATTTCCATTATATTTTCATGTAGACTGGGCAAATTTCATTACTTTCTATTTTTTTCTAAAATCTAGGTACCCCTTCCCCCATTATCAAAATAAAACATATGACCTGTTGCCTAAAACACTTCAAAGAGTGTGTATACTATGTATGTCCATAAGCCTCATACTAAAAATATCAAGAATGAAAATGCAATGTTGGGTATAATTGGCTGAATAAGGTATGGTAAATTAAATGTGCTATGTGAAACTATAGCATGAATGTAATATAATCAAATACACAGATACCTTCAATAGTTTTCGGGCAGTATCCTTTCCCAATTTATACTAATATACTTTATACCTATAAAATTTCTTGCTATGCAAGTTGGGAGCATTTAGTTTCCAATGTTCACTGAGAAAGTGACCCTTCAGGAGAGGTACAGCAAATCGAAGAGAGTTTTTTGAAAGTAAAACCAGTAACTATGACAAGGACCAAGAAACCTGTGATAGAGAGGTTCCTTGGAACTTCTCCAGATAAAGAAAGGACAAAGATCACCCATAGGTATTCTGGACAGCTGCTTCCCATGATGAGACTGCACAGCAGTGGTTTTCTGCAAGTTGGGTGCCCGGAGATGACGGGATTAATATCTTGCTTGCAGCTACAGTGAAGACTTTTAAATGACACTAGGTTTGCAAATCTCACTTTCTAACGTCTTTCAGAAATTGCTGGTTAACTACGTGCAGAATATTGTAACCTGTACAATAAAATTTTGGCACTAAGTTATAAATAACAGTTTTCATGGGAAATATATTCTGCTTTGGCTTTTTTGCAAGACAAAATAAAGATAAGCAATTACATTATTTCAAAAAATGGACATTAGAGGAAACGGATATCTTTAGATAGAGGAAAGATTTACAAGTCCGTAGAATATTGCAAAATGTTATAACAATGAAAATATTGAAGGACACTATAGAAAAATGGAAGCAGAAAATAGTAGCCACAAAATCAACAATGTCAGTAAAGATATCTGCTTCTATGGACAGACTATGTCCAAGAGATGTTGTTACAGAAATGACAGCTTAGAACAAATTTTGCCTGACAAGATAGAGATGCTATCAAAAGTGGATTTAAAATTGACAGGCTAAGAGAATACTTTAGAAAAGGATGTTTCAATGGATTTACAAAAGAAACTGGCTGAGGTTTTAAAATTTAAAGAGGAAATACAAAGGACAAACCAAGAGAGTGACCTGGGTAATTTTTTTCTATTGGATTTACAAAAACTCACATAGATAGAACAAAAAGAAATTAAGAGAAATCAAAGCCTACAACAATATTTAAAAGAATTAAAGATTCAGGCTATTAACAAATAGACATATAAAGTTGGTTCATTTGATCAAGTAAAACAAGATATATTGATACTTCTGGGTACCCTTTTTGCACTCTGCTGACATAAAGACTGAAAAGATGGCGTTTTATGCATTTGTTAATAGGTAACAGATAGGGTAAGGGTATAAGAGATAAATGTTTGCAACCTTAGAGGGTAAATTAAGACAAAATTTGTTTATAGTTGTGAAAAATGTTGGAAATAACTTTATATTTATTTTCTCTTTCTTTAGCATATTTTTACTTTCTTCCTTCCTGCACTTTTCTACTCATTTTTATTTTCTTTAAGTATAGCTTCTATTAAACTTTACTATCATAATCAAAATTATTTGAGGAAATAAGTTACATGAATTTATATTTTACTTTCTGATGTGTTTGTTATATTTCATAATAATATGTAGCCTTAGTGATTTATATTTTATTATTTTATTACAAAGCAATATATCAAAAACATTATTTTAAAAAAATTCTTACATAAATCCACATATTCTAATCCTATAAATGATGTCAGAAGGAGTAGGTAGGCTTTCAGCAAGGTAGACAGTTGAAATTTGTTGAAGAATTATCCAAATTCATGGCTGTAAATTTACATGTATGCAATCAAACCTGAATCCTTGACATTTAAGCAGTGTCAAGATACCCACAAGGTTTCTTTCTAGTTGAATACATTATTTTTGTAATTTCCAAAATTAAAGCTTTAATAAATAACAGCATAGCCACAATTATTTTAATTTAAAATTTTCACTTTGAATATAACAAAGTAAAATGTGACAGTTATACTAGTATTAGATATTCCTGCAGTTGCCATTCACTAGTTAGATTACTGCCTTAGGCTTTTTGGAAAAACTCTAGGTAACAATGTATTAAAAGTTTGTGCAAATAAATAGTGAATGACCCACTTTTTAATGCCTCAATTCCTAGCACTGAACGCCAGTCTCTTAGCCATTTTTTCAGAGTGTCTTCATGATTATCGATTTCAGAAAGTGGAATTTTTTTTTCTAAAATATTCACAAAAGATGCTATGTTATATTCTAAGGGTGGGTAGAAAGAACGTTAATCGGATTTAAGGGAGAAAAGGACTGACAGAAAAGTGTGGTGATAGAGGACAAAGGGGAAGGAGGGAATGAAAAAGAGATCTTGTGTTGTCATATGGCCTGCCAGTGTGGCCAGCAAAATGGAAATTGGAAAGTGTGTGTGTAGCAGGGGGTATGTTTGACATTTTAAAAAAAGCCTCTCCACCCAACTACTCCCAAGTTGGAAATGAATAGGCCAAAAGAGACTGCAAAATTCAATTCTTCAAAAAGGTCACACGTTAGCTCATATCATTGGAAGGAACTGCAATTTTTATATCTAAGCATTTTTCTCACACTAGTGAAGTAGATAGTCTTTGATTTATAACCAGTGGTGGGTTGCTCCCAGTTCAGTCTGGTTCTATAGAACCGGTAGTAAAACCGGTGGGAGGCTCCGCCCACCGGTCACGACGTCATCATGGGCGATCTGCGCAAACCGGTAGTAAAGGTAAGTGGAACCCACCCCTGCTTATAACCATTTGTTTAGAAATCATTCAAAGTTATATTGGCACTGAAAAAAGTGACTTATGACCATTTTTCACACTTACAACTGTTGCAGCATCCCCATGGTCACATGATCCAAATTCAGACGTTTAGCAACTGGCACGTATATATGACAGTTGCAGTGTCCCAGGGACTTTCTGACCAGCAAAGTCAATAAGGAAACCACATTCTTGAACATTCGTGTTACTAATTTAACAATTGCTATGATTCACTGTGGCAAGAAAGATCATAAAATGGGACAAAAATCACTTAACAAATCTTGCTTAACAACAGAAAATTTAGGTTTAAGTATGGTCGTAAGTCAGGGACTATCTGTAATGTGAAAAATCCTGGATTATGTGGACAGGTGACAAGTAATGGCTTCATCTAAACTATTCCCCTTCGTTTTGCCAGCTTTAAGCAGGGATTCTTGGAATTTCTTCTCTCTTCCTGCATTTTCAATCTACAACTTCCAGAAATAAGCAAGCCTTTTAAAAAATTGAGTCTTTCTCAATTTCAGCTGATTTCTACAGTTAGTATTACATTCTGCATTTGGAACTATGTGATCCAAGCAAGCCCACAAAGTCTTAGCTATAGATAAAGAAATGGGGAAATGACATAGTATATGTCAGGGAAGAGACAGGGAAGTGATTGTATAATATTCTTTTCAAGTTTCTCACTAGAAAAGTGGGACATAAACCTAACTTCAAAATCACAGCATTCCTGAAAAATCTAAGACTTTTCAGTTTACCACTGAAATTATTTTCCTTCCTGTACTATTCTCATCAAGAAAAAGAAAGTCAAAATAAAGTATTCATTTCACTTGGCTTCCTCTCTCCCCCTTCCCCAAATTGTGACATGACAAAGATTTATTTCTAATCCCAAGCACAATTACAAAGGAAGAATCCTGGTCTTATTATTGTTAATCTTCAAGAATGAATGAATGAAAAGAAATGGACTTAGATCAGAGTACACCTAAAATACAATCAGATTAAGGTACAGTACTAGTAAAATAATAAGAAATTAATACTCTTAAACTTTGAAAAACATTTGTTCTAAACTTCCTTTCCAAATCTACACACTACACAGAAATAGTCAGGGGGAAGGGTTTTAGAATATGAATAAATACTTGGCTTCTCTTCTCCCAAAATTATCTTTTCTTGTAAGAAATGAAAAAATGATGACATAAATTAAGAACAACAACAGAGTTGTTCTCCATCATCTCAATTGGGACTGTGGATTGGCTCCTTCACTTTCAGTACTAGAAAGCAAAAATTCAGATGGAAAGAGACTGCAGTTGTATGGTAGAGCATATGCACTGCACATTAAAATCCAGAATGCAATTCTTGGCCTCTACAGTTGGATCAGGTCACAGAGACCGCTGCCTATGTGGTTAGAAATCCATTGCCAAGTCATGCTTTTTGTATGAGAAGCAAAACATCTTCAAAGAAAAACAAGAAAGTCCAGTTGCCTCTTGAAAAAGCACCTTTGGGACAACCATGACCTGGATGACTGAGAATCTTCATAGACATTTAACTAAACAGCTGATAGACTTATTCCATTATATGTTACATATTATGCAGTTATATGAAAAAGTAAGTACACCCCATTGATATTTTTACTTTTTCAACATACTTCAACACAGAGATATTTGTTCTTTAATTTCAACAATACTAATAGATTAAGGGCTTATAATATTAAAAATATCATGTCCCATTTACATTTTTAGTCTATTGTGTAATTTAAATAAATATAAATGCAAATATTGTATATGGAAAAGTAAGAATACCCCTACATTCATCAGGTTCCAATGTTTGGCATATTGTTAGATAGAATCTGGGAGGAACGTGTCTTATTTAAACCTCAGATGATTAATTAGATTTGCTCTTTCCTGTTGAATTGTATGATATCACCATAGCCTAGATTAAAAGAGCTTTCTGAGGCCTTCAGAAAGAAGGTTATAGACACTGGGAAGAGATTTTAAAAAGATTGCCATTCAAATGGACATCCCACTATCAAAAAATCCAAAGGAAGATTTTTAAACAACTGTCAACTTGCCTAAGCCATGCCATCCCAGCAAGTTCAACCTGAGAGCAGAACATAAGATGCTGAAAGAAGTCTCTATGGATCCCACAATTTCATCAAGTGACTATAAGGTAGCTCTCATCATTGTTGATGTGAAAGTGCATGAATCTACAATTAGGACAAAACTGTACAAATTAGTTCTACACAGGAGGGGTGTGCCAGAAAGCACATTAGGACAAAAATGAAGTCTCAGTAAAGGAGAATATTTGTAGCTCAGGGTTGAAATGAGGGGTTCGTGAAGCTCTCTGAGCTTGCTTGTTTTCTGGCAGATGTTTCATTACCCAAACTAAGTAACATCATCAGTGCTGAAATTTTGTTCATGGGACACCTGGACAAAGACCAGAATTTCTGTAACAATATGTGCTGTACAGATGAAGAAGTTATTTGGCATTGTACCAAAAGACCAGTTTGGCAAAAACGAAAGACAATATTTCATCAGATTGAGACGAATTGTAAAGCAGAGTGGAGGACTTCTTGTGGTTTGGGCTACTTTGCTATCTCAGGCCAGGGCAGCTCACCATCATAGAATCCAAATTCCTCATTGTATCAGAGCGTGCTTGAAGATAACATGAGACCAGCTGTCAGAAGACAGAAGCTAAAACAAAAATGGACCTTGTAGTATGCCAATGACTTCAAACATTCCAGGAAATTCATGACTTTGGGGGAGGGATGACTTTTGGGGGAGGGGGGAATGAAAGGCCCTAGAATGGCCAACTCAAACCTAATGAGATGCCATGGGATAATTTAAAATGGCTCCACAGAAGAAAATGATATATCTCTTATATATTTTTTAAAATAAATAATTGCAAAGTCAATTTTTCATACGGTTTTTGTTCAATTACATCCCTTTATCTTTATATGCTTGAATGAAAATAAGGTATGGATATGTCCACATTATGTTAAAAAGTACTTGTACTTACTTTTTCACATGACTATATTTCAGAAACACAATACACACATGAAAAATGCTTTTAGTAAAACTTCATCTGCTAAACATTTATGTTGAAATTGCAACAGATATTAATATAGTTCTTTCTGATATAGTAAATTCTCAGTTTAACCCTTCTGTTTCTGATCAAGGATTTAATCCACACTCCAGGAAACCAATGATTAAAAGGAAACCCTGAATAATTGTGATCTTGTCTAGTCCCCCATTTCAAATTTAGGATCATGATGATTACCCCAGGTATTCGAAAAAGTGAAGCTTTTTCTGTAAGCTAATAAAGATTTTGAAAACGAGGACTTTGCTAATAATCTTCAATTGTCTAATTGAGTTGAACCAGTTTTGTTGAATCAGGACAGCATCTCTGAATTACCCCTACTCTTTGTATTTTTAATGCTACCTAATGGAAAATAACAATGCTAAAAGACTCAGAAAATAAAATCCATTATTTGTTTTCCTCTGAAAAAAAGAATTCCCATATGATTCTCAATAGCATGGTAGCAATAAAGTTCATTTCGAAATCTAATTTCCTCATTTCACTTGTTATGCTTTGTTATGTAGACTGGTAAACATCTGATGTTAGGATTTCTTTTTTAAAGGAAAATTAGAGAAATACTATCATCCACTCCACGTTGGAGTCATCAAGTAATTGATGAAATGGGGATTAAAAAAAGAACTTGGCCGATTTCTTTTCTATTTGTAATGCCATATAAAACTCATCACTGAGTAAGCTTCCATATCAGGTTGCAATGCACTACAGCCTTGAAACAGTTCCTTTATTTCATTCTATAATGTGACTCATCATATTTCATGAGAGAGAAAAAAGTTTTTGTTGATGCAAAAATTATAATGAATAAAAGCAGAGCTAACATGCAGTTCAAAATAATGACTAATTCACAATATAGAAATAAATCTGAATTTTGAATTTACAAGCTACTGTTTAATCATTTGCTATTTTAACATCTATTAGTCATAATATTAAAAACACACAAGCAGCTTGAACATTTCTATCTTGTTCAAGCTTTGCAATTTTTTAATTATCTTTTTTCATTTCCCAAACAGATGGTACATGGAACAATTAGATAGGGTGCCATGTAAAGCATCTCCAGTTGATAACTATATTCTAGAGATCGATAATTTTTAAAAAAACACAAGTGTACTTTATAAGCTGAAGGTTTTATAGCTCCTATTGTTGAAGAATAGAAAGAAAATGTACACATACAGGACTCACTTATACTAAATAACACAAGATTTGGAATGCTTCTTCTGCATACCTTCTAAAATGAAGAAATGTGACTAATATTAATAACTGTTTACTTAAATAAATTACTTTCACAATTCAGGATTTGAAATTGTAATTTTATACAAACCATCATTAAATTAACAGTAATTTATATAGTGGAGGCAACATGACATTATGCACTTAATCTAAACCAGAAGTTTCAAGAACTCTCCAGGTTTAGCTATAACTCCTCAGGGTGCCGTCCGCCAAACAGTGTCGGCTGGCGGCCCCCAGGAGTAGGGCCTTCTCTGTGGGGGCAGTGACGCTCTGGAACGAACTTCCCCCTGGCCTACGTCAAGTGCCTGATCTTCGGACCTTTCGTCGGGAGCTCAAAACTCATCTATTTATTCAAGCGGGACTGGCATAATAGTGTGGAATTTCAATTGGGGTTTTGTGAATTTTAAAATTTAAAATTTTAATTTTAATTATCAGCCTTTTATAATCTGCTATTTTTTAATTGCTGTTTTAATTGTATATATTTTGTGTTTTATCTTTTGGCTGTACACCGCCCTGAGTCCTTCGGGAGAAGGGCGGTATAAAAATTTAAATAATAATAATAATAATAATAATAACAACAACAACAACAACAACTCATCTTTGTCATTATGCCATACTATGGTTTAGCATGAAATTCATATGAAGCCACTATTATGTAGCAATAAAACAATTTTAAAAATTGAAGTTATTGTTTATTAAATAACAATTTTTTCAATTTTTAAAGATTAACCCAATTTCAAATATTTAGGAATCACAGTTGTATATAAATAGTTTAACATCTAAAATATATTCAGAATTTCCTCATATTCAAAACTGCTTTTCTAAGTCTGGCTTCTAAAATCCTCGTAATGTTGAAAATTATAGAATTACCAGTGTATTTATATAGTTTTTATTAAATGTATAAATACATTGGGAATTTTCTTTCAACTACAGATTCTATTCTTGTGCTATAATACACCTTTTGTGGTAGTTTAACCTTTCTTTCTTCATTGCCTATTTGCTTTAATTATGATGACAGGAGTTGTTTTTCATTCTTCATGCTATTATAAAGAACATGAAATTAACAACAAAAAGTTAAAGTTGGTCATTTCTGTCATACAGTAGAACCTTTGGTCACAACCATAATTTGTTCCATAACTTTGGTCGCAAACCAATTTGGTCATGACCCGAACCTAATTTTGGAAATTTGGCGCTTACAAAAAAAAAATGGTGTGGAAGGGGAAATTGGCCATGGGGGAAAAAAGTGATTTTTTTCTGGTCAGAACCTGATTTGGTCATAGTCAGTTGTGTTTGTGACCAAAGGTTCTACTGTACATTTGCAAAACTTGCTATTCAGACATAAAAGAAGCCAGTTCTGATACTAAAATTCTACTCAGCAGATTTTTTCAGTTCTACTTATGTAGTGGGGAAATGTACAATTTAAGTGGAAACTATCTTTATTTAAAAACAAAGAAACAAACTTCTGGGCAATAGGAGAGTCTAATATACCTGGATAATAGTAAAAGTGCCCATTATTTCTTCTGTGTATTGTTGGTAAATTATCTGGTGTAAATATCACTGAACTCTGTTGTGTTGGAATTATATAATTGGATGGCATCTTCTTAAGCAAACCTACTTCGGCTGAGAACAAATACAATTAAAAACAAAATGGACAGAACTCTAGCTATAAACATACATAACAATCTGAATGACTTACTGTAGCAGGGGATGCTCGTGTTGTGTGAGTAACAGAATGGCCAGAGTTTTCCATTGAATTGCCAATCAGGTAGGTACCTCCAGTGCTGCTGATGAGCTGTCCTCCTGTGACACCCATCTGAAGGCCTCCAGTGCCCACCATACTATGAGAAGAGACTACTGTGGTCACCTGCGCAGAGCTTCCTTGGGTATCAAAGTAATTCCCCCCAGTGTTTTGGCTGTACATCTGAGTTTCTGTGTAAGGATACGTTGTTGTTCGTCTTAAGTAAAAGAAATGAAAGAAAAGGTTACTTATGTGTTCTCTATATTGGAGGGCATCAACATTTTCATTTAAGCTGTAACCAAATTACGCATTATCTTACAGCATTCACTAGGGTACAATTGAACTTTGAAATCTTATCTCATTTATTGTTCAGATTCATACCCTGCTTTTTCTCTAGGTTTCAGGTAGCTTACAAAGAATTCTTCCTTTCATCCATTACAGGAACTAAACCAAAAGGTAGACTCACAACGAACGACTAACTTGACGTCATCCATTAAAATTTCACTGAGAGTAGAACCAAAAGTGCTTTTTCAAGAGACAACTGGATTTTCTTGTTAGTCTTTGAAGACAGAGCTGAAGAAGCTTCTTGGATGAGAAGCGAAACGTCTTCAAAGAATAACAAGAAAGTACAGTTGCCTCTTGAAAAAGCACCTTTGGGACAATCATGACCCGGATGACTGAGAATCTCCATAGACACTGAGAGTAGAACTGAATGTCAGTCTCCCCAGTTCTCGTCCCGCACTTCAAACACTGAAAAAGTGATGAAATATTACCAGGCAGTTGGAAAAGCTAGCTTTTATTCCCATAAGGCTGAAATTGCAAATTCTTTGTTAATACATGAACACAATCTAATCATCCAATGTATCATAAGTAACATGACTTCAATGCAAGTAGCAGTCTGCACAAAGTCCTTTTCCAATCTTCCTGATCAGTGCACAACATTGAGGACTGAGCAAGTAGAAACTAAATTCTTGGAGGCTGGGCTTGTTTACAGTCAATGGCTCTTCCTGAGCTTTAGCTGAACAGTCAAAGGCTATTTAGCTATCTAAGGCTATGGTTCATATTTTGTTTGTGAAAGACTAGAAACCTTTTGGAACAATCAGGTAGTGAAATTATCCCAGCTAAGCAATATGGCACTGCAAGGGTAAATCTGCTATATTTTCTGAAGTTTCAAGGGTGGTATGCACATGGCACACACCCACACACTGATTTATTCCCAGCTGACTCTCTTAAGTTCTATGTAAATGTCACGACAATGATCTGTCGCCTTTTATAAATTAGTATTCCTGCCATCTCATCTTGCCTCAGCAAGTATCTGAGTTGAATGCGACCCTGAATTTTCTTTCATGATCATTCAGAAGGACTCATTTATCTGCAGCATACTGATCTTTGTCTGCAAGTTGCTATTTAGCTTAAAAACTATTCTACAGATAAATTTCATTCTAGCAAAAAAAGCCTCTCTCTTTTTTTGCATTCTCCACCTAAATGCTCGTTAATTCTACACAGGTTAATTGCTAATTGATTTGAACTGAAAGAACCTTGATTTAAATATCTGTTCGGTTCTATATTTATTTTAAATTTCGCTCTACCAAACTAACGTATCATTTAAAATATGATTTCAGTTACATATAAACATTCTTCTAAATATACTGCTTGCGAATAATGCAATCTTATAATATTAATACATTTTGATAAATTTAAAACCGCTAATGATATATTGAGGCAAATTTTCCTTTTGAATCAAGAGTTTTCATAAAATTAAACTCTTTTTCTTTCTCTCTCTCATTCACACTCATATTTTTTTAAAAAAATAAATGAGTCTTTATAAATATTAGAATCATTAACTGGTAAATAGATGTTATGGATTTTTCCAACGGACTGTTCTGGCAATGAAATCTGGGCATTATATTTCTTTTTTGAAGGGGGCTTTTTATAAAAAAGGCAAAATTTACAGAAATGGCTGCATAAAGGGCTGTCCTTTATATATGCAATGTTGAAGCACATATAAAAGGACCTGAGCTTTGTTCATGAGGCTACATCAACCATCCTGATTTTTTTTAAAAAAAACCTCAACGGCCAAGATGCCATAAGGATCACCCTACAAAGGGATCTCTCTTCATCCTCATTATAGAAGCCCTGTGAAGTATGTTCAGCGGAGTCAATATTATTGTCCCACAATCATCCTGTGAGTTTCTATGTCTAAGGATGTTCCTGAACTTGGATCTCCATTAGTCCAATACCTTAATTGCTACACATACTTGACAGAAGGTCCTACTGTTCTGTATACCATGCTATTCATAATTTCTAGTTATACATTTAAAAATAATTGTGTTTCTTTTGTACCAGGGTTAAGAATACAGCAGAGAAAGCTGTCAACAGAAGATATAACAGAATGCAGTCAAAGACTGCTATTAATGAAAGACAGCTGATTAAGGAAATCATATTATGGGGAAAACACTGATCAACTTTTTTGTATTCTGTATAATTTCAGAAGAATAAGGATATAATACAACTAAGAAAATCTTTCAGAATTAGCAATATTTATACTTCAGGTATGATTTCATAGCTCAGAAGAAGAAGAAAAAAGGAATCAAATATTTCTGAAATGCAATCTCAAATCTTACTGGGACTGGTAAAAGATATAGCTCAGCAACAGCTAGAGTTTCCCCCTCCTTCTTATGGACAATTACACCGGAAAGCATAGATAATCACTCTTCTATACCCTTCTACACCCTTCTCCTCTGCCTCAATTTCATAAAATGTATTGCAAAGATATTAATAAGATGAACCTGACATTAATGTGTACACAGAAAAATATAAATGCAGTAAAGAAGATTGACACATTGCTATACACTGCTACAAGTTGCGTAAGATCTTAACAATATTGTTTAATTAAATCCTAGTTTTCCACATAGGACTATTACCATTTCATAATGTGAAAAGGATTGCCTATTGATACCAATGTCCCAAACATTTACTATGTTTATTTCATCATACCATATATGCTTATAATTCAAATTATAACTTACATTTTATAGAATGCATTATATTATAAAATTGACAATTACCTAAATCTTCCAAAAAACATTCTGCCTCATATCAAGGGCATTATCAGACTTCTTACACTTCAACTCTGACATCTGTGATTGGCAGCATCTTTCCAAGTTTTCCGGTCAACAACTTTTCTCAAAGTAATAATTTAGGCAAATTAATTTGAAAATAAAGTTTAAACAAACTATGTAAAATTTAGTCACCAGAAATTGTGCTGAACACAGCAACTTGGACCTTTTGCATATAAACTTTCTATTGAATCATAGGCTATTAATGCCCTTTTCCAGAAGCAATTCTATTTAAATATGCAAATGTTGCAACAAGACTGGAGGTATCAAAATTATTATAATTAAAGTACCTACAATAGTACTCAACTTGCAACAATTCATCTAGTGACCATTTAAGGTGATAAGGGTACTGAAAAATGTGACTTATGACCATTTTTCACACATGATTGTGACAACATCCCCATGGTCATGAGATTTACTTTTGGATGCCTGACAACTGGCTCATATTTATGACAGTTGCATAAGCTGAGGACTATCTGTATATCTTTATGAAATGCAGAAAATTATATATTGCGTAATTTAAAAAAATTAATATTCTTCTTTTGGTAAAGAATTACTTCATTTTTACTTTTGAAAATAAAAAGCTTTGATTTTAGATGATATGATTTCTAGAGAATGTTGAAGACTGTAGAAAAAATATGTTCAATTCTCTGTGTTATTGGGATGAAAATGTTTTATTTCCATAGACACCCAGATGTTTTACTCACATAGCTCCATTTGTGTAGACTGTGTCACTTCCCTCCACATACTGCACCTGGGCTGGATATACATGTTGCACTTGTTGCACAGTTTGTACTTGTTGAACCTATAAGTAAAACAGACAGTAAGACAAGCTTTGGGAGGGGGGGAAGAGTTATATATCTCATCTGTACAGTTTTAAGACTAGTGAGATATCATCAAACTGCATAGCAAATTTGCACCAAAAAATCTACAACCCAGTAACAAAGATGCTGTTTTTCTCACAGGCAGCATATATTTACTTTCAAATGTACACATTGCTTTTTGGACTGCCTCCAGAGCTCCACATTCAATGGATAAAGGGACTCTATTATTTACCAAGTTATTAATCACATGTTTTAATTTCAGCTGGAAGGTCTCCATTATTACAAGAAGTTGGAATAATAACACATTTAAACTGATGGTGACTATAAACTAAGTTTTATTTTAAGGTGTTCAATTGCACAAGCTGTTGTTTATAACACTGGGTCTCGCATGCTCCTTTTGGTAACAATCTCCCTGGGCAAGATTGCCCAAAGACAGTCCCACAGAACCTGTCGTTTGTGCTGTTAGCGCCATCTCATACTACGCTGTTTGACCAGATAGTTCTAGCTTGAAGAATGAGTGGGACCTCTACCCATTTATTTATTTAGGATCCACACAGCTGTTGAGGTAGCTCTGGTTCCCATAAATTATTAATTTTACTGGAATATCCATGGCAAATAGACTCTTGGCTAGCTCAGCCACAGTTGTGTCAGACGCCGTGGGAAGAAACAAGCCAACTTGTTGGACAGAATAATGATGCCACATGTTGTTACTCACCCTGCAGTGACACAAATGTATTTTAAAACATTTACCAAAGGGCTCTTGGTAATATTTCACCTTTCTTGAGAATCACATTTCCCTTATCGTTTGCTATGTGATTTATATACCACTGAAGTAAAAAAAATTAATCATAATTATATTTTTCAACTTTACCTGGAGCCAGAGATTAACTTTATTCTATTTGCCAGGTCAGTGTCCAACAAATCATAAATGTAAAAGAAAATGCTAAACAATCATTCTCTGGATTGATCAGGAACTGCAATATAAAAACTTCAATATATGAATCACGAAATTGATTTAAAAAAAAACTGCCTGCAAATATCTTCAAATTCAAAAACCATAACCTACTACTTTATCTTCTCTTATTAGTTGAACATATCTAGGATTTTTTCTTTATTTGTCCCAATTGGACAAAAATAATATAAGCAATTTCATAGCTTTACTTATTTAGGAAACTAATTATGCAACATAAAAAGTTCAGGGTTGTACATTTGAAAAACTAAACTGATAGTATATTGTTTAGCTTTTATCTCTCACTAACAAAAGCATCTTGAAACGTCGCACAAGACATGAGATAGGAGGCACTGTTCTCAACGATGACAAAGCACATTTTAGAACAGAGCACAAATCTTTGGGGTTTAAAATTTATGAGAATCCCCTCTGGTACTTGGAAAGAACATCACAATTCAAGAGAGATTATCATGCAAAGAAGCAGTTGGAGGGAAAATAAAGCAGGAGATAGTATAAAAGACAACTAAAGCACTTTTCTTTTTGTTCTCCAAATTAATGTACGGTTCAAATTAAAATGAGGAAGAGCACCTGAATAGTCATAGAAAAATTCATGTGGCTTTGCCTGTTTTCCTTTTTGGAATGGATCAGCAGGTCCCTACCCACACAATCAAGTACACTGCCTTGGCCCATAGCTGTTTTTGCCAACATCAAGCTTTGCAACTATTCTCAGCTTTTGTTAGTTCTTTCTTCTCTTCTTGCAAAGTTAAAAACTACTACTATTTCTCAGAATTTAAAAGAAAAAAAAACCCCTACCATCCATTAAACAGTAAAACTAATGTAATAGTGATTGCTGTATTCTGAAGGTCTTTCCATGTAGGCTATATGAAAGAAGTTCTTTTCAATAGTGGAGCTCATGTTCTGCAGTGCCGCCTCAATCTGAATACTATGTTGATTTTCCTTTAATGCCAGGAAAAAAGGGTTATTTTTTTCCCTTGGATTCTTAGTTTTAATCTGCATTTATTCTGAAACTACTATTTTTTTATGATGTCTTTCATTGTTGCCAAATCAAAGCAAATCAAATTTTCTTACAATTCCAGACCAGAACACAGTACAAATATTGGTTGTTAAAAATAAAATATACAGTAGTCACAATATAATAGTCAATCTAAATGTGGACATCCTGGCTCTTATTTTAAGTATCTTAGTTCAAATCAGTGCCATGGAGTTATAATCTTTGTTGCTAAGAGACAACGTTTGGCAACTAGAAAAGTGCCCTTAGACTTTGTCAGCTAAGAGGGATTGAATGTAAAATTAATTTAAATAAAAAATAAATAAATAGAGGCTATATTTAACTGGCTGAGAATGAGGGTAAAATTGACAGTGAAGTGCCTATAGATGTGTTCATTTCAATCCTATCTTGGAAACTTGCAAAACTTGCCTTATAAAACAGCTGATAGTGGAGCATTAAATTGAGTTCTGGACAATGCTCATTAATATTTGGGATGATCAGCAAAATGGAGCGAAGTTGCTAGGCCTGAGCTTTGGAAATGGCTGATGGCTGATACTCAAACTTCTTAGAAATTCCATTTTCATCAGTCTGTGATTCTATGTTCCACACTCTGTGTTTAATTACCACTTTAGCATTACCTAATCCTAGAGATAGGAAATACTCAGCTAAAAGTCCCAAGAATCTATATATATAAAAGCGAAATACCACTCACGCATCATCACAAAATCTCCAGAATCGTAAAGCCTACAAACTTAAAAATTGCTACATATGTTCCTCTTGGCTTCTAGGTGCTCACTAAGAAAGGATTTCTCGAAATGACCACAGAGCATTAGTATTTCCTATATTATTATTAACATGCTCTGATGCTAAGGAGCTCTACTCCTTCTTCCCCACCTGAAAAGAAATCTGTTCCAAATGCAAAACACAAGCAGAGGAGGAGTTTCACTTTCAGTTTTACGTTCACAGCAGCAACCAAGGGATAGGATAGGGGAGGCTTCTGTGCCGCAAGGCTGAGGGAGAGAAGAGGAATAGGATAGGATAGGCTTCTGTGGGGCAAGGCTGAAGGAGAGAAGGGAAGAGGAGAGGCTGATTGTAACTACTCACTAATTTTCAAGCTGAAGTTTTCAAGTGTCAATTTATTAAGCCTGATCACATAGTTTCGTGGCAGAGCACGGGTTTTCAGCTAGTATAATATATGTGTAATAAAAAGAATAAGAATAGTAACAACAACAGATAGCATATGCCATTTCTGCAAAAAAGCTGAAGAAACAGCGCTCCACCTAGTTAGTTGTTGCGAGAATATTGTCCAGACTAAATACAAACAACAGCATGACAAAGTAGCAACAATGGCAGATCTGCAAGAAATACTATTTGTCTGCAAAGCGAAAGCTGGTGGGATCATAAAATAGTCAAAATAAGAGAAAATGAAGAAGCTACATTTTAATCTGGAACTTTAGAATTCAAACAGACACACATCTGCCCAGTGGTGGGATTCAGCCAGTTCGCACCACTTCGGAAGAACCGGTTGTTAATTTTCTGAGCAGTTTGGCAAACTGGTGGTTGGAAGAAATCATTAGGGCAGAGGTTGTTAAATTACTTGAATCCCACCACTGCATCTGCCACATAATCTGCCACACTCCAGACTTAAAAATAATATCAATAAGAAAGACAAAAAGTAGATAGTGGACTTGGCAGAATTGCAAAATAGTAGAGAAGTAGAGAAAATTAAAAAAAATACAAAAAAGAAATAAAACTGTGGCAAAAGAAAGAAAAGGTAGTACCAATAGTAATAGCTGCTTTGAGTGTGATGATATCTTTAACACCATCAAATAACATCTGCCTACCCAGGTTCTTGGGAAAGACTTGATAGGTTAAAAAAAAAAAGTCAAATCCAGTGTAAACATCTGGGGGGGAGGGGGAGGAAAGAAGAAATATTCAGCTCATAAAAGAAGATCACTCTAGCTGAATATAAACAATAACGTAATACAGTCACCAAAATCATTCACTAGAACATCTGTAAAAATTATTATGTACCAGTAACAAAAAATTGGTGGGAACATAAGAGTTGAAAAAGTAGTCAAAAAATGAGCTGTTAAATTACTGTGGGATTTGTAAATACAAACTAATAAAGACTTGATTCATAATATGCCAGATTTAATGGTGGTGACAAAAAAGATAGTGTGAATAATTGATGTGGTAATACTAGAGGACAGCAGAGAAGTGGAAAAGATCAATATCTGAAAATCAAAATCTAAAGATTATGGCATAAACTGGATGTGATGGTTCCAGTGGTGGAGCCACTGTGGTGGACCAATTGACCAAATTTCTATCTGTCAATTACAAAAGGCCACACTGTTTTGATCCACATATGTCACATGGTAAAGTATAGCATTCTAAGTTCTTGGGAAGGCCAACACCAGCTAAGGAACTGGGCAGCTGTGATTTCAAAATGTTATGTATAATATTAATTTAAAATTGTCAAATACTTAATTGGTGCCAGAATAAATCTGAGCCAAGCCTCATTGGCTCAGTCAGACTTTGGCTTCAGTTTTGGGCAGCCTGAATTCCAACATTCTACCATCTTAGAAATTACTTGGGGGACTTGAAAACCAGACCGACTGTTTTTGAGGGCACAATGCTATGGTTTAATTTTATATTGTTTTATTTCTGTACAATAAATTTTGTGATTTTGTTCAAGCCTAGATTTGCATATGTTTCACCTCTCTTGCGGGAGCTGCATTGATGGCAAATTTGCTTCTGGGTCCAATTCAAGGTAATGTTTGTCACCTTCATATGCCTACATGATCTGGGATCAAGGTTATTTGAAGGACTGTCTTTTCCCAGTAATATATACCTGACGCACCTGGGCAAGGAGCAATGGTGGGATTCTGCCGGTTCTAGGTGGTTTGGCGGAACCGTTTGTTAAATTGCCGGTTCGTCCCGCCTCTTGCCCCTCCCCTCCCCACCGTTACTTACCGGCGTCGCAGCACCATTTGTTAAATTGCTGGCTCACACTCTCCTCCCCCTGGGAGCACACCGAACCGTTTGTTAAATGTCTGGCTCAGCTGCTCCTAGCCCGGCCCCGCCCCACCACTATTTATTGGCCTCAGAGCACACCGAAGCATTTTTTAAATTGCTGGCTCGCCCACCCATCGCCCCACCCCACCACTATTTATTGGCCTTGCTTGCAGAGTTGCACAGTTTGCCTTAATGACACACTGAGGCATAGCTGTAGCTATCACTATCCTTTCGCTCGTGGCCCAGCCTTTCCTACTTTTGCTGCGGCCTACCACTCTGTTCCCCATCTCGGACTGCCCCCCTCGGACTGCCCCGACCGCTCCAGCAGCAGAAGGCAAGTACAGCCGAGTGCTGCCCCTGGGGAAGCGGGACTGGGAAAGGTAGTTGACCTGCACCCGCCCAGCTGCCGGCTGTGACCTACCCCCATCCAAGCACCTCACTGGCCACGTGGCCGCCCACCATCCAAGTGTCTCGCTGCCTACCCGATCCATGCACCTCGCTGCCCACCCGATCCAAGCGCCACGCAGCCGCTGACCGAAGCCTGTCTGCATCCAAGCGTCTCTCTAGCCAGCGATTAAAGCGCCTCGCTGGCCACATGGCCAGCGAGGAGCTTGAATCGGCTGACTAGCAAGAGGCTTGAATGCAGGCAGGTTTCAGTCGGCGGCGTGGCGCTTGATCGGTGGGCAGCGAGGTGCATGGATCGGTGGGCAGCAGCCAGGCCGCTGCCTACCCGATCCATGCACCTCGCTGCCCACCCGATCCAAGCGCCACGCAGCTGCGGACCGAAGCCTGCCTCCATCCAAGTGTCTCGCTGGCCAGCCGATTCAAGCACGGCCAGCGAGGAGCTTGGATCGGGTGGGCAGCGAAGCATGTGTCAATCACCTCGGCCTGCCGCCCACCCAGCAGAACTGTCCTGAGGCCACCTCCCACCCACACAGCGCCAGCCTACCCTACCCCATTTGGAGAAAGAGTGATAGAGAAAAAGTGGGAGGCAGTAAATGATGAAGGATAGAAAGAGAGATGAAGGATAGAAGGGGGAGAAAGATGAAGAAGAGAAAGGGGGGGAGAAAGATGAAAAGAAAGAGAGGGAGGGAGAAGGAGAGATTAAGGAGAGAAAGATGGAGAGAAAGAGAGATGAAGGATAGAAGGGGAGAAAGATGAAGAAGAGAAAAGGGAGAAAGATGGAGAGAAAGAAAGGGAGGGAGAAAGAGAGATTAAGGAGAGAAAGATGGAGAGAAAGATGAAGGAGAGAAAGAGAGATGAAGGAGAGAAGGGGAGAAAGATGAAGAAGAAAAAGGGGGGAGAAAGATGGAGAGAAAGAGAAGGAGGGAGAAAGAGAGATTAAGGAGAGAAAAATTGAGAGAAATAGGGGGGAGAAAGATGAAGGAGAGAAAGAGAGGGAGCGAGAAAGAGATTAAGGAGTGCATAGAGAGTACCCCGACGGCTGAAAAAAGTGATTTCTGACAGGTTCTCACACTTTTGACCAGTCCTCACACTTATGACCGGTCATCATTTATGCCTGTTGCCGCATTTTGTGCATAGGGACTACTCAGGGGGCTGAAAAAGTTATTTTTGACCTGTCCTCACACTTTTGATCGGTCCTCACACCTACAACTGTCCTCACATTTTACATTTTGCGCCCTATCTTGTAACCATGGTGAAGAGAAGCAGTTGTGAAATGAGTGACATGGTTGTTAAAAATGCTGCAATGGGCATAAATGTGAGGACGGTCATAAGTGCGAGGACCGGTCAGGAATGACTTTTTTTAGCCCTCTGAGTAATTTCTATGCCCATAGCCATGGCCACGCGGTCACATGAGCAGCTAGGCTCGCCCACCCAGTCACATGAGCAGCTAGCCACGCCCACCCAGTCACATGACCACCAAGCTACACCCCAAAATAAGCCGCGCCCACAGAACCGGTTGTTAAAAAATTTGAATCCCACCACTGGCAAGGAGACAGGGAATGTTAGGGGCCTCAGGAGTAGGAGTGGGCCTAATCTACTGGGACCAGGAAGAACAGCCTTCTCTGTATCAGTTCTCTCCCTGTGGAACAACATCCCTGCAGAAATAAGATTTACCACTTTAACACTCTTTTGAAGATGTGATTCTGCCAATGGGCCTGGAGACCCCAGAGCGATATAATCAAGTGGCTTGTCTGATTGTTGTCACCAGAGGATGGGTGGGTATTAATTTTTGTATTATGGTTTTATTCTTGTAAGTCACCCCAGAGTTACCCAACATGAGCTGGGCAGCCATATAAATTTCTTAACAAATAACGTTTAAATAAATTTCTTACTGTGCAGCACCATGCAGTTGCCTATAAATACTGTAAACAAATAATGGTTTGATATATTCCAAACAGAGAAATGGGAATATAGCAATAGCACTTAGACTTATTTACTGCTTCACAGGGCTTTACAGCCCTCTCTAAGAGGTTTACAGAGTCAGCATACTGCCCCCAACAATCTGGCTCCTCAATATCACACATTATTTCCTTTATTATTATATGACTTGAAGTACAGAGTTTGCAATCCTGCTCTGGTCTAAATTTGTTCCCAGGTCCACTATTACATAAAGAGTTTGTTTTCAAAAGGGTAAAAGATATAGTGATTATTTTCTTTATTTTGTATGTTTGTCTTAGTTATTGACAGTAACCTGGAAAGTTGGGGGAGGGGGGAATAAATATTTGTACTCTAAACTTTTTTGCGTTTTGTAAAGGAACAGAGTGCCTTGCTAACTTATGTATATTAGACATATAATAAAAGTAGTATTCAAGTCAAGGACTACCTGTAATACATTTCCATCACAAATAAATGTCACCCTCTGATAGCAAATCTAGCTGTTATTTGCCAGTGGTATAAACCACGTCTTCAGATTTCAGTTTGTAAGAGTGATAAAATTATTTGTACCTCACGTGAAGTGGTGACCATGACCTAGCATGAGATGTGTGAGTGAATCAACTGCAGACACCAATCACGCTGTTTTAAAATCTCATTTGTATATAAATGGAAAACTGCCAATGAAGTGTGGGACACACACATTGGAAAACTTGTTAAAAATGAGGAAAGTGATAAAAAGGAAACTCAAGAGGATTAAATCTCTGTAGAATGCTTGGGAGTTACTCAACCCATAATAATAGAAAGTACCAAATTCAAAAGTCACCTCCATGATTAAGAAGCAAGGTCAAGGAAGTGAAAAAAGGGCAGTAATACATAAAAGTCCTGCTCAAACAAGGAATATGAAAAGGAGCACAAACTTACATGAAAGAAATGCAAGCACAAATGCACAATGGTGATAAGATAGAGGGTGGAGGGGAAATAGTTAGGAAGGTAGGTAGCTGGGCCTTTGTAAGACAAGGTAATTAAAAGAGTATTAAAGGAGACTGTGGCGATTGTAAAATAGCTGAATGAGAACATACCTTCATTGCAGCATATGCAAGACCACTGAGTTAACATCACCAGGAAATCACAGGATGTGAGACAAACACTAATGTCAAGAGGAAAAGTTCTAAATCTAATTGACAAATTGAAAACTAACAAATTGCTCAGTCCAGATGGCATCTACCCAACAGTTCTTAAAATAACTCAAGGGTGAAATTTCTGATTTAATAGAGGAATATGCAACATGTCCTAAGGTCAGCCTCTAAAGCTGATCAAGTTCTAAAAAGAAATTCAGAGGAGATCCAACAATGTATAACTAATTAGCTTAACATCCTTTCTAGATAAAAATACATCATATGAAACACTACTTATCAATCATTAAAAAAAGTAATTTCTGACTGCTACTGAAATAACTTGTTCTTTGAGAGTATCAGTAAGCAAATTGATCCAAGGTAAAATGAATATCCTATTCAAAGAAAAAAAACCTAAAGAAAAATTTGCAACCTGAAATGCTGTGCATCACTGTCCTTCGAAAAACAGTATTTAAAATCAGAAAAAAAAATCATGAAAACCATCATAGTAGTCGCCTAATGGGGATCCCTGTAAGCTAACTATCATAGCTTTAAAAAAGGCAAGTGAGAAAGCAAATTATAAGGATTCATAAAAATTTCCCAGATAAAGAAAGTAGATAGGTTCTTTTCCTTTTCTCATAATATTAGAAGAAGTAATTCAAGGAAGCTGAATAATAAAAAGCAAAATGGACAAAAAGTGCTTCTTCACAAAGTCACAATCAAATCACAGAATTTACAACTACTGTTACTATCTTGTACAGTGTAAGATGAAATAGATTCATGGGAAATAATTAGTCATGATGCCAGTGCAGCATTTTCAATATCAAAGAGTGGAGGACAGTAAATTTAAAAGACTAGTAAAATGTTGTCAGAATTAGACTGTGAATATATTCTTTACACTGAAATGGAACAGCAGAGCAAATTCTGAAACCAAGAGATTCCTTGGTTCATTTGAAACTAAAAGAATCAATGCATGTACAAGAATGAGAAGAATGTAAAAAGAGTTTTAAAAAGCATGTAAGAATAAAATCCAAAAGAAAAAAAAGTGAAGTCCAAGTATATATGATTAATAGGAGAAAAAAGACTAATGGCAAGCACTTACGAAAGAAAAAGCAGCACAGAAACAGAAACTGCCAAATGAAATGATCAATGAATCATGCCCTCACAATCCTTAGGGAAAGTAGGATTTCAAAAAGGTATTCCAAAAGAACAAAGTGGCTTCTTTCTTTTAAGAAAACATTTTGAAATAAAAGAGAGAAAGCGTAGATTTAATGCATAGAAAATTACTCTGGGGAAAAAAAAACACCTAAAAGCAAAATGTGAAAAACTGACATGGAATTAAAATGAGACAGGAATGATGGGAACAAAAATTAAGCAGAAAGAAATTATGACAAAATGTTTTTAAAATAATAAACCAACAAACAAATGCAAAATACACTAGAGCAAGGGTGTCAAACTCAAGGCCTGGTGGCCAGATCCGGACCACGGGGTGCTTAGATCCGGCCCGCAGAGCTGCCCAGGAAACAGGAAAGGACCGGCCCATGATGCCTCTGCCAGAGAAAATGGAGCTCAGGAAGGGTGTGGGCGGCCCTCGCGAGCTCTGTGTTCGCTGGCAGAGCACTCAGGCCACCACAGGCATCCCCGACACGAGTGATGTTGAGTTGGTCACATCCACCCTGGCCACACCCACAGTGCCCCCCCAAGGTCAAACACAACCCTAATGTCGCCGTCAATGAAATTGAGTTTGACATCCCTGCACTAGAAAAACAAAGCTTAAATAAGTGAGCCTTCAAACAAATAACTCAATACTCAATTTTCTGGCTTTGCTTCTATGAGCTTGCAATTTGAGAGACTTGTTGAAAGTAGTATTGAATAGATGTGTGAGTACATATATGTGTGCACAAACGAACACACACATTCACACACGCACACCACTCAATTCCTCAGTGATATGTTTGAAATCTGAAGATAGCTTAGCCTAACCATGAATATCCCAATGTTTACAAAAAAGAAGAAGGGAGACTAAAAATGTGCCGTTTGACATATGGTTTGGGGACAAAGATAATGAAAAACAGTAGTGATCATGTTTATACTATTCTCTGACTCTTATTCTAAAGTCAAATGCCTGAATGTTTACAAGAAGCCAGATAAAATATTAGAGACACAGAATTCACATTCTGTGTTCAAAATGGGCATTTCAAAAACCATTTTGCTAATGGAAAATTTTGTAAGCTTGCACTCTCTTCTTCCTATGATTTCCAAATCTACAAAACAGCAAACTTTCAGCCAAGTTTTAGAGTCAACTTCTAGCAAAAAAACCCAAACACTTCACAATATGTTTTCCTCTCACTTAGTGAGGTTACTTTAGTCACATAACCAAATAGAATCATAAATAGAAATAAAAAAGCAAAAAGGAAGATTATCAGGAAATTGGAAGTAGGTATGTATAATATTGGGAGAAGCTCACTTACTTCAAAAGTAAGTTAACAAGAAGAACATGTTTACACCTAAGCAAAACAGAGTGCCTATGATTCCCGCTAGAGCTGGAACAGGTGTTATTCATTCTTCCTACGCATACTAATACCCCATTCCCATCTGAGATATCAAAGTGAAGTAACAGTTCAACCACAGCACTCTTTTTCATTCAAACAGAAAAATGCAAAATATATGTTAATACAATAAAAACAAAGCCTCTCAGATACTGTTTCATTAGTCATTATTTTCACTGCCATTTGCAGAAGAAAAGAATACCAAAACAAAGAATGTGTTAGTCTAAAATCTGTTGTTTCAAAAGAACAAATGGAGCATTAATTTATACATGCTGATATATTATATTTGTCAACAAAAACAAAAGTAGATAAACACATCCACTACAAAAACAAAAGCCATCTTGAGTAATTAAGCACTTTACTTTTTTTTTCAATAAAATGTATTTCTAAAAGAAGACAAGCCAGTGTCAGATTCATTCAGATTTATAAAGACAGCATCTGAAATACGCTTTTATTGCAGCACTTTTAAATAAGGCATGTCAAATTGCAAATATACGTAATAGGTGAAATTCATCTGAAATGCTTACGTTAATCACCACAGAAATCATGAATATACTGTTAGCTTTGGATAAACTTATAATTACATATATGACTGAGCTTATGTAATTATATGTGCTCAAACAGACTTTCAGTTTAAATTGTGAACAAAACAATCTCTTTGGTACATCCTTGTATTTATTTCTAAATGTTGTTCTTATCAAAAAGCACAATTCATAGTCTATTTTTTTCAGGCATAAGCAATCTATGCTTAAAATTTCTAAAAGGACTTTCCTTTCCCTGATAGCCTCATCCAGTTTCTCTGAAAAGCAAAGATGGGTTTTATTTTAGGAATACATTTAACTATCTCTCCCATGTCATTTCCCTGACATTAACCCAAATGCACCTATAACCACTCAGAGATGCTGATAGCTCTCAGGAGTAAAGAACCAAAACATAAGCTGTATTAGAATATTTCTTCATTTAGAAATAACTTTCTTCATATATGAATCATCATGTCTAACTTCCTGGCTTATAGAACTATTGTGCATATTATCTTCCCCAATTTCCCCAAGAAAATGACTAATTGCAATCCCTAATTGTCAAAAAGTTGCACAAAATATTTTGGGAGCCATAATGAGAACCTATATGGACAGCATTAGACTACAAATCCTGGATTACTCTAAACTAAATCATGAATGTATTCTTAGACCTGAGTAGCTTCATACATGTTGGCAGAAATATGATAATCATTTTGGACTTGTAGTGATAAGCAGTCTGAATCAAGAACAAGGTGGACAGCTGCTCTCCTGAATAATATATAATGAAGTAATTTAAACTCCGCAGTACTGAAACAGCAGAACCCTTTTTAAGAAACATATATAGGAAATTGAATTGGCACTGCCCGAAAAGTTCTTTTTTTTAAAAAAAGACAACACAGCACCTACCTGTTGTTGCACTGGTAACTGCTGTACCACCTGGGTAGGTACAGCTGCTTGGCTAGCTACGGAAGTCTGCAAAGTAACCGTCGAACCTGTATCCGACCCAGTCTCTGATGTCTGCATTCTTGTTGCTGTATGAGAGGTAAATATACACATTAAAATTATGATTTTGTTTTGTTTTGTTTCATTATGAGTATATAATCTCTTTAAACTGCCCTTATCTTACCAATCTTGACTGATCCCAAAAAAGCTAAGCAGGATTGGAACCGGCTAAGATCGTTGTTGTTTTGGTGGGAAATAATCAGAAAATGTCAGTTTGTAAACTAGTTTAGGAAACAAACAAAATACTTTCTGGAAAAGAAGGCAAAGATAAAGATAAAGAGCTAGTTTGGTCTAATGGTTAAGGCACCAGGCCAGAAGCCGGGAGATGGTGAGTTCCAGTCCTTCCAGAGCATGAAAGCTGGTGAGTAACCTCCAACTCACTTCACAGGGTTGTTGTTGGGAGGAGCAAGGAGCATTAGCTATATTCACTGCCTAGAGTTACAAGTAGACCTTGACTTACTACTATAATTGACCCCAAAATTTATGTTCCTAAGTGAGAAATCTATTCAGTTTTGCCCCATTTTACCATTTTTCTTACCACATTTGTTAAGTGAATCACTGCAGCTGTTAAATTAGTAGTACGGTTGTTAAGTGAATCTGGCCTTCCCATTGAATTTGCTTGTTAAAAAATCGCAAACGGTGATCACAAGATCCCGGGACACTGCAATTGTCATAAATATGAACCAAGCATCAGAATGTAAATCATGTGACTATGAGGTTGATGCAACGGTCATAAGTGTGAATAATGGTCATAACTACAACAGCACTTTTTTCAGTGCTGTTGTAACTTTGAACAGTCATTAAACGAACTGCTGTAAGTCGCGGACTACCTGTACAGGTACTACCTGTCATAAAGGCAGTAAGTAAGTAAGTAAGTAAATCAACAAACCACTTTGAAACTGTTGCCAAAGATCTATACCAACACATGAAATCAGCTGCTCAACTGAAAAGAGGTTTTATTTTTCTCACAGAACAAAAATGGACAAAATTGTGGCCATTTGAATATTGCTGAATTACAACTTCCAGCAACCATCATTGGGCTGCTGGGAATTGTGTCAGTAGCATTTGGCTGGTCACAAATTTGTCATATAAGCCATTCACAGGGTGCTTCATTTATTTTAAAAACCTGCATCAAACGGCATTATATGTTTTTTAAAAATCCAGATATTTTTTTGTTGTTGTTGTTCATTTTTATTTAATTTCTTCTTCATACAGTTATGATTGGATAATTTCTGCTTGACTGTGTCCAGTGATAATTAAAATTATCAACAGAAGATCAATAATGTGCATTCATTATTTTCCTGTTCAAATTCAATGTTATTTGCTTCCTTCTTCCTGTAGCCTGGTTGGTATGTTATCTTGGGTCTATTCCCCCCTCTCTCCCGAGAAGCTCCCTATTTAGCCAGCTGGACACAAAACATGGATGCCTCCTTCCTCATAGTGGTAGCTTCTGGAATCTGTCCTCTGCTAATGCTCTTCTTCACTTTTGACATTTTATTTAAAGGCCAACTCTGCACCTTGAAGTCTGTTAGACCACTGGCCTTTTCTGAGAAGACAAAACTAAAACCAGAAAGGCCTTGTCTTTTCTTGTCTTTTCTCCTGAAGAAGAATAATTCATCCTACGGAATTGGTTCCACTGTTCCAATGATCAAAAAATAACTGTTGGATCAATGATCAAGTCTTAGTTTTCTGTTACTGTCATAACTCTGAAGCCTGTGGGAAGAACACTGAGCCACGTAAGACTTTTTGGACATCTAGTCATTCTATTTATGGACTGGTTTTAGGGTTGTGTTTCCTGAGAGGATTTTTCCTTTGTTCCACATGGAAAGACTAACAGAATCAAAACAGATAGTCCTCAACTTACAAAAGTGTGTTTAGTGACCAAAGTTACAACAGCACTGAAAAAAATGACTTATTTTTCACACTGTTGCAGAATTCCCATGGTCACACGATCAAAATTCAGATGCTTAGTAAGTGACTCATATTTATGATGGTTGCAGTGTGCCAGTCATGTGATCATCATCTTTTGTGATCCCCTGATAAGCAAAGTTAATGGGGAAGCCAGATTCACGGAACAACTGTGTTAGTAATTTCACAACTGTAGTGATTCACAGCTGTGGCAAGAAAGGTCATAAAATGGGGCAAAACTCACTTAACAATGGTCTCGCTTAGGCACAGAAATTTTGGGCTCAATTGTGGTCAAAATTCGAGGACTACTTGTTCTCTTTATCATTAAAGAAAAATGGTAAATCCAACAAATTCTTTTCTGTGACAACTTTACTTGTCATAAGGGAATTGCCTCCAAGAAAAACTGTGTGGCAGAAACTGCTGCTATTTAAGATATTACATATTGCTTTGCCCATATTTACTCTAGATGAGGGGTGTCAAACTCGATTTCATAGAGGGCCGCATCAGGGTTGTGTTTGACCTTGGGCTGTGTGGCCAGAGTAGGTGTGGCCAGCTCGACATCACTCATCAAGGACCCATTTTTGGCTGCGATAGCCTTCTGCAGACCTCTGCTAGTGAAAACGGAGCCCAGGAGCGCCACACGGCCCTCCTAAACTCCGTTTTTACTGGCAGAGGGCTGCAGGAGGCTGTCACAGCTGAAAATGGAGCCTGGGAGGCCATGTGTGGCCCTCCTGACCTCTGTTTTCGCTGGCAGAGGCACTGCAGGCCAGTCCTTCACTGGTTCCAGGGCAGGCCCACCAGCCTTGAGTTTGTCACCTCTCCTCTAGATGGACTTTTTGGCAATTGCTTCAGGGGTGAGTTCTATTACCTTTACTACCAGTTTGCAGTGACATAGCACGCATGCACTTGCTTCTGCACATGCGCACAAGCTTCTGCGCATGTGCAGAAGCTTCCTGATGACATCGGGGTCAGTGGGCGGAGCCTCCCCCGGTTTTACTACCGGTTCACAAGAACCAGTCCGAACTGGGGGTAACCGACCACTGAATTGCTTGCTCTTTGCCCTACTGGTGCATTGTTTAAGGACAATTTGATCCACTTGTGAAACCCAGCAAACTAGACAATAGTAATAAAAGCTGGCTGGCTTCTTAGATCCACACAGCTTGCTAAAAAGCATAAGGCCCGTCCCAGAGACCTAAATGATGGAAAGATGGGAATATGACTTAAATAAGATGAAATCCTCCTTACTTTAAATCTTTTCTTCAGAATTTTGCCACCTGTATTTTCCATATAGGGCAGCTCTTGTCTGATATCACTTCTGTCCAGTAAGTCCCTATGAGCTTTTCAAAAGATACTGTATCCTCTCATCGCCTTGGCTTGGGTCCTGCAGCCATGTTCCCTTCTTCAACTTTTTCTTTAACTAAATTAAATCATATATTTGGATTGTTTTTCTGTAAATAGTTTAGTATTGTATGTGTTTTACTTCCATACTCCTTTAAAATGCACACATATATATATATTTCTATTCAAATTTTCATTGCTTTTCTTCCTTCGTTATCCACTAGAAATAACATAATATTGTCCAGATTTTTCCACAGCCACATCACATATGGATGTGTGTGTGTGTGTGTGTAACTCCTTATTTTCTTTCCCTCATACAGTAGCATACGTTGTGTCCAAATTGTATTCTGCTTGAAAACAAGAACTCTTGTTAAGAAAGGTGGTAGTGTATGTCTGTGTTTTGTTTGTTATCCCTACTGTAACCTTTAATATTAATATTTGCGCTCCTTTGCAAAAAAATTCTTTATAATACAAATCCCTGTACTGCTTGCATTTCTGTTTGAGACTCTTTTAAACCATTCAAAAGGAATTGGAGGTGGAGGTGGAGGTGGAGAGGGAGACAAAATGGTTACAGTCAGACACAGTGAAAAGGAATTCATGAAAATATAGCTAGGATTTAAGAACTATACTATAATAGAGCAATTGTGTACGTGATCACTCAGAAACAAAACATTTCGCATTCACTAGCTCTGTATAAGTAAGCATAGCTTAAAATACTAAATCATTGAAAAATATATATAAAAAACAAGTGTTTGAAAGGAACACAAGACTTGTATATATAAACAATAGCAATAAATACAGATATTTTTATAGTTCCAGAAAGGAAATGAATCATAACTAAGACACCCCATGATTCAGAAATTATTAGTGATTGAATTTATATAAACAATTTTAACCTATTTCCAAAAACTGAATGACACCTTAACTTGTTAATTCATATCCATCTATCTCCATCTATGAAAACAATTTTTAATCTTTCACCCAAGCTAACTTTTATCTTTATATAAAAGTCTATATGTAAGACCTACCTCTTAGGGGTATTTTTTGGTACTATGTGAAACATTAAGTTAAACTACAACATAGCCAATATTTTGCTGATGACATACTTTGAAGTAATTGTTAATTTAGTATCTTTACAATACTCCTTTTAAGAGATATTTGTTCACACAATGAAGAGAGTCAGATTAATCTATTCTGAAAGGCTAAATAATCTTCCCTGCTGTTTAATAATCACCCTGTCTGTATGTTAATAAACTGTATGTGACTGCAAGAGAGACAAGTTGAATTTCAATCTGACTAGCCTTGCCTATTGCAATTGTCAGGTGTGTCACCAGCCTCACCAGCCCCTTTTGCTTATCTGACAAAAGACCTTTGCATTCTGACCAATTACCGTAAGATGTTAGACACCCCCTACCTGTTGTTTGTCTGGGCTACAGAAGTAGCCCTAGATGAAGGAATATAAATACACCATAGTTTGAAAGACGCCAAATTAACTTCCACAAGACGAAAATAATATTGTATTAACTTAACTGCTGATCATGACAAGATTAGCATTCCTTTAAATTAAACAAAAGTATTTCAATGTTCATCTTGGTAAAAACATACATTATTTGAAAAACACCTTCAAGATGATTTAATAAACTCAAGAAGTACTGTAGAAATCCTTTTGACTTCTATTTTTTATATACTGTACCAGAATGGTTTACTGGATAATGGATCTACTGCATCCACTGCATAATCAACCACATGTTGCAAACATAGCATCTTAATAATAAATTAGTTTTAGCATGCATTTTTATCGTGACTGCCGCTCTAAGTAGTAAAATCTCAATATCTACTTTAAATAATGATACAGATTTTAATTCAGTACAAAAAACAAAGGCCTGTAATTTTTATTCAAATGTACTATTTTTTCCTCCACAGAAAGTAAAATCATGTCTGGCTGAAAATTAAAATAACTTGATTAGTCACATAGAAGCAAGGGAGCTTAATTTATAAAAGTGAATGTAGTATACAAAAAATTTCAAATTACTATCATTTTCCAAAATATTGTAAGAACATTTAGTTTCGGCTATAGACGATCAAAGCATAATAGAGAACTACAGTTGGGTCACATATTGCCATAATTGGTGGACCTGAAGCTAATCTGATATGATAGAAAAAGAATATAGCAAAAGGCAATCCCAAAGTGTCAGTGCAATGCTGAATGTTACACGTATTATTTAATACTTTGTGCTACATTTCTATTCTATGAAGAAAATGTGAGCCAGTTAATACTGAAGACTGACAATAAAAAGCTTTACAAACACTGGGGAATTTCATCATGGTAAAAAGAAGAGACTAGATCTGCACTGAAAAAAAATCCTTGTAATCTTTAGTATTTTATGAACTATAATAGTGTTGCAGGTATTGCAACATTGTCTAGAGGTGACTAATAATACATCTAAATTATTTAAAAATAGTGGTTTGATGTTTGGCTACATTTCTTTGACCACTGTATGAAAATTGCTACTACTTGAGACAATCACAAAAATTTGTTCTGTTTCTCATATGGCTAATGTCATGGAATTCAGTTTTTCCAATAGCTGCTTGTTATTTTCTCTCCAAAAGGATTACCTAAACTAGTCAAGAAACATGCATTAAATGGGTTGTCAACTTTAGCTAATCATATATTATCACTGAATGCAAATGAAATATTCCTGTCACCATATAATGTATATCTTTCTGGCTTCTTGTGCAGTATTTTTGGATTTTTGCTAAATGGTTAGCAGGAAGGCACCACATTAATAGTTTCAACCTTATTGGGATGAAACAGTTAATGTTAGACACAGTTATCCAGATGTTATCCTTTGGGGTTTAAACCCTCTACCAATAATTCAACTAATGGATATTCGCAGTATAACTGAATAGATACAGTACATTAATTTCACACACTATCTAGATCCTAGCACTCAACAGCTGCAGGAATGAATATATTAAAAGCATTAGCAAAATGGTATACACAGTCAAGCTCCCTTAAGCTCTCAAAGAAGTCAAATACTGATAGTATGTCATGCCTCTTACAATATAACAGGTTGGTGTTCTAAGAAGGAACTCCATCCCTCATAGAATTACTAACAGTATTATTTTTCTATAGGAGACTTGGGAATATAAGACCTTAGAGCTTGATGACTACATCTCATTCCCAATATGGCTACTGTGTACTAAGAAGGCACCCAGGCCCAAGGAAGTCTTACTATTTTAATTCATGCATAATTACTGTACAACCAAGCATTTCTCTTCCTGTTTAACTGTGGTGCCTTGGAATTTAATTTGGATTCCAGACAATCTGGCTGACCCAAATGTATGTGCTTCCGATGGAGCAAGTCAGATTTAAATCCAGTAATTCAACATTTGATCAATGCATAGTCCTGCACAAAGTGATAGAGGAATATTTTACTTGCCTTTGAGATGCTCTTTGTGTTACATTAATTGATCTGAAGATAGCATTTGATTCAATGCAATGGGCAAATCCAACAGGTTCCATACTAGATGGAAGTTTTGATGATGAATCACAACCTACCTATGTGTACGTTAAGCGTGCTATTCTTGGAGTGGTCTTGTCTGATCACTCCCCATTCAAATAGGCATTAAATAAGGCAGCATTCTTGGTTTGCTGCTACCGTGTTTCCCCAAAAATAAGACCAAACCCAAAAATAAGCCCTAGCTTGATTTTTACACATGCGCCCAATATTCCCCCAGCCTCCATTTCACTGTCAGAGACCTTCAGGAAAGGCCTCTGCAGCCAAGAAATGAGTTCCGGATGGACTGCGGGAGAAATGGAGGCTGGGGGGAGACGATGTCACATGCATCAATCCGGAGCTCATTTCTCAGCTGCAGAGGCCTTTCCTGAAGCCACATGAGCTCCTGCTGTATGGGGCTGTTGGTGCCGTGGCAACATGAAACAGTGGAAGACATCCCCCCAATGCCTCTTTTGTAGGCAAAAAAGAAGAAGACCAGGTCTTATTTTTGGGGAAACATGGTATTTAATTCCATAAAATAATTTCCATCCTCCACTGTTCGCTTTTTTGATTTAGAGGCCACCTGACTTCAAAATGATTCTCAGTCAGTGGTGGGATCAGCCAGTTCGCACCACTTTGGGAGAACCGATTGTTAACTTTCTGAGCAGTTTGGCAGACTGGTTGTTGGAAGAAATCATCAGGGCAGAGAACTGGTTGTTAAATTACTTGAATCCCATCACTGTTCACAGTGGCTTACATGAAAATAAGAACAATGGAGAATGAAACACACACAAAAAAGAGGAAAACAATGAAGCAATACTGTGGGTCCAAGCAAACCCATTTCTTCTAACTAACACAAGGTTCTGCACTCTAACCGAAAGTTGGGAAAGTTATCCCACATCTATTTTTCATGTGCTGATGATGTGGTTATTTTATGTTTAATTCAAATGGTCTAAGGCAACCACTAATAGCATGCTGAGGCAAACACAAACTGGATAGTAATTATACTAAAACTAAAACTAAAACTAAAGTCACTGTGGTTATCTAGTACTTGTAAATATAATTGCATGATAAGTAACATTAGCATCAAATAAAGGACTGCAAAAATATTTAGCAATCATTTTCCAATCTTCCTGAAGACAAATAAAGCAAAAGCAACACCAAAGCAAAAGCGGAAAAGGAAGAATAGGAAGATTATAAGGAAAGAAAAAAGAAATATATAAAGAGATGACTTCCAACTTTTATTACAAATATAAACAAATTTACTGCCTCTTCATCTCCTCTAATGTTACAAGCATTTGTTTCTTTATTCCATCCCCCATCTCTATAAACAAATCCACAAAACATTATTTTTTCAGCCCAGATAGAGGGTAGCCAGAGATAATATATCTCATTTAAACTTTGATCAAATAAACCACTTTATACTCCTTTCTTTTATGTCTCTGTTACACTTTAGTGTATTCAAATATTGTTGTAGGCTTTCATTTCTCTTAATTTCTTCTTTGTCTCATCATACAGATCTCTTTAAGACTTAAACCAGAGTTCATCAAGACATTTATAAATTCAATAGAAGAAAATGATCCACGTCACTCTCTTAGTTTGTCATTTGTATTTCTCTTTTAAATTTTAAAGTCTCAGCCAATTTCCTTTGATAGATCCATCAAAATATTCTTTTCTAACTCAATTTTCTTGGCGTGTAGAATGTAAAACCATTTTCAATACTATCTCTATCTTCTCAGATACAATTTCTTCTACACCTGTCATTTCTTCAATAACATCTTTTGGGCATAGGCTATCTATATACAAGGACACTGACATTATTGACATGCTGGCTACTGTTTTCTGATTTCATTCTTCAAACAACTTCTTCAGTATTTTCCTTTTTTTAAATTTTATTTTAGGAAATTTATATTGCCGCCTATTTGCACATGGCGACTCAAGGCAGCTTACATGAATTTTAATTGCTAGAACACGTTGCAACATTTTGCAGGTTTATAAATCCTCTATTTGAAAATGTTAGTCCCTCTAGTGTCCAGTTTTTAAAAACCAAAACAGAAGCTATTTTCCAGAGAAGCTGATTTTTCTTTATAATTAATTTCAAAATCTTATTGGAAAAATGTCAACATTCCAATTTTAATACCTTTAGTCCATTTATAACTTTCTAAAATCAAAATCTTGTTTAGTTTCAGATTGTATAAGTTCTTAAGCTTATGATTAAGTTTTTCTTTGATTTAGGATTAAAAGCAAATTCACCCAGCGTTTTCAGGTTTGATGGTCTGATGTAAACGTAGTTAATGAGCAAATTCCAAAAGTGATTAGAAAGTGAGATTTGCGAATCTTTAAAAGTCTTCTTTGTGGTTGTGAGCAGGATGGCTAACTCAGTTGTCTTCCAGCACTCAAACCTCCTGTCTTGAAGTCTCCTCAAGAGAAGCAGGTGTGTGAGCACTGTACCCAATCTCACATCCTCCCCCTATCCAGAGAGGTTCCAAGGAACAGGTCTACTTACCAGTTTCTTGGTCTTTTGCAGAGCGTTCTTCAGTTTGCTGTACTTACCCTCACTTCTCTGGAGTCAACCCATTCTAAAATTGCTTCCTTATTATATTTGTTGTGTAGCTATCTTCTTCATTCAAATATGAAATGCATTTCTCCACTACTCTGATGGCAGGATTGTGACTATTCCATGTAATAGTATTTAGAGATCAAAGGAATCAACTTCAGATCCATCTTGAGCCAGTCACATATAACTGACAAAACCAAGGAAGGCTAAATAATAATAAAGTAAATAAAGAATAATAGAAATCCACAACATTTTGGCTGTAGATATCAAAGGGCCTAGGTTTTGCCTATTTCTCTCACTCGCATCTCTGTTTGGACATATAGTTTTCATCAACTGAAGATTAAGACTCATAGCCTTCTGTGGGGTCCTTGGTACTCTCTGAGCTTGTTTGTTTTCTTGCAGATGTTTAATTACCCAACTAAGCTGTTTACCTAATGAAGGAATCACCAAGAAACATTCCCACCAAAACTGACGGGGCAAATCACTAATACAAAAACAGAGAGCAAACGCCATTCCTTTCTAACAGTTTTAGGTAATGAAACGTCTACAAGAAAACAAATAAGGTCAGAGAGCACCAAGGACCAGTTCAACCCTGAGCTACAAATATAATCATCTATTGGTATATAGCCCTATTTATGGAAGACTACAGTTTAACTTCTTCCTCCTCTAGTTATGCAGACAAAATACTAATGACACTACTTGTTCACCATATGACATATATTTTTATTTTATTACCCCTCTGGTACCAAAAAGCTTTATAGGATGACTCACAAAACAGCATTTGTTTTAATAATACCATTACAGCTTACAGATACTCTCTTTATTTCATTCATTGAAAAGTGCCAAAACCTTTTATGTCATGTCATGTTTCCAACTGATGGGAACAGTTATGAAACCATTCAGCTTTCTGCTCTGCTTATCTCCAGACAGATGCCAACATGTATGATATGTTAAGCAAAGGTTGCAGGGGTATTTTGTAAAGTGTTCCAAAGTAATGGCTATTTAAATGTTCCAGCCTCTCCGCTGGAGATTACATCTGATAAGTGTATTCACATGAGTGGTGCCACCTGGAGAATTTTTTTTTCCCAGGCAAAAAAAATGACATTTTTTCCCACACCCTTTAGGTTCGAGCAGTAACCTTTATTCAAGTATTACAAAAATATCTTTAAGCTCATGTACTACCAAACCACTTTTAAAAACTCAGCATTGCTACCATGTGGGAAAGAAAGTTTCACTGTCAATCATGTTCTCATCTGTAGCACAAAAAGGTTTTGTAGGTGTTCCTTGTCGTTTCCATTTCCTGATCTGCAAGCAGTTAAAGCTAAGTAATTTTAAAGAAGTGTAGAACTGAAAATGTATCTATATTATGCCGTTAGAAAATGCTGAAAAGGGCATATTTATTTTTTAAAATGTGCATGCCATTAATTCTCATTTGGAAGAGACAGCTAATTAAGAAGACCAGTTGGTCAACCACACATATCAAAATTTCTAAAGGATAGAGTAAGACACTAAACAGTTTGCACTGCTTCTTTCTTCTGTTTTGCATTGGAAAGTCAGTATAATCTATAACATTGATACAAAATGTAGATCCAACCAAATTGTTGTTTTTGAATGCTATGGACAAACTGATCAAAAAGGTTATGTTCTTTAATTTAAACTTTTTATAATGCAAATAAATATGGACCACAAAGTATCTTGAGCATAGAGGTTGAATGTAACCATTCTTCTGCAAACAGTTCTTCTCTTGAACAAGTGAACCCGGCTATAGTGCCATTCTTATTATAGGCCAAAACCTGTTTTCACAGAATTGCTGGCAAGTGAGCGGAACTAGCTCTGCATGTTCTCAGTATCACATAATCTGATGCATATTTCCTTGATAAATGGAATTTCTATTTAATCAATATGAGCAATAGTTATTCTTAAGAGGGAAAGATTTAGCCTTCAGAAAACATCCAAGCTGATGGTAACCATTGTCACATAACCTTTCTTTTGTGGAAGTCCTTTTAGTATTATTCCTTTTTTCAAAATTAAACGGTTAATCAACAGACTCTTTTTATGAATCCCTCTTTTCATCCAGCCTTCCACAAACCCCAATTCCCCAAGCTACTAAAGACAGCAATCACCATTATTAGAGAATTTAATTGACAAAGTATATTTGACCTCAATTCTATTGACTTCATGGATGATATTATTATCATCAGTTCAGACTGAATGTGGCATTTTTATTCAATTATTTATTATTATTTTCCCATTTAGCCTACATGACCTGCAATTTCGTGAATGTCTCCCAACAAAGTTTAGCTCTGCTTAGCTTTTCAAAGTCAACCATGTGCCATACTGCTAGGCTGATAAGATGTAGAACATTTTAAAATTAGGTAGAAGATTCACTGTAGCAATAGATTTCCAAGTTGCCCTTATATTGGCTACACACCCCTCAATGTAATTAGAAATCTTTTAAAAGCAAGAATGTGTCAACTTTTCATCATCTTCTATTGTATAGTGTGCAAGAAAAACTCAGATACACTATATTTTATGCCTTAATGCTTAGTTCCAGAAAAATATAGAAATTTACATCAGTTGCTATAGTCAATTCCCAATGCATACAGACATAACATTTTGCAGTATATAGTACTTCGAAAAATAAACAAAGGATAGAATTTTTCACAAAGGATTTTATAATATTTATTTATTTATAATATTTATTTATTTTGTCACACAGTATATATGAGTGTAAGCATGAAATAACTATACAATATATAAGTATATATATAAGTATGAGTATATTGACCTCACCCCATTCCTAAGAGGACCATAAGGGGTGTGCATAAGCGCACAAACGTGCCTACCGTTTCTGTCCTATTGTTTTTCTTTTCTTCTTCCTATATATATATATGTTTATACCTCCTAATATTTACTCATATATGTGTTTATATGCTATATAATCTTTTTGTATGATACCTACATATATTGTTGTGACAAAATAAATAAATAAATAAATAAATAAATAAATAAACTAAATTAATTGAATATAAAGAAAGGAAACAATAGGACAGGAACGGTAGGCACTCTTGTGCTCTTATGTATGCCCCTTATAGACCTCTTAGGAGGTGAGGTCAATAGTAGACAGTTTTTGGTTGAAGATTTTGGGATTTTGGGAAGAGACCACAGAGTCAGGTAGTGTATTCCAGGCATTAACAACTCTGTTACTGAAGTCATATTTTCTGCAATCAAGATTGGAGCGATTAACATTAAGCTTAAATTTATTGTGTGCTCGTGTATTGTTGCAATTGAAACTGAAGTAGTCTTTAACAGGAAGGACATTGTAATAGATGATTCTATGAGTTAAACTCAAGTCATGTCGAAGACGGCATAATATAGATAGTTTCAATTTACGACCACAATTGAGTCCAAAATTTCTGTTGCTAAATGACAAATTTGTTAACTGATTTTTTTTAAAAAAATTTTATTTGCATTTATATCCCGCCCTTCTCCGAAGACTCAGGGAGGCTTACACTATGTCAAGCAATAGTCTTCATCCATTTGTATATTATATACAAAGTCAACTTATTGCCCCCAACAATCTGGGTCCTCATTTTATCTACCTTATAAAGGATGGAAGGCTGAGTCAACCTTGGGCCTGGTGGGACTTGAACCTGCAGTAATTGCAAGCAGCTTCTGGTAATAACAGACTGTCTTACCAGTCTGAGCCACCAGAGGTCCTGCATTTGTTAAATTAGTAACACAATTGTTAAGTAAATCTGGTTTCCCCATTGAGTTTGCTTGTCAGAAGGTCACAGAAGTTGATCACATGACCCCAAGGTACTGCAACTGTCATAAATATGAGTTAGGTGCTAAGCAACTGAATTTTGATCACGTGACCATGGGGATGCTGCAAGGGCTGTAACTGTGAAAAACAGTCATCAGTCACTTTTTTCAATGCCACTTTAATTTCAAATGGTCACTAAATGAACTGCTGTAAATCGGACTACCTGTAATCCCTTTAATACATCTTAATCAATCCCTTAATATGTATTGAACATTTAATATAAAATAATATTCATTCTGTTCAAATTTTAAATGAATCAACATCTTTTAGATTAGATTTAAAACTGATCAACAGGCTTAAAACATTGTAGGCAAAAATTGTTTCTAGATAGAAACAAAAAGGTAAAAGGAACTTTGCTCAGCACTTTCCATTGATAACGACTTAAATAATATACTAATAAAAGGGAATTGCCAGAATTATTAGAACAGAATTTTTCCTGGCCCAAAGAATAGCCTGCATAGTCATATTGAATCAAACCACAGACTGACTCAATTTTAAAATAATATGAGCTATTTACATTTACCTGAGTAGCATCTGGCTGATCTTATCTGGATTGTGCAAGGTTATCCCTGGTAAATTTTGGAGTGGGAGACGATCAAGTATTACTAAGAGCTATGGACTAGATTAAGAAGTTGAAAAACAGAAGCAAACCATATCTATATCCTTTTTGCCATTAATATTACTATACCCAGAATTTCATCTTGACTCATAGAGTACTGTACTTTAAGACAATTTATCAAAGGAAAAAAGTCCTTAAAATTACTCTTCTAATTTAACTGGAAATTGTTGTATGAGTTTTATCATTGTTAGTCAGTGCTTCCTTTTGAGAAATATAGGAACAGTAAATGTTAAACTTACTTGTAGGAGATTTTTATTCTACTTTCTTTATAGTTTGAATAAGAGAAGATCGGTCAAAAGTTCTTTACAGTGTTTAAGTTGTGAAATTCTACCATAAAATAAAATATAAATCTTTCCACCAGGTGGCAGAAAAAAGGCAGCAGAAAAATTAGCAAAACTACATGGGGTATCAGACAGTCCTATTGACCATAACTCTGAAAAACATTTTCAAAATTAATGTATCCTTCAAAGAATATATTGTTTGTTGAAACCCTTAAAGGGGTGACATGCCTTTTAAAACAGTTTTAACTTGTCTACACAAGCATTCAACATTAAATCATTAAAATATCAGAAGTCAACAGAAGACATATCATTTGCACTTTTCATAATTTCCAGTATGAATAATTTGAAACAATTTCAGAATTTCTATTTTTCAGGAACAGTCAATAAATAACTGCTTTATATATTTTTTCTCTTAATTAATGTTTCTCTTAATTCAATGCATGTAGTTTATGAAATATAATGTAATAAACAATGGCACAGGGTTAGAAACTGGAAGATTGTGAGTTCTAGTCCCGTCTTAGGTATGAAAGCTAATTGGATGACTTTGGGCCAGTCACTTTCTCTCAGCCTAACCCACCCAACTCACAGATGTTGTTCACCACTTTACGTTAATTATAAAAATAAAGATGAAATATAAATAAAATAAACAAACTAACAGTATTTAAGCAAAACTTGAGTACAGTTTTGTTGAACAACTCAAGCATTTGTGTTAGGTTCTGTAGTCTACTTATATATGCAGATTAATACACTCATCAGATATAATACCAGAAATACCACACACCCACCATTCTGTACATGGATCCCAGCTGGCTAATCTTGTGAACAAATAATGAAAACTACAAAACTTTCTATCCATATCATATATTTCTTGGTTATTTATATATCATGTGTGAAGTGCCACCCAAACCTTGGTGATAACATGAACTAACTTCAGAGCAAAGAAATAAAGTCACTGGGGAGGGATGGTATAGAATTACTTACAATGAATTAATAAAATGTATGTGTGAAGAATAGTAGATCAAAATTATAACACATGCCAAGTTGTTAACTTTAAGCCATAAAAAATATTAGGCAACATTGAATACTTTTTCACTGCAACAGTTTCTATAAACTGTAGCTGAGTTCACACATAATAGGATATGCTTGTATGGCTCAGAATGTTAAGTGAACACAGACAATGTGATTAGCTAATACAGATTTCATATCTAGATTAATCCAGTAAAATAAACCTGAGTCAACATGGTATATAAATACAGCACATATATGACAGTACATACCAGTTGCATTGTCCATATAGATACTTCCCTCTTCAGTATCCAACTGACATATTACTTTGTTTTGTTTTTATATGGTGATTACTCAAGACATGACTTGTTGGGTCACTACGTGATATTTCTTTACCAGATACCTCAGTGTCTTCAACAATGACATGTTTCACACACTGCACTAGAAAAACTGGGATACATTCAGAGATGAATCTATATTGAAAGTAGCCCATATTTAACTGTATGGCACTGTCAAATCAACACAGGAAATGTTTTATGACATTTTTGTGTTATGTTATAAGCTGTTTTATGATCATTTTTATATCATAAAATGTTTTATAAAAATTGCCAAATTTGAATTCTGTGGAAGTCATAAATCCAAGATTTTGGACCTGTTCTGTAAATTAGTTAATTTGTTCAAATGTTGTTTCCTGGTAATGCACCATTTTCCCCAGTTAAAGGTTATGGGAATGAGATATATGGAAGATAATGAAGATTTGGCTTTCCAATTACTTACTTTTTTTTTAAAGTGTCTCGCCACAAAGAACACAGCTTAACTCTTAATAAGTAAATATAGTAGGCAGTAGGAGAGGGCAAGATGATTTGAGGCAAATGTAAGAAAAAACAGGTAGTCCTTGATTTATGATTTTTCATTCAGTGACAGTTCAAAGTTACTGTTGAGTTTAATAAATTTAACTGCTTGTCAAAGTTAAAGACATTGCCACATCCGTGCGGTCACATCATCAAAATTCTGGTGCATGGCTACCCACCTACGTACCCATTTACGACTGAAGAGATGCTTCAACTCTCTCCACCCATCTATCTTTTCCCCATCTCTGACCTTTTGGATGCCCTGCCCAGTAGCATTTCTTGGCAGTGGTGGGTCTGAAATAAGAGGACCAGGGCCTTCAGCTGGTCACTATGTCCTTTCCCCAGAACTTTACTTCAGACCTAGTGCTGCCATTGGCTAGTGCCATCTCAAACCCCTCAGTGCCGCCAGCTGCCCCAGCCCCATGGCACAAACCTCCAGCCACCATCATCATCATTCTGTACTTCTGGTGAGGACCTGCCACATCCAGCTGACCTTCACCAACTTCCTCTTACTGCTGATGAGGGACCCCAGCCTGGTCCTATGAAAGACAGCTGCTGGCTATGCCAAGCCTTCCTCCTTGAGGCCATTTGAGCCATTCTTCAAATAGCACATTTCCTGCATGCTCTTTCCTGGATCTTCCTGCATTTGCACATACCATGAACTCTCTTTCCAGGGTCTTCCTATGCTCACAAACACCACGTACCCGCTGTCCTAGGACTTCCTGGACTTGCACGCACCTTGTAACCTCCTTTCTGGGACTTCCTGTGCTTGCACACACCCCTTCCCAGGTGTTCCTATGTTTACACACATCCTGCACACTCCTTGCCCAGTCTTCCTGCGCTCATACACATCAAGTTATGTGCAATATGTGCTACCTTCGCAACCCCCTGTGGGACTCCTAATGCTTCCCACTTAAAGATCTGTATGTATTAGGTTACAATAACTGAGCCATGCCCATGTGACATTGTGCTTTACAAAACCACATTGCTTTAGCAATAGCAATCCCAGTCCCAATTGTCTTCAAGTTATGACTGCTTGTATGAAGGTTTTATATGTACTAAGTCAGATGACAAATGATTCTGAAAGAGAAATTACTGAGTATGTACAAGAAATGTGAGGAGAAAGCAATTTGAGAAAACAAACCTGAATAAGAGACCATTAGAAGACCAAAATAGTAGGCTTAAACTGTGGAAGTTTATATGCTTATAAACTTATATGCTTATATCCCTGCTCTCTTGAGCAACTTATCTGTTACATATTTAACAATCTGCATTTTTATGAAACCTCACAAAAATGTTCTGGTAACAAATGCCACAAATAAATAAACAAAACTCTTTGTGGCTAAGATTGACCCTTAATATGATGCTTCTTGCTTCACCATTTGTAAAGAATGAAGTATTTGGAATAAGCTGCATCATAGTAAAAATCACTTAAAACCAGAAGTGTGCAACCATGTACACTTACTACAGCGTCATCTACAATCATTTTCAGATAGCAGACATATTATTTTTCAAAGCCCCAAAGTGCTTACCAGAGTGGGGGTTGGGAAATGATGCAGGAGCACCCTGGTGAATAGAAGTTATTAGCTTTTATTTTTTTAAAGACAGATTTAGAAGAGAATGAAAATAAAAAAGGTATCTGTTGGCTACTTACATGCTTATACAAAAATATTTTTGTATAAGCATGCAGACTACTACTTTACAATTCAGTTAAGCATGTTTCCTGAGAAACACACATATGCATAGGATTAAAGCCTCTAACTTGTCCTAGTATTATTTACACTAATATTTTTAATGATTTTAATTTTATTTATTTATTTATTTTAATGATTTTAATTTTAATGATTTCTTATGATTCTAAATATTTATTAGCAATAATCAAATAAGTTAATTAAACCTCACTAGTTAAAATAAATCTCACTAGTTTCAAAGAACAGAATTGATGCCATTCATACTATGGATATGGGTCAGAGACGACCATGTTGACACACATCCCAGCTGATAGGAAAACTGCTTTATTAGATTTTACTTCTAATCCAAGAATTTTGACTGGACTACCCTACTATAGCAGTTAGCGATGATCAGCTGCAATGTCTCCTGCTCCACGATAATATGCCCTTTTGTACCTGTTGCCTAGTAAACTGATTTTACTGAGGAGGCAAAGCAGATGGTGCATGTTTGCTGCAACACTTGCAGTGACATACTATAGCCTGTCACTGTTATAAAAGGCAGATATTCTGTGTCCCTCCGCTTCTATGACATTCATAAAATTTCCCTTATGTCACCATAATTAAATATATGGCTGTCAGCATATCACAATATTTGTAGAAACCATATAATTCAAAATACTCTTGTCATCTTGCTTGCTTTCTATAAAAATATTTCCATTTTCATCTCTATTGGGAAAAATGACTTTGGGCCAGTTGCTCTGTCTCTCAACCCAACTCAGCTCGAGGGTTATTGCTGTGGGGGAAATGGTGGGAGGGAGCAGAGCAATGTTAACTATATTCGCCGCCTTGAGCTCCTTATAAAAGTAATAAATGTGGGATAAAAATCAAATAAATAAATAAATACAAATGAAAACCTCTATGAGAACCTGGGCAGAAAAGTATTGGGAGTGAACAGAAAAATGAAAAAATGACTCTCAAGAACTGGCATTCATGAAATGGAAAACAATCAGTGTGTGGAGAATTTGCTGGATTCCGATATAACAGAATTTGAAATGGCTTACTTATGCCCTAATCTCTTACTTCTCACCCCAGGGCCATAAAAGTAGGTGGAATTATAGTTCGTGATGATTGTTACCTACTACTCACCCTTCAGATAAAATAGCCAAGGTAATAATAATACCTTTAAAATGTACTTGTATTGTTTCCCTTTTAATGAACTTTTAAAATTCTTGCCTGAATAACATTATTAATATTACAGCAGAGGAAAAAAGGCTACATACTGCCTTAACCTCTGTAAAACAGTAAACACTGCAATTAAATAGACATGCAAAGAACACCCCAAGAATGTGCATGTGCACCAAATTCAACAAATTATCCCATAAAAAAATAACATCAATCTTTGTCCTACAACTTTCAACTCCAGCAGCATTAGTGGCTGGTTGGTCAACTACTTCAAGCAATCCTGATCCTCCCTTTCACTTGGAGCAAAATCTATTATGGCTCTTCACCCCTTCAATTAAGTAGATTTTGTTAACCAGGGAGTTTCAAACCTGTAGACCATGGGTAGTATATAGCATTCAAGTCATTCTCTGCAGCCAATATATTTGGACCAATACAGAACAGTTCAACTTCATCATTCTAAACAATGATATGTAAAATAGGCAATTATGTTTATTCTAAGTACAGACCAAAAGAGGAAGAAGTCCTATTGTGAACTCAGAATATTTAAAAGCCCCGATTTCAAGGTCAGGAACCTTTCAGGTTAGAGTATTTCACACTCTCCTCATTTGGAAGTCATGATCTGGGCCTGGCAAGGTTAAAAGTGAATTTTCAGTGAGTCACTGAAGCAGAATGAACAATCAGGATGTGAATGGCAAAGGGTCAAGTCTGGTTGTGCCACAAAAAGGTGTGCTGGTTCTCCCTTATGTGAATGTTGTGCTTTAAACATTATAATTTGAATTTATGTTACTTATTGATACCTTTATTATGTCTTTATGTTTTATATGGTTAAGTGCTTGGAGACTTATGTGATTATAGCAGTTTCAATTTAATAATTTAATCAATCAAGCAGGATTAATTGTAGGTAAGTTTTATTTTTGTTTCAAAAGAGTCAGCCTACAACTGCTTGAAAATAAAGGCCATCAATGTTACTGTGTATTAGACAACCCATTACCCCTTGAGTCATCATTTTAGAGATATTGCCTTACCAGATTCCTCAATGCTTTAAACAATGGCAGAACTTATATTTTTTTTAAAAATTAAAACATTCCAGAATATATTCAGAGGTATATGTGCCTTGAAAGTAGCCCATGTTGAACTGTATAGCACAATGAAACATCAGGAGTAAATATTTTATTATGTTTTGCATTAGGTCATAAAATGCTTTATGATAAATTTATGGCATAAAATATTTTATAACATTTGTCAAATTACAAATTTGGGAGTCATGGGTCCCAGATTTTTCTATGTGAAGTGTCTTGGTTGAAAACATTTTTCTTCATAATGCACCATTTCATCCAGTTAAAGGCTATAGACACAAGATTTTTAGTAGTATATAGATACACGTCTATCAACAATTGAGATTAAGAAAGAGGACATGCTTTTCTTATGAAACCAAAGGGAATCCTCCAAATACTCCAACCTTATTGCAAATGTTCTGTTATTTGGTAAACCCATTAAGAAAAACTTCCATTTGATCATTTTGGATCCTTTTAGGAAAACAACCCAGTCCTGAAATATTATCATTTTCATGAAGTCACTAAATTTAATGTAGCATTAGAATAACTGTATTCTTTGGTCTCCAAGAGTCTCTATTTTGTTAAGCAAATCAAAACAAATCAAAATCTTCCTAAGAATTGCCACCCAGGTTGTGCTTACTGTTTGCGATGATTTTCCTAACCATATCCCAGAAAATTAGTTTAGCTATATCTGAATCCCTAATAACAGTTTTGTGGAAGCAATTGTCTCTTCCCAGTTGCAAATAGCTCTGCATATTAACTTGCTCCAATAAATTGGCCTCGTATCCTAGTTTCTTAGCCAAACTGTATGCCCATTTAACTCTCCCAGTTTTCCAGAGTATACCAACATTAAGAATTCTTGCAATCCATATATATGGAGGGTGCATCAGTTAGGAAAACTGCTTAAATTAAAGCATTTTATTTATTAAACAATTTATTGAACTAATTTATATAGCTGTCCAACATATATATAGGTGACTTCGGTGATTACACATAGGTAAAGCATTGTTGGTACATCCTTTTAATTCCCTATGAATGTCCCCAGACTAAATTGGCTTTTGGTTCTCCTATAAGTAAATTATTTTGATGGATTTCTAATCACCAAGCCTTTCAGTATCTCCAACAAGACAACTCTCAATTTTCACTAGCAACAAGCTTCACTTGGTCAACATAAACCAATCCACTTCTACCGTTTCCTTGGCATTCCCTTAATTTCATAATTGATAAATTGTACTTTTCTTCTTTGTATTAGGAAAAGGGGTGCCCAACCCATAATCCATGGATCAGCACTGATCTGTGGCATGCCAAAAAACAGGTCACATAAACAACCAAAGCCCCATTCACAGGATGCAGTCAGCACACGAAACCACGCTCGCTCCAGTCCATAGAAAAAACCTCTCTCCACAGAAACTGTCCCTCATGTCCAAAAAGTTGGGAGCCTCTGTCTTAAGATATACAGAATTATTGGGCTGACTTGTGCTACATGATGGGCATACTAGCAATTTATTTCTATAAGAGAATGGGCATTTCTTTATCCTTTTATATGTTGCATAAAATGAATCTATGAATTGTTTTGAATGACTATGCTAATCTGATGACATACAGCCCACCACTTCTGAATATATCTATTGGAATAATAATACTCTACCGTTTGTGGGTTTGACTAAGAATTTGCAAGAATCCCTACTCAAATTAGAAGCAATTTCCCCAGATTACTTATTATTTTATAAATCTGTGTCATACTTTGGTGAAAAGATCCTTCATTCTGGCATCTGGTCATACATATACATAGTCTGTATTATGAGCATACATCTTCAACTGGATGCCTGAAAACAGTACAGAAGACTTAATGTATGAAGAACCAAACTAAATTTGACAAGTGAGGCTGGAGGTAAGAAAAGGAGGGCATCACGGTAAAGCAGAAAAACTAGAAATAGGAAGAGCAGCAAAGATAAGTCAAGCCTCTTGCTGTTGGATCTTCCTTAGCAATTAATGCAGAGAAGATTATCTACTTCATCTATGTGGCTTGCATTAAGTAGAAAGTGATGGTAGGCCTCCTTAGCATCTTATCTATTCTCCCTCAGGACTTTGTTCTTTAGCCAGAGCTATGCCCAGCACTTCTATATGCTAAGTGGCGGGAGTAGCATCAATAAACTACATGTCAAAGCCTTTTTTTAAAAAAAATCTTCTTTTTAGTCACTTGGAGGCAAAAGCAGGTCTCAATTTTCTTTTGCTTTTGCACTGACAGTAAAATGGAACAGCCAATAACCAATGGAGGAAAATGTTCATAAAAACAGTGTCTTCCCGTCAACCCATTCAATGGCTTTCAGTATTAGCTAGCAAACAACTCAACCCAAACATAATTCCTCCAGCTCGAGAACATGCACAGTACCTATTTTTGCAGAGGATGTCTTCAGAAGTAGGAAATTATACGTGAATAATTCTTTACCTCAACCCTATTATTTTTACCTCCCCTGCTCTCTCTGCATTCCCTGCTCTTTTTTACATTTTATTTTATTTCTTATTTTTGCAGACTGACATTTTACTTTGTAAGGAATAATTCAGAATCCTTCTAGAGAAATACCACCGAATTTTGGAAATGAGCTTGTCTTTCATTCGCATCTGTCAAGTGACCTTATACTTGCTTCTTTCAATAAACCTTCCTTCCTCTGTTTAACTAAAGCTCAGGGTTTTATCAGAAATGCAGAGCAGATTGCTTCTTCCCAAGTCAGTCCTTATCTTTGCCATGTTTATGACTTAAAACCTCCAACAGCATATATAATATTAATCTTCATCACTTCATTTTTATTTTAGCCTTTGTATTTCTTGCTGATGGCATCTCTATAAAATAAAAATGTCCAGTTTTAATCAGAAGTTTTAGAAACTGACTGTAGAACAATATATGAAGTTAAATTCCCTACTTTTTTTTAATTGCTAAACCAGATGATTCTTTATCTAGCTCTTTGTCTTTCTATCCAGTGATAATAGTGTAAACATAACAGGCCTGAGATAGGGTTATAATTAACAAAGTGATCTGCTATATATAATCTGAGAACTAGTCTTCCTTGCTCATTTAATTTCCCTGGTTCATAATGTTCCACATGAGAATTCATTACTTCACCTTGACAGTTTTACTTTTTGTTCAGATGGAATCAAATGGAACAAACTGAATATAATAATATAATAATAATAATATTTTAATTTGTATACCGCCCTTCTCCCGAAGGACTCAGGGCGGTGCACAGCCAAATAAAATACAAAAAGAACAGCACATACAGTACTAAGAACAACCCTTAAAAAACTTATTCAATTGGCCGAATTTAAAATACAGTAACACCCTATAAAATTTACAAAAATTTAAAACCCATAAAAGCAAATTAAAATTTTAAAAATCAAGCCAGTCCAGCAAGACGGAATAAATAGGTTTCAAGTTCGCGGCAAAAGGTCCGAAGGTCGGATAGTTGACAAAGTCCAAGGGGAAGTTCGTTCCACAGGGTAGGAGCCCCTACAGAGAAGGCCCTCCCCCTGGGAGCCGCCAGTCGACATTGCTTGGCTGATGGCACCCTAAGGAGTCCCTCTCTGTGAGAACGCACCGGTCGCTGGGAGATAGAAGATGGCAGTAGACGGTCCCATAAATATCCTGGTCCTAAGTCATAGAGCGCTTTGAAGGTAGTCACCAATGCCTTGAAGCGCACCCGGAAGACAACAGGCAGCCAGTGCAGTCCGCGCAGGATGGGTGTTACATGGGAGCTCCGAACCGCTCCCTCTATCACCCGCGCAGCTGCATTCTGGACTAACTGGAGTCTCCGGGTGCTCTTCAAGGGGAGCCCCATGTAGAGAGCATTGCAATAGTCCAAGCGAGAGGTAACGAGAGCATGAGTGACCGTGCATAGGGCATCCCGATCCAGGAAGAGGCGCAACTGGCGAATCAGGTGAACCTGATAAAAAGCTCTCCTGGAGACGATCATCAAATGGTCTTCGAAAGACAACCGCCCATCCAGGAGAACGCCCAAGTTGCGCACCCTTTCCGTTGGGGCCAATGACTCGCCCCCAACAGTCAGTCGCAGCTGCAGCTGACTGTACCGGGGTGCCGGCATCCACAGCCACTCCGTCTTGGAGGGATTAAGCTTGAGCCTGTTCCTCCCCATCCAGACCCGTACGGCTTCCAGACACCAGGACAGTACTTCGATAGCTTCGTTGGAGTGGCCTGGGGTGGAAAAGTACAGCTGTGTATCATCAACGTACAGTTGGTATCTCACCCCAAAACCACTGATGATCTCGCCCAGCGGCTTCATATAGATGTTGAACAGGAGAGGCGAGAGAATCGATCCCTGCGGCACCCCACACGAGGCGCCTCGGGGTCAATCTCTGCCCCCCTGTCAACACCGTCTGCGTCCGGTCAGAGAGGTAGGAGGAGAACCACCAATAAACGGTGCCTCCCACTCCCAAACCCTCCAACCGGTATCGACCAGGATACCATGGTCGATATAGAACCTATAGAGGAAACAGATGGAGTTACTTCTTCCATTTAAATTTTTACATCTTACAGCTTGAATGTATTCCTTGATTTGGCAATACTTCTAGATTCTCCAACAGCAGGAGCTTATGGATGTGTCTTCATCTGCTATAGAATCCCTGGCCTTTCCTGGAGAAAATGGATCTGATCAGATAATAATTCATATTCAAAGGACTACAAATTATACAGAAAATGCCCATTGTTCAAGCTACCTTTGTCAAACCACACAGATCATATTACTTTGGGCCTCTCTGATTTGCATCTTATCTGAAGCCCTAAAAAAATTAGGACTTAAGTATCCCCCAGAACCCATCTTCTGTGATCCTTAAACTTGAAATTAATCCTCAACTTTGTATCCTCAACTTAGGGACTTAGGAAGAGCTTGCGGTGGCTCCGCTTCGTTAATGGCGGGCTATTTTAGACCGCCAGTTCTGTGTGATTCTGTAGAGCAGTTTAGACAGCGTTAATCTGCTGTCAGCAGCTTGTAAATCTCTACCCTCGGGTAAAGAGGGGGAGGTGAGCATTCGGGCTGAAGTAGAGCCCCCAAGGAAAGCCCAGGAAGATTTCTGGTGGTTTGTTGGGAACGCTCCTTCCATAGCTCGAAAAAAGCTCCAGAATCCAGAACGCTTCTGCAAATGGCAGAACAAAACGCAGCGTCCATCTCCATGACTGAAATGGATTACTGAGGATTGTTAACATGGACAGAGCTGAAAACAGGAGTGCTGGCATTTGATTGTAAGATGATTTTAACTCCCTGACAGAGAAGGTATTCGTATTCAAGAGTGGAGATGATGAAAGATGGCGTTTTGTGTATTGAAAGTGAAAGTTAAGCTAAGCGAAAGCTAAGGAAATGCTTATTACAATTGCTGGCGTGGAACCTTTAAGAAGAAAAGCTTATTGAATTTTTTCTTTTTCTTCTTCTTGGTATTACTTAGTTTAAAATGGCCTTCAAGCAAAGAGATTTAACCACTTCTAAAATATTGGAAATTTCTTCACTTCAGATACGGAAATTGAAAGAAGATATTAAAGAAAGTCTAAGGAATTTTTACAGGAGCTTATGGATGTGTCTTCATCTGCTATAGAATCCCTGGCCTTTCCTGGAGAAAATGGATCTGATCAGATAATAATTCATATTCAAAGGACTACAAATTATACAGAAAATGCCCATTGTTCAAGCTACCTTTGTCAAACCACACAGATCATATTACTTTGGGCCTCTCTGATTTGCATCTTATCTGAAGCCCTAAAAAAATTAGGACTTAAGTATCCCCCAGAACCCATCTTCTGTGATCCTTAAACTTGAAATTAATCCTCAACTTTGTATCCTCAACTTAGGGACTTAGGAAGAGCTTGCGGTGGCTCCGCTTCGTTAATGGCGGGCTATTTTAGACCGCCAGTTCTGTGTGATTCTGTAGAGCAGTTTAGACAGCGTTAATCTGCTGTCAGCAGCTTGTAAATCTCTACCCTCGGGTAAAGAGGGGGAGGTGAGCATTCGGGCTGAAGTAGAGCCCCCAAGGAAAGCCCCAGGAAGATTTCTGGTGGTTTGTTGGGAACGCTCCTTCCATAGCTCGAAAAAAGCTCCAGAATCCAGAACGCTTCTGCAAATGGCAGAACAAAACGCAGCGTCCATCTCCATGACTGAAATGGATTACTGAGGATTGTTAACATGGACAGAGCTGAAAACAGGAGTGCTGGCATTTGATTGTAAGATGATTTTAACTCCCTGACAGAGAAGGTATTCGTATTCAAGAGTGGAGATGATGAAAGATGGCGTTTTGTGTATTGAAAGTGAAAGTTAAGCTAAGCGAAAGCTAAGGAAATGCTTATTACAATTGCTGGCGTGGAACCTTTAAGAAGAATATAACAAGATATTTTTTTTAAAAATGGATTTTTTTTTAAATCTCTTTTTTTATTATCTTTTTCTTACAGTGTTTAAGAAGAAAAGCTTATTGAATTTTTTTTCTTTTTTTTTTTCTTTTTTTCTTCTTCTTGGTATTACTTAGTTTAAAAATGGCCTTCAAGCAAAGAGATTTAACCACTTCTAAAATATTGGAAATTTCTTCACTTCAGATACGGAAATTGAAAGAAGATATTAAAGAAAGTCTAAGGAATTTTTTACAGGAGCTTATGGTGGCTCATCTTTCAGAAATAGATCAAAAATTTAATGAAATGGAGAAAGAAATATTGGATTTTAAAGATATGGTGGAAGAGCAGAGGAGGGAGATGAAAAAATTAAAGGAATCAATTACCCCATTATTGTTATCTAGTATTCAGACAGAAGAAAGACTGGATGAACTTAACCAAATTAATTTAGATTTGCAAAGGAAAATAGATGAAGTTCAAATTAATTTGAATTTAGAAAATAAAATAGATGATATTCAGGTTAAGGTAGATAAGGCAGATGAAGAAAGGGTTATATTACAATATAAATTAATGGAATATGCTATAAGGGTAAGGGGTTTAAGAGAATGTAAAGAGGAAAATTTGAAAGAGATTTTTATTCAGGCCTTTGCTCAGATAGAGGGAGTGGAACCAGAAGATTTTGAAGTTAATATTGAAAAAATTTATCGTGTTAAATTTTCTTGGTTGGCAAGGCAGAAGTGTTTACCGAGAGATGTGGTTATTTATTTTACAAATAAGAAGATTAGGTATGGAATTTTGCAAGTATTTTATAAAAATAAATTTCAAATATTAGGACAAGCTATAATAATGATGAAGGAAATTCCTCCTAAAATGTTAAGAAAGAGAAAAGAATTTCCTTTTTAGTGGATGAGCTTAAGAAACATCAGATATATTTTAGATGGGAGGTTCCAGCTGGTTTAAAAGTGAATTATAAAGGAAGAAAGTATTTTTTCAATACAGTTTGTAAAGCACGAGATTTCTACACTAATGTATTAAAGATTGGGAAATTCTTTTCTCTTTCTTAACATCTTTATTAATAGATGTTAAGTTGAATGGTGAATAGATGGTGGAAAATGTGTAAGACAGAAGAAGGGGAGGGAGAATGTTTAATTCTATTATATATGATTATAGTGAATTTTTGTAAATGATTTATTTTGGATATAAACGTGTAATTTTAGGGGTACTATTTGATATATTTCAGGTATAAAGGAATAGGAAGATGGAATATTGTTTAACTTTGGAGGATAGATAGTAAAATTTAGGAATTTGGATTAAATATTATATTTAAGAGATGGATGTAATGTTGTTATATGGCTAATTAGAATTTAATTGTTATAATAGATATATTTTGGATAAGTTATAGGTGTAATTTTAATAATGTTATTTGATATAAAGCAAGGTAGAGTGAAGATTTTAATTATTACAATTGATATATTGGATATTTGTAATATTATTTGATGTATATAAATGTCAAAGATTAGGACAAGATATAATAATGATGAAGGAAATTCCTCCTAAAATGTTAAGAAAGAAAAGAATTTGCCTTTTAGTGGATGAGCTTAAGAAACATCAGATATATTTTAGATGGGAGGTTCCAGCTGGTTTAACAGTGAATTATAAAGAAAGAAAGTATTTTCTCAATACAGTTTGTAAAGCACGAGATTTCTATACTAATGTATTAAAGATTGGGAAATTCTTTATTAATAGATGTTAAGTTGAATGGTGAATAGATGGTGGAAAATGTGTAAGACAGAAGAAGGGGAGGGAGAATGTTTAATTCTATTATATATGATTATAGTGAATTTTTGTAAATGATTTATTTTGGATATAAACGTGTAATTTTAGGGGTACTATTTGATATATTTCAGGTATAAAGGAATAGGAAGATGGAATATTGTTTAACTTTGGAGGATAGATAGTAAAATTTAGGAATTTGGATTAAATATTATATTTAAGAGATGGATGTAATGTTGTTATATGGCTAATTAGAATTTAATTGTTATAATAGATATATTTTGGATAAGTTATAGGTGTAATTTTAATAATGTTATTTGATATAAAGCAAGGTAGAGTGAAGATTTTAATTATTACAATTGATATATTGGATATTTGTAATATTATTTGATGTATATAAATGTCAAAGATGTGAAAAGATGGACTATTGTTTACCCTTGAAGGTTGGATAGAAAAATTTAAGAAATTAAGTTGGAAATATGAACTATTCTTGAGAGACTGCTTAAGGAAGAAAGACATTTTAGAAGAACCCTTGGTGAATATTGGAAGATGGAACGTTGTTTTGATATTGATTGATGAAGGTTGGATATTAAAAACTATGTACTTTATTCAAGAACAAACACTAATTCAATCGGAAATTTCTGAGAACTCTAGGAGTGGAATGGTCTGATATATAATGGATTGGAAGAAATGTATTTTCTTTGTTTCTGGAAGGGGAGTTGAGGTTTTAAGGAGTGACTATGGATTATGATTTGTGTTATATTTTAATTTTTGCTGTTAGTTTTATACCCTGTATTCGGTTCTGGGAAGTCCCGGGGGGTGGGGGGAGGGAGGGGAAGGGAGGGGGAGGGGGGATGAGGGTAGAAAATGATTGATAGTTAATGTACAAAGATGATTGATGTATAATTAATGTAAGATCAGAGCTGCCTGGCTACCACTTCAGAATGATGGGAAAGAAGGAAGTAGAAGAGAGAAGGAGGTAGGAAAGAGAAGAGGAGGAAGAGGAAAGGAAGGAAGAGGGATAGAAGACGGAGAAGAAAGGAGTAGGGAGGAAGGAGGAGAGGATGTAGATAAGAGAGGGGGAGAATGGTTGTGGAAAGTAGAAGAAGGTAGAGAAGGGAAGAGAGTTAAAGGAAGGGGGTGGTGACCGGGCAGGTCCGATTAATTGTATATGACATTAAATATATTATTGGATATGAATGTTAAAATAAAACTTTTTTATTAAAAAAAAAATTAGGACTTAGGTATCCCCCAGAACCCATCTTCTGTGATCCTTAAACTTGAAGTTAATCTTCAACTTTGTATCCTCAACTTTGGCACATGCCACTTATCCTGAATATGCTCATTTTTCCTATTACTGCCAGAGATCCTTTGTTCTTTCTACATTCTTAACCTTATTTCCTTCATTGTGTTTTTCAAATGGCTATAAACACTAGCATTTTTAAAACACAAAAATAATTGAAGTAAAATATTTTTTAAAAATCTTTGTTTTTTATTTGTCTTGTTATCTGACATATCCCAATTCCTGTAATTACAGATGTTTGTGATAATTACTACCATCAATCTATGTTCACTGATTAGTACAAATGAAATGCAATTCAAGCCTTTCAGATACAAAAGGAAGATGAGTGAGGAAACCTGCTGAAAGCAACAGAGTGGTCAAGAGTGACATCATAAAGTTGCAGATAAAGGAATTGCATGGCAAATGGGAAGCTGAAAATGAGAAATTAAAGAAGGTTCTAGCAACTGCAGAAGATACATCCAGCAGCTGAATGAGAACTTGAAGAAATGAAGTTGAACAAGCCCAAGAGAGAAATTTGAGGTCAGAGTTATACCACCAATTTTAACTTCCGAAGAAATACTTCATAATCCTTCCTCTTTATGCACATTATGTCACTGACACCTATAATCATTCCACTGAGGCTAAGGAAGTGTACATTTGTACTACCTTAAACTAGTAGAGACTGGAAGCTATACAACAACTGCAAATTGGAACTACATCTATATCAGTAGTGGGATTCAAATAATTTAACAATTATTCTGTGGGCATGGCTAGGTGGTCATGTGACTGTGTGGGCATGGTCAACTCTACATCACTCACTCCCACCCAGTCACATGACACACACACCCAGCCATGCCTACCCAGTTTTGTGTTTCCTTGTATTTTCTTTTAAACAGGTATCTCTGTGTGTGTGTGTGTGTCTCTCTCTCTCTCTCTATCTATCTTTTTCTCCCTCTTTCTCTCTTTCATCTCTCTCTTTCTGTTATCTCATCTCATTCATATCTTTCTCCCTCTCTCTTTCTCATCTCTCTCTCATCTCTTTCTCTCTCATCTTTCTTTCTCTCCTCTCTCTCTCATCTCTTTCTCTCTCTCTCTCTCTCTCTATCTATCTTTTTCTCCCTCTCTCTCTCTTTCATCTCTCTCTTTCTGTTATCTCATCTCATTCATATCTTTCTCCCTCTCTCTCTTTCTCATCTCTCTCTCATCTCTTTCTCTCTCATCTTTCTTTCTCTCTCCCTCTCTCTCTCGTCTCTCTTTTTCTTTCCCTCTCTCTCTCTTTCTCATCTTTCTTTCTCTGTCTCTTTTTCTCTCTCATCTCCTCTCACTCATCTCTCTCTCTCTCTTTCTTTCTCCCTCTCTGTTTGTCATCTCTGTTTCGCTCTCCTCTTTCTCCCGCTCTCTTTCTTTCTCATCTCCTCGCTCATCTCTTTTTCTTTCTCCCTCTCTTTCTTTCTCATCTCTCTCTCTCCTCTCTTGTGTGTATGCGCACGCATGCATGGAAGCCTGATAGAGGAGAGAGCCGTCTTCCCTGCCACAGGAAGGGGTTTGAAGCTGTGCCGCGGCCCTGAGTGCCAACATCACAACCACCCCTTCCTCTCCCCCCCCTTGTTGCGGTCTTGCTCTCTTCTTCTTTCCCCCTCCCCCCACGAGCTTGCCATTCCCCTCGCAGCGCCTGAGGGGCTTGAGACTTTCTCTCTTCTCTTTCCCGAGGCACTGGCTTTAATGGAGGGAAGCAAAAGTAGCCGAACGGTCAGCTCAAACGGACTCATCCGGCAGCGGCAGCAGGTGGGATCTAGGCCCACGTTCTAGGTGTTTGTTCGGCTTTCCCCCCCCCTGTTTTGTAGCATTTAACCTATCCCCATTTCCTTGACAGCCAGCTGGCCTGCCCGCCTTCTGGGCTGGCATGTGCGCATGGCATTGCCTGTATCATAGGTGTTGTGTCTCGCCCAATCTCACCACAGCCGGGGTCTGCTTATCTGCTTCCGAACGCTGAAGAATGTCCTAGCATGCCTCCCGGCCCCAGCCCTGGCTCCATGCCCAGACAGGCTGAGGAGGGGGCATCTCCCGGCCCCAGCCCTGGCTCCATGCCCAGACAGGCTGAAGAAGAGCAAGTATCTCCAGCCCCCAGCTCTGGCTCCATGCCCAGGCAAACGGAGCAACTAGACCCCTCCCCCACAGCATGTGAGCCTGAGGAAGGTCAATTACCAACAGCTGCCAATTGGAGTGACCCTCGCTTCAGAAGAATTGATAGGCGGCGGCGTCAGAAGGAACGGAGGGGCAGGCCTGGATAAGTGCTGAGTCATGGAGCCACACCCCATGGCTTATATAAAGGATCTGCTTTCTGGCAGTCTCTGAGTCAGGCAAAGTCTAAACATATCTTGCTGAAGTCACTTTCTGGTCTCCTGCCTGCCTTGAGGACTTTGCTAGGACTTTGGCAGAGCTGCAAAGGCACGCCTGATTCGGATTTCCCTGACCCGGCCGTCAGCGGAGGAGTGGGACACGACAATAGGGATAAAGTCTGAAACAGCCAGGCTGCTTGACTTGCCCTGACAGATCACCTTTTCTCCTCCCTTCACCTCATTTTTTTAACTCGCCACTTTAGAGGCAGCATATTCAGGAGAAATGCGCACACAGAGCAAGGGTCTCGGTTGCCCTGCCCCTTCCCCTCAGATTTTTTTCCCACCCTCTTTTTTGCTCGACGGCCACCACCCTCTTGATACCAGAGCCCCATTACCTTCAGGGAGCCGCAGTCTCAAAGATCGTGCAGCAAGAGAAAAGGCAACCACATGTACCGCCGCTGCCTTCCACGGTTGCCTCAGGAGTGAGGAGGAACAAAGAAGACAGCCGGCAGGCATAGATTCATTCGCTTGCTTTGCCCTCCTGCCTCCACTGCCTTTTCTTGGCTCCCCTTGTCTTGCAGCCAGCTTTCTCATTTAGGGAGATGCTGCAGATGGGAAGGGCCACACAGCAAGAGAAAAGGCAATGAAACTTGCAAGGGCGGCAGCGGGACAGCAAAGCAAGCAATGCTTTGGGCTGTCGGATGGCATCTTTATTCCCCCTCGCTCCCAAGGCAGCCGGGTAGCACAACATGAGGCCACGGAGGCTTTATAGTGTTTCTGGGACAAGGGGAGCTGCTGCTGACATTCCAGAGGGTGGGGGCGGCTGGGAGGCCAGGCACTCCCACAACCTGACCGGGTGGGTGGGTGGGCTCGGGCCGGCTGTAGAGGGCGATCGTTCCTTCACTCGCAGTCCTCGGGGGTCTGGCCAGGAGTGCCCAGTGGGCTCGGGCTAGGCTGGCTGGCTCATGCGGTGGCGACAGCAGGGATCACCGGTTGGGGAGGGGTGTGCCACCAGGCCTGGATGTGGCGGGCTGCGTTTGCCCAGGCAGCTCCAAAATTAAATGCGGAAAGTGGCATACCGTGGGAGTGAGACCTGCTCCGGACTTGCCCGTTTGGCTGAAGGGCTGCCTCAGGGACAACATGCAAGGCTTGGCCTCCTTTTGGGCCCGGCTCTCAGCTGCCACCTACTCACCCTCCCCTCCACCTCAGGTCCCGCATCCAACCTGTGATGGGACAGCTCCCCACTGGGTGGCGGTCAAGTGACCTTCGGGGAGAGCACCACGCTGGGGCGGTGTGTGCCCAGACCAAGCACTTTCTCTTGGGCCTCCCACCAGAGCCAGGCCCGAAAGACAGCTGAACCTCACATTATCTCCCCCCCTCCGACAGCCCTTTGGACGAGTGCAGCGGGCCTCCGCCCCCACCATCCGCCTTACCTTCTCGGGCCAGGTGAAGGGTGGCCACATGGGAGGCAGCTGGGTAAGGAGCGAAGATTGGCAAAGGAAGGCTTACCACCTATGCTGTAGGCATGACTCTATGCATCGCCCAAGGCTGGGAAGGTGCAAGAAGGAGTGAGTGGGAGGGGCGGGGTGGGGCAGAAGGGGAGGGGAGGGGTGGGTGGAGAATTTAACAACTGGTTTGCCCAAACCGCCCCGAACTGACTGAATCCCACCATTGATATATATTTTTTCTCTAGCATACACAACTTTAAAATATTTCAAGTTAAACTACCATCAGCCAAGTTTACACTATTTATGTTCTCTTTCTTTCTACATTGTAACTTAAAAACTGGAAGCTAATTCTCAAACAGGAATACCTAAATAGCTTCTCAGAATCCCAAACATCTCAGGAAGAAACTTTGAAACATACTAAAGAATGACTATAATAAGAAATGCTTTAATTATTTCATTTTAAGGGCTGCTTATATTTTTTCCTTTTAATTTTTGGATTCTTATAGCTCATAATTTTTCCATTTTTTTTTTATTTTTTTAAGTAGTACTAGGTATACAATTAAATGTGCCATAAATATAATTCCCAATTAAATAATTAAATTCTCTGTTTGTTAATTCTTGTTGTTAAATGTCCACATTTACTAATTGGCTTTTCTGGGTATGTTCACATATTGTACCAAACCATTGCTTATTATATTATTTGGCATGATTTGTAAGCCATATTAGTTAGATTCATATTAGTTAGATTTAGTTAGATGCTAAACAACAACAAACTACGTTATGGCTTAATGCTGTCCATAAACACTTCCAGTAATTACATCTTAGAGATAGTGCCTTTTTCTGCCTTTCCATTTCCCTCTTATATGGCTCATGGGTAGGCTACTTGAGACCCATAGCTATAAACAAGCTTGCTCTTGGAGCTGCTGGAATGCTTGTGCTAATTTTTCCACCAGCCAGCATACGTGACAAGAATGTACCAGCATCAAGTTTTTTGTTTTGTTTTTTGTCTCCACAAAAACTTCAAATCTAAAAATTATTCTACTTCTGGAGAAAAATGTATTCTTCGGATTTCATATTTCACCAATAGCGTAGTCATACCAAATAAATGACAGTGTGGCTGGGAGAATCGCACCTCCTCAGAAAAAAAAAACCTTTGGTAAGATTCTTCCTGATAGATAATGTTGAAGTGTCACAACATTACCTATCAGTCACGAGTCACAACAGCCTCTCTTGAGAACTCTGATTGCCCCTGGAGCTACAGATGCCCCAGCTACTGAAACTAGACATCCAGATAGTACAGGATAGATGGCACTTTTGCTTCTATAGTCAGCAAGGCAGACCCAGTTTCAGAAAGTGATATCCAATGAATAGAATCCCCTTTACTGCCAACTTCAGCCACTATTAAGGGAGCTCTTTCTGGCACCAGATTAATTTCTTTATTAGAGAATGTTTCAAAGTACAGCTAGCAGGTAGGCTTTATAGCAGTCAATACTGTCCTCTGGACCACAAGGGCATGCCTTGTGACCTGAAGTATAAAAATAATGTCATAACCTATATGCAGCGTACAAATCCGTACACTTCACAAAAGTGAAGAGGCAAATAAAATGTTTATGGCAAAAAGAGGACAGAGATGTATGCCACAGGAAGCTACAGATGGTTTTAAAAAGATCACAACTTTCCTTGGCCTTCTACATCCCGAAACTGGTTTAAACAAATTTATATTCCAGAGCTTAGAATAAGGGTGGAAGAATGCAAATATGTCTTTGCCCTGACTTCCATTCTGTCAGTCTGTCACCTGCAAGCCTTTGGATTCTCCAGAGACCCTGACATTGGAGTACTGTGTTACACTATTCTGATCATGTAAGATCTCAGAGACCCCAGCTTGAATGAACTTCAAATTTATGCTTTTTCATTATGTGAACTTTTGTTCCCCATAGAAACAAAAGGCCAATCTTCTAATTTCCAAATAATGAACTGGAATAAAGTGGTTCTTTTTAGTAAAAATATGTACTGTGAATAAAATTATGGAAGTAATGATGTCTAATTTTATTTGGAGATTTAAACATGAAAGAAACCTTCTAACCTTTCCATTTAATAAATAGTCTAAAACAGTGGTGGCTAACCTTTTTGTCACTTTGTGCCAAAAGCGGGGGGAGCGTGTGTGGGTCGCGGGCGCGCATGTCCACACCCATAATGCAATGCCCCTTGCACACCAGGCCCTGCATGCGTGCATGACCCCCATGCTCCCCCTGCGCATTCACGTGCAACTGCCCATGCTCCCCATGTGCGTGCAACCCCCCATGCTCCCCCTCCCCCCCACAAAAGTCCATTACCCCCGTGTGACTCCCATGCATGCATGCGTGATCCCCCCCATGTCCCGTTTTGGGCCTGGCAAGTCTCCCTGAAGCTTCCTGGGACCAAAAACGGGCCACAGGGCCCTAACCCCCACCCCCTGCATGCACACAAAACCCCCTCCTGCCCCCACACATGTGCTCGAGACTCCTTCCCGCCCCTACACATGCGCGCATATCTCCCACATGCGCCCCATCCCCATGCCAAAGACTCGAAAATCAGCTGGCCAGCGGAAGGCACGTGTGCATGTGTGGCAGTGCTGAACTGGCCGATGGTTCATGTGCCTGCAGAGAGGGCTCCATGTGCCACCTGTGGTACGCATGCCATAGGTTTCCCATCACGAGTCTAAAACATAGCCCAAAATATGATATTAAGATAGCCAAATGATAAACAATTAGAAAAGAAATAATACTCCAGATATATTAACAGAATTGAACTGATATGTTGGCCATACAAGAAGCAAGTCAACCAAAAATATGTAAGCCTAAGGAAACTTCCAACAAATGACCACTCCATAACTGCATCTGAATCGTCCCGCCGTTTTAACTAAAATTAATGAAACCAGGTTTTACATAAGTATATATAATCCCTGTTCCTTCTTCCCTGCATCTACATTCCCCAAAATAAAGTAAGAAACAGTTCTTTAAACTGTTGGCCTGATTTCTAATAAGCATTTCTGAAGAGAGAGTAAATTACTGAACAGAATACCTATGGCAGGGGTGTCCAAACTTGGTCCCTTTAAGACTTGTGGACTTCAACTCCCAGAGTCCCTCAGCCAGCAAAGCTGGCTGAGGAACTCTGGGAGTTGAAGTCCACAAGTCTTAAAGGGACCAAGTTTGGACACCCCTGACCTATGGTAACTAAATTATTATATCAACTGTATATAAGATGTGGAATTTAAATCCTGATTTCTTTTTAAGTGGTGGGAGGGAAAAGGGAGAAGGGACATTATTATTAATTATTAATTTAACATCACACTAATAATTACAGAAAGAGTTACTATAAGGATTCATTTCTTATCAAAAAAGTCCCATGTACCTATTCTATTTATACCTGAGAAACAGCTGCTTCTTTAGCTATACTTTTCTTTTCTCCTCTTTTGGCAGATGTAGCCTTTGATTCAGAAATATTTTAATAGGGAACTTCTGTTATCTACTTACAAATAAAGCCAACACTGAAAAGTGGAATTAATGAGATTAAGCTGCTCCAGTCAATCAACATACAGTTTATTTAACACTGCAGTGTTATGAGGAAACATATATTACAACATAATATGGTTTCTTGAACCTGAGACTCTTCTGTCAGAAGAATGCAAACCACTTCTGGAAAACCTTGCCAAGAAAACTGCAGCAACTAGTTGAGGCAGTCTCAGAGAATCAGACAAGATGAGTGGAAGAAAAAAATGTCTATCCTAAACTAATTTTTTGCAGTATTATGTCACAGTGTGAAGGCATTTCCATTGCTTAATTCAACATTATTTCTAACAATTTTTTTTTCTCCTAAGGATCAGAGACATTTAACAGTTACATTTACCTTGAGAGAACACAAAGACTTACTTACACACACACACACACACACACACACACACACACACACACACACACAGAGTGAAAATGAGAGGAGAAACAGAACTGTCAGGTTTCCACACCCTGGTCATTCCCACCATAAATCTCAGTTAAATTAGGGAAGGCACAAATCTTAAACATATCACATGGTTGCATGGAAGACAGAAAGGAAGAGAGAAACAAACAAACAAACAAATTAAAACCCCTACGTTCTTATATATGATCTGATTTATTTCAGTGTTTTAAAATCAAAAGTACCATCTTCTGGCCTAATTTGCCTCCCTGTCCTGTTCTTAATCTGAGTCCATTCCTTACATATTACCTTTGCTCGATCTCTTTTCATACCAGCTAGGACGGGCACTCGCCTCTCATCCTATGCTGCGAACAAAATCACCTAGTGGGGATCCAGCTCTGTCCCTCAAGCTATAGTTTCCCATGTCCCCTTCAGATGTGGGGTTCACTTTGGCCTAACCGGACTCTACCTGCTGCAGCACCTGCTGCTTCTAGCCTACCAGGCAGCTCCGTTGTGAGGAGGACTTTGCTTTCCTTGGCAAAGTAAGGGCACTCCTCTTCCTCTAGCCTACAGCTTCCGGAGAACTCCATCCCGGGGGTGGGGGGGGACTCTGCCTGTTCCTGACAAAGTAAGGGCACCCCCTCTCCTTTTCACACCATTCTGCCATTACCCACTCAGCTTCCTTTCTCTTCTTGCATACCATATGTAACTATCCTAATTATACTCAGTTTTGTGTTATGAAGACCAGGAACTCAAACAAAAAAGATCTGACTGATAGGCTAATGTAAAACACAGCTTCATTCCATTCATTTACTTTTATTATTTGGATCTTCCTACCAAGAAGTCACAAATGAAAAGATGGTGCCCGCGCTTTCGTATTTCCTTAATAGACTAGAATAAATTAGAACTAAAAACCTGGTTCCCATTTTGACCTATAATAAGTGCAATATATCATGACAACAGTTGGAAATTGATTACCTTTATGCAAAGTGTCAAGACTGATTCCAAGTTTCTCTTTACACTACAGTATAAGCTGCTAACCCCCACCCCCACCCAAAAAAAAAAAGAAAGAAAGAAAGAGGGAAAGAGAAGTATGGCTTAAGTACAGGAGCTAAAACCTTGATTCACCTCTCATTAAAAGTTCTCAGGCAGTTTGGATTCCTTAACTTAATTCCCTAACTTATTTGTAGTAAAAGAACGTGCTTTAAATTATTATAAAATGAAGCTTTTATGTTTATATCACTAGGGCAACTGTCAACTAATCATAACAGTTGTGCCATTTTAATATGAGAGCCCTATACACAAATAATACAAACAACACCTGTTCTTTACTATAATTGCCAGTCTTTAGACCTACCATTTTCTTATTTTTTTTTCTTTTCCAAAATTAAAGAACAGAAGCTGAACAAATGTTGTCCAAATGTTTACACCCCGTGGCTCTCAAAAACTTAACTAGTTAAGCTGAAGAACTACTCTATGTCAGAAACTGAAATTATGGACAGGTACATCCAAATTTCTAACATTTTTACCATTCCCATCCTTTCTCCTCAGCAGCAGTCTACCCACACACATATACTCTTCACACAGCATAGTTGATAGAACAGTATGACAGACTTCTGACACTGAACTAAATTTGTCTAGCTGCCACTGGCAACTTATTCATAGCCAGTGTCTCCAGAAGAATGTGCAATTAATAGCTACCAAGCTCTCCTCATTATGTAATCCTGGAGATTTCAATTATTCTTGGAGGGGTTTTTGTGCTTCTTAGTAGAACTCTTTAAAAAAAAAAGACTTAGTGAAGTACAAATGTTGATCTCTTCTAAAAAAAAAAGTGAAATGAAATGTGCAGAAAACACTGAACCCAAAAAAGAACTGATCTAATTGTGGATAGATTAAAATGTCAGATTGATTTAAGGAAGCTTTTCTCCAAATCTGTTAATTGCTGGCTTATGTTCTACTGATATATAGCACTTCCATAATTCTTTTACCCTTTCTTTCTCTACAGCTTTTTACATCCAACTTTGTATTATTCCTGACATGTCATGCTTTTGAATCCATTGTGAAGTTGCATGGTTTGCATACTTGAGAGTTTAACTTTCATTTGTTTGGTTGCCTTGTACATAAAGCAAAAAAACTACCTAGGGACTTTTTCAGGATTCTGGTGCAAGGATTATATAATGCCTTATCTAGGCATTTAGTTTTGGGAAAATGAGGGGAAAAAAATCTGAATTCAGACAAGTTCACTGTGAAAACCATGACAACAATTTGTACTCTTGCTTTATTATTGCATCTGGCATGGTCACTCTTGGAAATTCAATCTATTATCGTTGCTAGGCATCAGTTGCTGTGCAACCTAAAAGGGTATGTTGTGCGTTCAGACCAAGAAGCATTAATAAACCTGTAGGCCTCTGTCTACAGTTCTAAACAGCATGGTCCAATCCTTAAAGTGCTCGGTGCGTAGTCAGTATACTTCACACCATGAGGACCGAAAGAGGAATATGGAATATACTCTAAATAATGCAATTCTATTTCTTTAAATGCTTGTTGTGATTTGTTAAGTGTATATCTGGGTTCCAAACCTTTAAAAACGACTATATTGAAACATAAATTCCAGTATGCCTTGAAATTACTTTCACGTGCATACACATGTAAGCATATAACACACATGAGCATTAGAATTTTTAGAAGTGGCTATGCTCTATAAAGCAACTGTAAAAACTGTCAATTCTTCAGTTATTACCAAACTAGACTAAATATCATTTTTACCTCACATGAGTTAAATTTAGATTATAAAAGGGCCGAGATGGTGCAGTGGTTAGAGTGCAGTATTGCAGGCTACTTCAGCTGACTGCTAGCTGCAGTTTGACAGTTCAAATCTCACCAGGCTCAAGATTGACTCAGCCTTCCATCCTCCCGAGGTGGGTAAAATGAGGACCCAGATTGCTGGGGGCAATATGCTGACTCTTTAAAGCGCTTAGAGAGGGCTGTAAAAGCACTATGAAGCAGTATATAAGTCTAAGTGCTATTGCTATTGCTATTTTGGACAAGGTGGGAGAAAAAACGTTGTTTCATATATTTTAGCAACCACTTATAATTTTAGATTAGAAAGATCAACTACTTCTGAGATCCTTGGCACATATTGAAGACTTGATAAAATTAGCTTCTCAGCTGCACAATATGCTTAGAAGCAGCAAGAAAGAGGAGAGCATTCCCAATCCAAGGTCAATTTTTTTTTTTTACATTTATATCCCGCCCTTCTCCGAAGACTCAGGGCAGCTTACATTGTGTAAGGCAATATAGTCTCATTCTATTTGTATATTTATATACAAAGTCAACTTATTGCCCCCCAACAATCTGGGTCCTCATTTTACCTACCTTATAAAGGATGGAAGGCTGAGTCAACCTTGGGCCTGGTGGGACTAGAACCTGCAGTAATTGCAGGCAGTTGTGTTTAATAACAGGCTATCTTACAGCCTGAGCCACACCGCGGCCCCTAATGCATAAATAATCCTGTTTCTCCTATGAAGGACAAAATCAGTTCATCTTTTAGCAATGGAAGTTCCTGTCTCAATTGTGGTCATAAGTTGGAGGGACTACCTGTATAAGTAAAAGTGAACAGTCTCAGAAAAAGTCAGTGTAATTTTTGCCATGTAAGAAATAGAGGGTGGGGGGAATCAAAACTAAATTTCAAATTTTATACAAAACAAATTTTCTATATTATTTGTACAGAAAATGGAAATAGCCACTACATTAAGTAGCAATATCTTTGATTACTAAAGTATAAATATCTCAAGACTGCATATGTACACAGTATACATTAGATTTTAATGCTACAAATTGTGTTATAAAAATCTTCATTCAGTTGTATTTACCAAAATGGAAGACCAGGTTTTTTCTCAAATAATTTAATTTTAAAGAGAAAGGGTGTCCTAGATTTCTTGAGTATATCCTAATAGAGTCACTGGGTTTTTTTTCTGCTTAATCCTCCTTCAGAATAAGTAAAATATTGTCTTCAAAAATGTGTTACTTTTTCCAAGGAAAAAATATTTAACTGAAGTCATTTTCAACTACTGTTAGCACTTCCAAATGTTCAATTGGAAAAAAACCCAATAGGTAGTCCTTGTTTAATAATCACTGAATCAGTGACCATGTGAGGTTCCAACAGTATTAAATGAGAGGATGTATGACCAGTCCTTATACTGGCCATCAGAGCAGCCCTATGGTCATGTGACTGTGATTTCAGTGCTTGGCAACTACCAGTAGCTCGCACTTATATTGACTGCAGTATCTTGTAGTCATGTGATCGTCATTGATAACCTTTAGTCCAGCTTCTGGCAAGCAAAGTCAGTGGGGAAGCTGGCAGGAGGTCGCATATAATGATCATGTGACATTGTGGCTAATAAGCACTCGGGGTTCACTTAACAACAGCCACTGGAACTGCTGCAACTGCCATTGTACCTTAATGCAGTCATGTGACTCGTGCTCTACAACCACACCACTTAGCAGCAGAGTTGTCAGTTCCAATTACCATTGTAAATCAACCACCTGTATTGGAAAAATCTTGGGATTTTTTCAGTACAGGGATTGGGAGGAAAGGAGGAAAAAAGCAGGTTTAAATATTTTTCTGGGGTTTTCTTACCCAGGTTTTCCCATTTCATAGTATTATTCTTTCCATGTTTATAACTACTTGTGTTTTATTTTTCACTATTTTCCAGTCTCCAGGTATGAAGCAAAGACAAATGGGTTGTGCCTCCAAATGTTCTGAACTACTTCACCCAGAATGACCAATAACAAAGAATTTCAATAGATGAAATCCAAAACAATGGAAGGGTGGATGTCAGATTGCCCATAACTGAGCTAAAATAATATCTATTAATTCAGGTTTGCCAATTCTGACAGCAGATAAAAATACCTTAAACTAACTGATTCAGTGCCTTTCTTTTTAGAATAATGAGCAAAAAAATATTGTTCAATATATAATAAAAAGAGTACCAGAAGAGAGTAAAACAGGAACATAAAAATATATTAATATCGGACTACTTCTTCATGAAAACAAATCAACAAATGGCAAAAAAAACCCACCCTAGACTGAAGAAGGCTCCAGTTCCAATAATATCCCTTTATTAGAAATCGTCTTTTAAAATGCCTAGAAGAAAAGATTCCATCAGATCAAAGAAAATAAACTGACAGCATACATATTGATTAGAAGCTTTCCACATGGATTTATGGAGAATAAATTTCAGACCAATTTCTCACCTAATTCAGAATGGTGGCTTTGAAAGAAATCAGAAATACGGTAGATTTAAAATACATTTTGATTTCATCAGAGCTTCTGATCATTCCACATGATTGTACCACAAGTACATTGGAGAAAAGTAATTAAAAATGTTATCATAAGATGGGCACACAGCTGGCTAAGAAGCTGTAGTGCCCAAGAGGGCTAATTAAAGGATCACTGTCAAGCTGGGAGGAAGTAAAAAGTAATGCTTCAGTTCACAGGGATCTGTCTTAGGTCCAATGCTGTTCAACATCTCCATTAATTACTCAGATAAAGATTTGGAGAATACTTATTAAAATTTCAGGAGACTCAGAAATAGGAAAAATCGCAGACACTGCAAGGATGGTAATTCATAAACAGATCTGATCAGATTAGAGCCCTGGGCTATGAATGACAAACTGAAACTAAAGTATGTTAAATACTGGACATTAAAAAGAACCTATAAATACGACATGAAGAAATAATGACAATATTTGAGTATCCAAAAAAAGTACTGTGTCAGGGTTCCGACCGATGCCCTAATTAAATCATGAGCCTCGAGCCAAGCTTCAAAAGAAATCTAGTTATTTATTAGGAGCCTCATGTAGACATGTTCCAAGTGAAGCCAACTCTGACCCCACTTAATTTACTTTCCAGCTCTGATCCTGTTTCCCCCCTCCCGCCAAGGTGTGTCATCAGTCACATTCTCCAACGAAGCAATTTTGCGGGTTGTAGAGATCACTCCCCTCCGGCCACTGTGGGTAACCACGGAGACGGCCTTGACAGAGATATGGCTGGAATGTACTTCTGTTTTGACTGACGTGCTGCCTTGCTGCAGCTGCAAAACTTGTTTTCCCATCCCCCCTGCCTATGGCAACTCGAGACCAGGCCAGGGATGCTTTGCGAGTTGATATTCTGTTGTTGTTTTTTAGTTATTTTGTATTAGTTTTAATCAAGTAACTACATTTTCATAAATACATATAGAGAAAAACATTAAAAGAATAGAGATCTACTGAACTAAAGACACAACTGCTACAACACATATGGAAATTGGACATATATATAAAATATACAAGAATTATAGTGTTTTGCTATTGAAATAAATCATAAAATCTAACCAAGTTTAATAAAATTGTGCTAATTCTAACGTCTTATTAATTTAACTTTGTAATTTTTTTAATGCAACCATTGAAGAATCCTTATTAATCCACAACTCAGTTGTTATGTTATCTTGAGTTTTCCATTGTTGCACAATTAATATTTTGACAGTTAACATTAATAAATATATAACAAGTTATTTTTCAGCTTTTGGTTTGTTCTTTAAATAAATGCAGTAAGCCTAGCTGTGGGGAGTATTCAATTCCTTGATTAGTGATGGCACTTATCTTCCCCAAAATATTATGCTAGAAGAATGTAACTTTATCCATAACCACAATAAATAAAAAAAGATCCTTTTGGTCAATCTCGCTACCATTTGAAAGAATAATTTACACACACACACACACACACACACACACACACACACACACACACACACCACACGAATAAAGTTTATACGTGTACCAGGATCATTTTGCAATATCCAATCAGGGTCGGTCATCGGGACCAGAAGTTTTATCTTTCAAGTTTTTGAACTCGTGTTGGAGCCCATTCTCAGTGAACTTCTCTCTAGCACTGGAGAGCAATTCTCTGAAGATGGGCTCCAGCACAAGTCCGAAAGCTTGGAAAACAAAACCGCTGATTCCAGTGACCGACCAAGATTGGAGCCTGCCCAGTGGTGAAATCTGATCTGGTTTACTAATGATTTGCTGGCTGCGCATGCACAGTGCACACCAAAAGGAGGCAAGGGGTAAGTAGAATGCGCAGGGAAGTGATCAGCTGTGGTGTGGGTTTTTTTTTTACTTTTAAAAGCATTTTTTTACAACCTATTCGACCAAATAGATTGTAAAAAATGCTTTTAAAAGTTAAAAAAAGACTCTGACGATCACACGCCTCAGCTGGGATCATCAGAGCCTTTTTGTTTAATTAAGAAGAGGCAAGTGGGGAAGCGGGCGATCAGGCATTGGGTGGGCATGGGCAGGGAGCCCAGGGATTTTTGCCACCGGTTCTCCGACCCACTCACTGCCATCGCTACTGGATTGGCCAATCCGGTCCGAACCGGGAGCATTTCACCCCTGATCCTGCCACACACATACCAGCCTAACTGGAATCAAATACCAAAATATGTATAATCTTCTATTGCATTTCTTGCTCTGAAGCTGAAATAAATCTGCCCAGATTCCATAACGTCTGCCAATTAATCTTCTTTATGGAATTACTAAGATCAGTTTCCTTTAAACCAGGGATACCAAACTCAAGGCCCACAGGCTGCAGGCGGCCATCGCAGCTGAAAATGGAGTCTCGATGAGTGACGTAGAGCTGTCCATGCCCCCCTGCCTCCCTCTTCAGAGGTCAAACACTTCCTTGATGCATCCCTCAATGAAATTGAGTTTGACACCCCTACTTTAAACCATAGGGTGGATCCCCTATTTCTGATTGCAGTAGTATCTTAAATATTTTGGAAATTGTTCCTTTTGGTTGTACTAAATAATGAAGTATTAAATTCTTGAAATTGATATATGGCCTTGTTGAATCTCTAATACTTCTATTGCTCAAAAGAGATTTAATTTGATAGCAGAAGAGCCGTGGTAACGTCTCACTTACGAATTGCTCATTCTGATATTTATTAAAAGGTCTCCTATTATTATAAAAATTGTTTAGTTTAAAGATTATATTAACTTCTTAAATATAAAAAAACCCTGTGCAAACATTTTTTTAAAAAATCTATTTCAGATGATTTCCAGAAACGTCCTATGCAAAATGTCATACCAACATGTTGTTAATCACTGAGTGATTAGATAACTATGAAGGAAATAAGTACTTTGGAGTAATCAATTCAATCAAACAACTATAGTCTACTATGAAAAAGTAGGTTTGAATGTCAATTATTTTGCTGAATCAAGAACTATGCATCCAACTGGATACAGATTTCCGCCTGAACTACAATGTTCGTATCGGGGACGGGGGGAAGCATCACATGCAATTCTTATTTGTTTGAAGTATAAATGATGGGTTAAGTCAAGCTTTTGCAAAACGGGCCAAAGTACAAATATGGTGTATAAAGGAGAACCCAAGAGAATAAGTCCACACCTTTAAATACTTGGGAGTGTTTTTCCATCCCAAAGGAAGCTGGAGGATTCATTGTCATAATGTCTCCCAGATGACATTAAGATCTGCAACAGCCCTCAAGCGACTTGTTTTTAATGTAAGGACGTGAATTGGCAGCCTTGACATTTTCTATGCTAAAAACTTTGCCAAGCATTATAGGGAGCCAGGTAGATCTCTATGCAAGAACAAACTCTCTAGAGGTGATTTCTGAAGTCTACATTTGCTGCACCCAGAGGTGCTATTTAAAGCAAATGAATAAATGAATGCATGCATGACTGAAGGAAACTCTTCTCAGATTAGGGTCAAGGATGAATTGAAATTAGAACATGGAAACTGATGTTAAACTATTGGTTAAAGGTCCATTTGAATCTTGAGGAACAATCATGACAAACATACATTTCTGAAAAATTAAATGATATTGTGTTCCAGAGAGAAGTAGCTTGGCCCATGGAAGCAGAACCTGGGTCATAAAATATTTTGGCTAACTATCTCGTCGTTATTCTTATATTACCCAATAAAAGATGACTAGGTATAGTGCTTTGCCTTCAGAATTATTTCAGGAAATATATTCTGAGATGTCATATAAGAAATGTCCTTTGCACTGGAAATAACAAAATGGTTCCATTTGTGTTACTACAGTATCTATAGAGGCCTTTGCAATATTTTTGTTAGTTCCAAAGACCAAAAAACCTTTATACGACCTTACTTTTTCAGATTTCAATTTATCTACAATTCAAATTATAGCAAAATATTGTCTGGTGAATGGGGTTCCAATGCAAATGGGGTTTCAACTGATAAAAAGTATCCCACAATGATGGTGTACATTTTTATCCATGTTGCAGTAAAATAAATGGATCCTGGTTTAGTAGATCTCAGGTTTGCCAGACAAAATCAGCTGCATCCATATTTTCCCCTCATTTCAGGCAATAATAGTTTTTGTCACTCACTCTAGACCAGTGTTTTTCTAACCTGGCAACTTTAAGATGTTGGGACTTCAACTCCCACAATTTCCTGCTGCATGCTGACTGAGGAATTCTGGGAGTTAAAGTCCACAAATCTTAAAGTTGCCAAGTTGGAAAAACACTGCTCTAAACAGTGTTCACTGTTTCCCCAAAATAAAGGGAGCAGGAATTATTTTCTTTTATATATTACATTTGGGCATTTTTCCTTTAAAATGGATCAAAACAGGATTAATAAAACTTAAGCTTTATACTACTGCATAGTAGTTTCTAAAATAAGTTTTAGTAGTGTGTGTACGGTATTACATTTTACATTTAGTAACTGTAGGCAGTCCTCGCTTAAAAACAGTGATTGGGACTAGAATTTCTATTACTAAGTGATCCAGTGGTAAAACATGTTGTCACAGGACCATATTGCTTAGTGACAGCAATCCCAAAATCCGTTGCTGTCATTACATGAAACCCTCACATGACTGCAATTTGCGACTTCCTGCTGACTTCCAACAATGTCAGTGGGAAACCCAGCAGGAAGTTGCAAATTTAGGGCAGCTTGTATGTAGGTTAGTCGGTAGATAAATTCTATGCAGTGTGTCTGAGTGGAGCAGGGGATCCTATAGCACCTTGCAATTGCAGTTGCACAGTGTTTGCATATATGCGCTATGAAGTCTAGGTGTGGAGAAGGGGTAGACACACACTATAGAGTACAAATCCCCGAGTATGAGTAGAGGGGTCTTCAGGAGAAAACAGAGCAAAACTAACTTGCTGGAATGACTTGCAACCTTCCCTATCAGCTTCCTCATTGACCTTGCTTGTGGGAAGTCAGCAGGGAAGGTTGCAAGTGGGGATCATGTGACCATGGCTAGCTGCAACCACTAAAAGTGTGACCCAATTGCCAAGTCTTCGGATTGCAAGCACAGGACTACAGGTGTGCTGCGATGGCCCGAACTTCAAAGACCAGTTATAAGTATCACTCTTTCGGCACTCTCAGAACTTTGAATGGACACTAAATGAGTGGTCATTAACTAAGGATTACCTGTAGTACTTATTCTTCATGCCATTTACCAGAAATTTGAAAATGCTCAATGAATATGAAAAAGTTTGAGGAAACATTGAAATAAATATTAGTTTATTTAGCCAATGGACAGTGAAAGGAGAATCAATGTTGAAAAAACACAGTTTATCTAAAATCCCTCTACCAAGCAAGATGTGATATTATATAACATTTTTAATTTTAAAAAAAAAAATTTATTTTGAGATTTCTAAGGCCATTCGACTCAAACCAGTGCGACTCTAGGCTGCGTACAGCATTAAAATACAATAAATGACAATGAAGAAAAAACAAAGAAAACCATAGACATGATAAACAGACAATATATAAGCATAAAATGTAAAATGGTGACCAAGCACACAACAAAATAACCACAGGTGCATTTGTACATTAATCAGGTGTTCTCCCGAGGGCTGTGGACTTAGGGTAACATTTGATCTTTAAGTGACCTTGTACTCCAAGAAAGGGAGAAAATATCCCTGATGTCACAAAGTAGGCAGAATAACAATAGCAATAGCACTTCGATTTATATACCACTTTACAGTGTTTTACAGCCCTCTCTAAGCATTTACAGAGTCAGCATATTGCCCCAACAATCTGGGTCCTCATTTTACCCACCTCAGAAGGATGGAAGGCTGAGTCAACTATGAGCCTGGTGAGATTCAAACTGCCAAATTGCAGTCAGCCGGCAGTCAGCAGAAGTAGCCTGCAGTATTGCATTCTAACCACTCTGCCATCGCGGCGCAATATTGCAATATTTGTGAGACATTGTGCAGAGGCTGGGATAGCAATAGAATATTAATCATAAACTATCAAAAGTCAGAAACCAGGCCCATTGGTTGCTAATCTCAAAAACAAGAAGCAGGTCCCACTGACAAGAAACCTGGGAAAAAACAATTCAAACCATCCAAGATTTCCACCTCAATAAAGTCACCAATAAATGAAGATTGACAACTCCTAATGCAGTTTCGAAGATTCCGATTTTATCATTAATACTGGGCTTATTAAGAACATCTAACAAAAATCTGTCATTCTTTTCCATGATGTTGCCCAGTAATGTGGGGCTTAACAGGATCCTATAAAAAATTTATTTCACTGATTTTAAAAACTTTATAAATCTTCAATTTAAAAGAATAATTTTTGAACCCCTAAAACAAAAATAAAGCCCTGTATTTATATATAGCCTCTGGTGGCTCAGGCTGGTAAGACAGTCTGTTACACAGCTGCTTGCAATTACTGCAGGTTCAAGTCCCACCAGGCCCAAGGTTGACTCAGCCTTCCATCCTTTATAAGGTAGGTAAAATGAGGACCCAGATTGTTGGGGGCAATAAAAGTTGACTTTGTATATAATATACAAATGGATGAAGACTATTGCTTAACACAATGTAAGCCGCCCTGAGTCTTCGGAGAAGGGCAGGATATAAATGCAAATTTTAAAAAAAAATATGATACCCAAAAGGGCTTTATTATCTGCAATTTTAGATTCATAGATTCATGGGTGATAAACACAGAACTGACTTCATTAGCCATAGTAGTCCATTTTCTAGATACTTAGTTTCGGAAATGTTGTTCTAAAGCAGTCTGTCATTTCACTCCTACACCAGGCAATAAAGTGACTACCAGCCACCAAATTTCTCTGCAATCTCAATTCTCTGCTATATTTCCATATATCTCTCATGCATTTTTTATTATTTTTACTCATTTTCCAGGACTCTGAAACCTAACCCCATTGTTCAAGACTCTCAAGATCTCACTTTGTTATCCCAGGATGAATATGCCTGAGAATGAAGTCTTCTGCACATACAGAACAATAATACACCTTGAATATATTCACAAATTAATATACACATCTCCAGCATACTGAGTCTTGATTATCTTTTACATCATCTCCTTCTATGGCTCTCATTTGACCTATGCCTTTCAGGCATATGGAGTTATTACGGAGATTCCTTTTTTGCTCATTATGTGCAACATCAATTAACCTTTGGCGGTTTTTTTACTAATTTTAAATCTATTGAACCTAAAGATTTTCTTCCAACTTCTAATCTGTAAATTTTTCTGTTGAAATACACTTTTCCCCCCTTGATCTATCCAGTTTCCAGATTCAATTACTTTCTTCTATCTTATGTATTTAATGCTATACTAAGCATTAAAAATCAATAAATATTCTGCAGCAAGGAACCTGCACTGAGAGGACCTATTTTCTGATTCTTTCCCCTTGGTTTCTCCTTTCTTGGTAGGTGCAAGTTCAACAGACAGATTCAGATTCAGCCAGAGAGTACTAAAGGTAATGAATCTGAAAAGGGCTACATAACTAATAACCAGAACCTTGAATTAGCTTCAAAAACATACAGACATTACCTTACTTACAAACAGATCATGTTCCAAGAGGCTATTTGTAAATCTGTTTTATTTGCAACTCGAACAAAATACATGCTGTACAGATTTTGCCCTGCATGAACAGTGGTCCAGTGGGGGGTTGATTTCTGACATGTCACATAAATATGCAGTGCACCAAAAGTTGTCCCTTTTCCTCCTCCTTGCAATTTCCTTTTTCACCTTCTCCTGCTGCTGCCTAGGATTCACCAGACCAGGGATCTGCAACCATAAACACTCAACGAGCCATTTGGACCAATTTCCCACAGAAAACACCGGGAGCCACAAAACCTGAGTGGGTGTGGCCACCTCGATGTCAATCACTCCCAACCAGTCACATGACAACCCCCCAGTGACGCCTATTCAGGTTTTGTGGCTCCCGGTGTTTTCTTTTCTGTGGGAAACAGGTCTCTCTCTCTCTCATCTCTCTCCCACTCCCTCTCATCTCTCTTATCCCTCTCTTTCTCCATCTCTTTCTCATCTTTCATTTTTCTCCCTCTTTCTCTCTCATCTCTCCCTCTCATCTCTCTCTCTCTCCCCCTTTTCCCTCTCTCTCTCATCTCTTTCTCCCTCTCTCTCTCTCATTCCTCTCTCCCTCTCATCTGTCTTTCTCTCATCTCTCTCTCCCGCTCATCTCTTTCTCTCTCATCCCTTTCTCCTGTCTCTGTCTCTCTCATCTCTCTCTCTCATCTCTCATCTCTCTCTTTCTCCCTCTGTCTCTCTGTCTCTGTCTCTCTTTCGTGTGTGTGTATGTGTGTTCCCTCTTGAACCATTTCCAAAAACAGGCAAGGGTTGGGTTTTTGGGCTGTTTTTTTTTTGCTGATGCTGTTCTTCTTCCTTGGGTGTTTTTTACCATATGATTTAAATCAAGAGTCATTTCAGGTTTCCAGATAAATGAAACTCTTTCATCCCCCTGCTGTGGCTTCCTGCCAGCTGAACCCACCACTGGCTGTCCCCCTCACCCTCACCCTCCCAGGCACTCCTTGCCTGAGAAGCTAAGGGCGACAGTGGCAGATGGAGACTTGCTCCATAATCCAGAGTGGGAGTGAAGAGGCCCTGTACTTGTCTCTTCTTCCAGCCATGTTGGTGCTGCACGCACCTTGGTCACTCAGAGAGACGCGTGACTTTCTCTCTGCTCCTAGACACTGGCCCAGCCCTGGCGAGAGCACCGGTGTCAGCTGCAGCCAGGCTGGGCCAGTGTCTCCGGGCAGAGAGGAAGTAGCACATCTCCCCAAACGACCGAGGTGCATGCAGCACCAAGGGCCAGAAGAAGAGGCAAGTATAGGGCCGCTTCATTCCCGCTCTGGGATATGGTGCGAGTATCCATCCGCCGCCGTCACCCTTAATTTCTCAGGTGAGGAGTGACTGGAAGGGGAGGGCAAGGGACGGGGCCAACCAGTGGTGGGATCCGGTTTGGCAGGGAGCTACAACAAGGGGCCCAAAGAGCCGCATGCGCTCCAGACCTGCAGGTTGCTGACACACCCACTAGACCCTCAGTTTTGCAACAGATGAAAAACCTTGGGGTGTAGAAAGGAATTCTAAGGAGAGGCCTGAATGGACTGTCTCCAGAACCCATGCATCTGTAGTAACGCCCTCCCATTTCCTGGCAAAACTGGTCAGGTGTTCCCCCAATGGGAGGGTCCGTGAGACAATTATCATTGGCGCCAGAAAGGACGGCTCCCTCCTCCTCAAAACGGCCATCTGGGTGGGAATTGCTTGTATTTCCCTGCCCTATCCTGTTGTTGGTCCTGCCTAGGCTGGAATGGGCGCTGAGACCTAGCTGAACCAACCTCCTCGTCAGGCCCCTGGAAAGACTGGCGCCTGAAGTATGAGGAAGGACGTGGATCTACATGTCAGGAAAGAGATGGAAGGAGGGAGACCACTGTACCTCAGATTGCCGGGTGTGAATCCCTCTTTGTGAAGTGGGGCCATAGATGTCAGATGGGCTTGCTGGTCGCGTACCTGGCTCCTTGCTGCATGACAGCTGCCCTGCCCGAGCTCCTGGAGGTGCTTGCCGGAGTGGCAGTTGAGACCCCCAGACTTTTAGTCATGGGGGATTTTAACTTGCCATCTTCCGGCTCGTCATCGACAGCAGCTCGGGAGTTCATGGTTTCCATGACGGCCTTGGACCTGACTCAAGTAGTTGATGGCCCTACTCACATTGGGGGAGGCACTCTGGACCTGATTTTTCTCTCTGGTCAGTGGTTGAGAGATCTGGACTTAAAGGAAATAGTCACTGAACCTTTGTCATGGTCAGATCACTCTCTTCGCCTGGACTTTCTGACCGCCATTCACCACCGCAGGGAGACGGAGCCGACACGCTTGGTTCCGTCCCAGGCGCCTGATGGACCCGGATGGGTTCGGACGGAGCTTGGGCCATTCCTGAGGGTCTGGCTCACGGCTCGGCTGAGGAACTTGTTGCGGCCTGGGAACGGGCCGCGCGGGGCCTTAGACCGTGTCGTGCCTTTGCGGCCTCTGACCCGGCGCAGGTCCCAACCGGCTCCTTGGTTCTCCGAGGAGCTGAGGGGATGAAGCGCCGGAGAAGACGCCTAGAGAGTTCCTGGAGGTCTAGCCGTTCGAAGCTGATCGGACACTAGTGAAGTCCTATACTAGGACTTACCTAGTGGCATTGAGGAAGCGAGGCGCCTCCTCCCTCATTGCATCGGCAGATAACCGCCCAGCCGCCCTGTTTCGGGTGACTCGCTCCCTCCTACATCAGGGGGAGCGGGATGACCCATTGCAGGGACGTGCTGAGGAGTTTAACGGTTATCTATACGATAAAATCGTTCAACCGGGATGGTTTGGACCAAGATTGCGGTGATGCGGGTGAGATGCTCGAGGGTGGTCTTGGCGACATTGTTTGGGATGAGTTTGACCCTGTGGCTCCCGAGGACATGGACAGGTTGTTGGGTAGGTTGAATGCCACCACGTGTTTGCTGGACCCGTGCCCCTCCTGGCTGGTGCTGGCCACTCAGGAGGTGAAACGAGGCTGGCTCAGGCGATTACGATCGCTTCTTTGGTGGAGGTGTCTTCCGGCCGCCTTGAAAGAGGCGGTGGTGAGGCCCTCCTCAAGAAGCCTTCCTGGACCCGGCTGTTTTAGGTAATTATCGTCCGGTCTCCAACCTTCGCGGCGAAGGTTGTAGAAATATGGTGGCATATCAGTTTCCTTGCACCTGGATGAAACTGTCTATCTAGACCCGTTCCAGTCCGGTTTCCGACCCGGTTACAGCACGGAGACGGCTTTGGTCGCGTTGGTGGATGATCTCTGGAGGGCCAGGGATGAGGGTTGTTCCTCTGCCCTGGTCCTATTAGACCTCTCAGCGGCTTTCGATACCATCGACCATGGTATCCTGCTGCGCGGTTGGAGGATTGGGAGTGGGAGGCACCGTTTATCGGTGGTTCTCCTCCTATCTCTCCGACCGTCGCAGTCGGTGTTGACAGGGGGCAGAGGTCGGCCCGGGCGCCTCACTTGTGGGGTGCCGCGGGGTCGATCTCTCGCCTTCTGTTTAACATCTACATGAAGCCGCTGGGTGAGATCATCAGTGGTTTCGTGTGAAGTACCAGCTGTATGCGGATGACACCCAGCTGTACTTTTCTACACGGACCACCCCAACGGCTATCAAGTGCTGTCCCGGTGTCTGGAGGCCGTCGGGTCTGGATGGGGAGAAACAGGCTCAAGCTCAATCCCGCCAAGACAGAGTGGCTGTGGATGCGGCATCCCGGTACAGTCAGCTAAATCTGGCTGACCATCGGTGGCGAGTCATTGGCCCCGATGGAGAGGGTCGCAACTTAGGTGTCCTCCTGGATGAGCGGCTGTCTCTAGAAGATCATTTGACGGCCCCCAGTGACGCCTATTCAGGTTTTGTGGCTCCCGGTGTTTTCTTTTCTGTGGAAACAGGTCTCTCTCTCTCATCTCTCTCCCTCCCTCTCATCTCTCTTATCCTCTCTTTCTCCATCTCTTTCTCATCTTCATTTTCTCCCTCTTTCTCTCATCTCTCTCTCATCTCTCTCTCTCCCCTTTCCTCTCTCTCTCATCTCTTTCTCCTCTCTCTCTCTCATCTCCTAACAGCCAGAGGTAGTTTTTTGAAAAACGGCTTCTCCACTGAAGCCAGGAGCTGTGTCCGCCATTTTTAAATTAGCCACAAAGCACCAAAGGTAGCCTTGCTGTGGCTTTGGCAGCTTCCAAGCGTGTCCGCAAGCGAGCACGGTTGGAAGCTTGGGTACCGTGGCTTGGGAATCGTGCCCCTTGGTCTGCGGTGGTCACTGGTGGGGCGAAATGAGTGTGCCTGCAATCAGACAGGGACTCTGCAGCAAGTCCAGCGGCAGGTGTAGTTTGGACAGCTCAGGCTTATCTGACAGCCTGCCCGTCCTTCAGCACGAAGCAGAGCATGAAGCTTCCCGCTAAGCCGGAATCCGATGGAGCCTGTTGCAAAGGCTCAGGGTCAGCTCTGCGAGCAAGCTCGAACTGGCTGCCCAGTCAGAGACCACCATACAGTGGCCTGACTTGCCGCAACGCGGCCTTCAGCAGGCTCGTGCTAAAAGCACTTCACACTGGAACAGGTGGTGGCACAGCTGCACGGTGGTGATATAGCTGCCACAAGGAAAATACAATTAAGGAAAATAACAAAGGTATCCAGAAATAGGTTGACCTATCCAAAAACACGTCTGTCTGCAGCTAGGACTGAGACAAAAGCTGGGGACCGTTGCTGTAGGTGTGTCCTCGCAGCTTTGACAGTCTCAGTCCTATTGGCTAGCAGACAAGAACAACCCATTCCTAGATGCTGCTTCCACTACAAGGGAGAATAGGAGGATGGAGGAATACTAGATATGTTCATTGTCTTGAGTTATTTATAAAAATAATAAGTGTGGGATAAAACAAACAAAAATGTGGGGGCTAGAAAATGTGATTTATTTATTCAAATTTATATACCGCCCTATCTCCCGAAGGACTCAGAGGCATTAAAAACATATAAATACAATATAAAACAAGTAAAAACTGATTCTAAGAAGCCCGTAAATTTAGAATTAAAATATCAAGTCTCTCTCTCTCTCTCTCTCTCTCTCTCTCTCTCTCTCTCTCTCTCTCTCTCTCTCTCTCTCTCTCTCTCTCTCTCTCTCTCTCTCTCTCTCTCTCTCTCTCTCTCTCTCTCTCTCTCTCTCTCTCTCTCTCTCTCTCTCTCTCTCTCTCTCTCTCTCTCTCTCTCTTTCTCTCTCTCTCTCTCTCTCTCTCTCTCTCTCTCTCTCTCTCTCTCTCTCTCTCTCTCTCTCTCTCTCTCTCTCTCTCTCTCTCTCTCTCTCTCTCTCTCTCTCTCTCTCTCTCTCTCATCTTTTTCTCCCTCTGTCTCTCTTTCGTGTGTGTGTGTGTGTGTTCCCTCTTGAACCATTTCCAAAAACAGGCAAGGGTTGGGTTTTTGGGCTGGTTTTTTTTTGGTGTTTTTTTTTTGCTGATGCTGTTCTTCTTCCTTGGGTGTTTTTTACCATATGATTTAAATCAAGAGTCATTTCAGGTTTCCAGATAAATGAAACTCTTTCATCCCCCTGCTGTGGCTTCCTGCCAGCTGAACCCACCACTGGCTGTCCCCCTCACCCTCACCCTCCCAGGCACTCCTTGCCTGAGAAGCTAAGGGCGACGGCGGCAGATGGAGACTTGCTCCATAATCCAGAGTGGGAGTGAAGAGGCCCTGTACTTGTCTCTTCTTCCAGCCATGTTGGTGCTGCACGCACCTTGGTCACTCAGAGAGACGCGTGACTTTCTCTCTGCCCCTAGACACTGGCCCAGCCCTGGCGAGAGCACCGGTGTCAGCTGCAGCCAGGCTGGGCCAGTGTCTCCGGGCGGAGAGGAAGTAGCACATCTCCCCGAACGACCGAGGTGCATGCAGCACCAAGGGCCAGAAGAAGAGGCAAGTATAGGGCCGCTTCATTCCCGCTCTGGGATATGGTGCGAGTATCCATCCGCCGCCGTCACCCTTAATTTCTCAGGTGAGGAGTGACTGGAAGGGGAGGGCAAGGGACGGGGCCAACCAGTGGTGGGATCCGGTTTGGCAGGGAGCTACAACAAAGGGCCCAAAGAGCCGCATGCACTCCAGACTTGCAGGTTGCTGACACACCCACTAGACCCTCAGTTTTGCAACAGATGAAAAACCTTGGGGTGTAGAAAGGAATTCTAAGGAGAGGCCTGAATGGACCGTCTCCAGAACCCATGCATCTGTAGTAACGCCCTCCCATTTCCTGGCAAAACTGGTCAGGTGTTCCCCCAATGGGAGGGTCCGTGAGACAATTATCATTGGCGCCAGAAAGGACGGCTCCCTCCTCCTCAAAACGGCCATCTGGGTGGGAATTGCTTGTATTTCCCTGCCCTATCCTGTTGTTGGTCCTGCCTAGGCTGGAATGGGCGCTGAGACCTAGCTGAACCAACCCCCTCGTCAGGCCCCTGGAAAGACTGGCGCCTGAAGTATGGGGAAGGACGTGGATCTGCATGTCAGGAAAGAGATGGAAGGACCTTACATTTTTTCTTCGTCTCCACGAGCAGTGGCTCCAGCGATTTTCCAAACAATTGTTTCCCCAAGAATGGGGCAGAGGCCACCCACCACTTTTGCTTGGCATCCACCTGCCATTGGCGGAGCCATAGGAGATGCCTGGAAGCCACAGTTGAGGCGATAGCTTTTGAGGCAAACACTGCTGCTCCAAAGGTCACGTCCGCTGAGAATTCAAGGGCGACAGACAACTTATTCAAGTCCTGATGGGCCTTACTTTTGTCACGGGGATCTTGTCCTGTAACTGCCTAAGCCACATTAATAAGGCCCAGTTGAAAAAGGACCCTGCAGTGGAGGCCTTCACAGCCCAAGCTGCTGACTGATGAGCCTTTTTTAGGGATTGTTCAGTGTGTCTGTCCTCCAGCCAGAGGTTCTCCTCTAGGGCGTCTGTTATGACAGAAGGAGTCATTAATGACACTATTGGCCCATCCACCACTAGCACCTGAAGGGCCTGTGACAAGTCCGGGGCCATGTTGAAAAATCTCTTATTCAGGGAGCTAGGATTTGCTCCTGCCCCTGGGGTAGCCCACTGCCTATGTACAATATCCACAAATAACTGTGGAGAAGGAACCACCTCAGCTTCAGCCTTGGGTTCAGGGAACAAGGAACCCCTGGGTTGCGCTGAGTCAGGAGGTAGGTCTATAGCTGGCAGATGCCCTGCCAAGCGTGCTGTACTGGAGGCTTTATACAATAAGGACTTAAAACAATTGAGGATGGAAAAGGCCAACAAAGGGTGGCTGGTCAGGGGATAAGCTCTCGTCCTCTGAGAGCTCCAGCTCCCTATCCATGTCCTCCTGGGAATTAGAGTGAAACTGGCGAATAAGACTCCTGAGGGTCCAAAAGTTGCCCTGAAGCCTGTCCCTTACTGGGCACATCAACAGACATCGAATAGTCAGATCGGAGAGAAGCCGCCCTGTGGCTGTAGCTGCGTTGCAATCTAGCTGTTATGCTCCTCTCAATGGCTTAAGAAATTAAGGTTTCTATTCCAGGCGGAATATGGCTATCCTGCCTCTCCCCAGAGTGGATCCCAGCAGCAGTCAGGGTAAAGGTCGCCTCTGCAGGTAAGGATCTATGCCTAAGAGGCTGTTGCCATGCTGTAGGGCAGAAAAAGGATCTGGGAGGGAGCCATACAGAGCTTCCCTGTTGCTAGGCACATTGCCTGCCAAAGACTGCTCAGCAGCGCCATCTGGTGACAGGGACTGAATGTGCCAGCTGTCAGAATCCTCAGGCAGAATCAACATCCTCTCTGGATTATGGTGGGAAGAGGGTGCTGCGTGGCTCTGAGAGAGACCTGTTCCTGCACCCACCAATGTCTTGGCCATCTCCCACTCAATCGCCCTCTGGCGTCTTACTGCATCTTTCTCAGCCGCTTTTGAGGGCTTTGCGGCTTTCCTAGACCTGTTAGAAAGCTTAGCCGCTGCCCTCCTGCTAGCAGACCTCAATCCCGAGGTCTCCACTGTGCCAGCTCCCTTCCTGGGTGCCTCTCTCATCTCCTAACAGCCAGAGGTAGTTTTTTGAAAAACGGCTTCTCCACTGAAGCCAGGAGCTGTGTCCGCCATTTTTAAATTAGCCACAAAGCACCAAAGGTAGCCTTGTGTGGCTTTGGCAGCTTCCAAGCGTGTCCGCAAGCGAGCACGGTTGGAAGCTTGGGTACCGTGGCTTGGGAATCGTGCCCCTTGGTCTGCGGTGGTCACTGGTGGGGCGAAATGAGTGTGCCTGCAATCGGACAGGGACTCTGCAGCAAGTCCAGCGGCAGGTGTAGTTTGGACAGCTCAGGCTTATCTGACAGCCTGCCCGTCCTTCAGCACGAAGCAGAGCATGAAGCTTTCCGCTGAGCCGGAATCCGATGGAGCCTGTTGCAAAGGCTCAGGGTCAGCTCTGCGAGCAAGCTCGAACTGGCTGCCCAGTCAGAGACCACCATACAGTGGCCTGACTTGCCACAACGCGGCCTTCAGCAGGCTCGTGCTAAAAGCACTTCACACTGGAACAGGTGGTGGCACAGCTGCACGGTGGTGATATAGCTGCCACAAGGAAAATACAATTAAAGGAAAATAACAAAGGTATCCAGAAATAGGTTGACCTATCCAAAAACACGTCTGTCTGCAGCTAGGACTGAGACAAAAGCTGGGGACCGTTGCTGTAGGTGTGTCCTCGCAGCTTTGACAGTCTCAGTCCTATTGGCTAGCAGACAAGAACAACCCATTCCTAGATGCTGCTTCCACTACAAGGGAGAATAGGAGGATGGAGGAATACTAGGTATGTTCATTGTCTTGAGTTATTTATAAAAATAATAAGTGTGGGATAAAACAAACAAAAATGTGGGGGCTAGAAAATGTGATTGATGATCAAGTCTGTAACTGATTACATTATTAAGATAAAGGAAGTTCTCTAGATCAGGGGTCCCCAACCTTTTGGACCTCAGGGACCACCAAGTTCATAATTTTAAAACCTGTGGACCACTGGGGGGGGAGGCTCAGCCCCCTTTAACCGGTGCACCATTATTATTTTTTGCACAACATAACCAAGGCAATGCAGCAAAGAAAGCAAAGCTAACAAATCTCAGTTCTCCCACTTCATGCTAAGTTTCTTTTAAGAATTTATACTCATTCCCATATTAAATGCATAGGCATATTCGTACCTGGGATTTATCCATCAATCCAATACAAAGAGAAGTCTTTAAAGCCTGGTGTTTCTAAATCTTTTTTTTTTAATCACACAGGCAAAAAAAAAGCAGATTGGAAGCAAATGGAGGACTTGAGAAAGTAATGGTTGGGTGGGGGGGAAATCAATGAGAAAATGGGAGATGTCAGAAAGGGATGGCCAATGTAAATAACATTTTTAAAAAATCACAATCAAAGGGGATTTGAGCAGCTAATGCTGGAAAAGTGAACTTTGGAAAGTGCCAGCTGGGTACAAAAAGAGGAAGGGTCTTTTTTTTTCCCCAGAAAGAGCTGCAGGGAAAGAAGGGGGAAGATCCAGGCAGGAGACAAGCCTTTGTGCGGAAAAGTCAGGCAAAGATACCCTACTATCTTCCTCCTCCTCCTCCTCCTCCTGGAACTGCTGCTGCTCTTCTTCCATTTCTTCCCGGCCGTAGCCACCCAACCAGGAGTGGGTTCTAAAAATTTTTTATTACCAGTTCTGTGGGTGTGGCGGGGGGGGGGAATGACTGAGTGGGAGTGGCCAACTTGACGTCACTAACACAATTGGGACTTTTTAACACTATTTTTTTTGACACTCTGGCCCCATATCCAGGGCGGGACGCAGGGAGGTGGCAGTGGTCATCTCAGCTTTCCCTCCATTGCCCTTCCTGGCCAAAACCCACCACTTTTTGCCTCTGATGGGCCTTCCCCATGGTTGCAGCCGGAGCGGGCAGGCCAAGGGTGATGGCAACAACAGAGTCCGGCACTTGGGGAGGGCAAAGTTAGCACGCTCCCAGCCATACCCTGCATGGCCTCCGCCAGCTCAGCTGCAGCCCAGATAAGCCAAGGAACTGTGGGGAGCCTCCTGTGTGTTGCACCCTCCCCAGCCTTCGCCCGCGCCTCTGCAACATTTTCGGGCACCCAGCTTACTGGGCTGCCCCGTCTCTGTTGCGCTCCAACAGCGGCAACTTCAGGAGACGCTGGCAGCATGGAGGCACGGGCAAAAGCTGGGGGGGGGTGCAACATACGTGAGGCTCCCTGCAGTTCCTCGGCTCATCTGGGCTGCAGCTGAGTTCTCTGCCCTGAGCTGGCGGACAGAGGCACCCTTCCTTAGCCAGATCTTTCTGGATTTGACTTGGAGGAAAGTGCAGCTCATGGCTGCTACATTTCGCTGTGCTGGACGAGCAAAGAGGAAGAAACAGCCAGTGGAGAGCACAGACCTGCTCCAATCCACGTGTTCTCCAGGTCAGCGGCTGTTTCTCTCCTTTGTTGCTCTTTATGGGAAAGCGTTTGGTGCAGCACAGTGAAATTTAACAGCCATGAGCCGTGTTTTCCTCAAAGTCTCATCCGAAAAGCTCTGTGCAGAGAAAAGCTCCTGTTTCCCTCTGCCACCCACAGCGCTTAGAGGAAAGCACAGCTCATGCCTGTTAAAATTTCGCTGTGCTGCGCCAAATGTTTCCCATAAAAAGCAACAAAGTAGAGAAACAGCCGCTGACCTTGGGAACACGTGGACTGGAGCAGGTCTGTGCTCTCCACTGGCTGTTTCTTCCCCTTCGCTCATGCAGCACAGCGAAATGTAGCAGCCATGAGCTGCGCTTTCCTCCAAGTCAAATCTGGAAAGATCTGACTGGAGAGGGGTGCCTCCATCCGCCGACTCAGAGCAGAGGACTCAGCTGCAGCCCAGACGAGCTGAGGAACTGCGGGAAACCTCCGCGCCGTTTTCAGGCGCCCAGCTTACTGGGCTGCCCCAGACCCTGTCACAGCTCCAGCGGTGGCAACTTTGGAAGATGCTGGTGACACAGAGGCGCAGGCGAAGGCTGGGAGGGGGGTGCAACACGTAGGGGGGGCTGAGTCTGCTCCCCTTCGCTTGCCCACACTTGTTTACCCATCCCAGAGAGCTCAAGCTTTGCAGAGGATCTGTCGTGTCCCACTCCGACGAACGAGTCAAGGAAGTCTGTAACAAACTTGGCAACGAAACCTTTGCAGCTTGCCAAGTTCCTTCGAGGTTTATCAAGGCAGGCAGGAGTCCAAGTTGTGACTTCAGCGATAAGAGTCTGATATCAGCAAACTAGATAAGACTTTGCTTGACTCAAGGTTGGAATGCCAAAAGCAGGTCCTTTATATAGGCTGTGGGGTGTGGCTCCATGACTCAGCATTTATCCAGGCCTGCCCCACCCTTCCTTCTGCTGGCGTCGCCTCTCAGATCTCCAGAAGCGAGGGTCCACCCACTCTAAATTGTTTTTTGCTGGATCTGTTGTCACCGTCTGGGAAAGGGAGGAGTCAGAGGGAGTAGGCCTGGTTAATTCCACCACCTGGCTGGCTTCCTGCTCTGAAGGCTGAGCCAAAGGAACACACGCTGTATGAGTGAGGTTTATCGGGCTTGTCCTTTCACTCCTTGAATCCTCTCTGGGCACGGGGCCAGGGCCGGGGGCTGGAGTCATGACAGGCCGTTCATCTTCATTATCAGACTCGGAGTCTGATAAAAGGCCCGGTTGGAGATGGGAGGGGCCCAGCTGAGGAGAGGAAGGAGGACGAGTCACAACAGGATCTGACCGCCTTCCTCGCCGGCGTTGCTCCTGAGTGAATTCTTCCGTCCTCGGCTGTTGCGAGAAGCGGCAGCTCCAAGTGCACCACACCTGCTTCATTCTCTTTGAGAGCAGCTTTGCAAAGCTGCTCTCAAAGAGAACGAAGCGGGGGTGGCATACCTGGAGCTGCCACTTCTTTGTAACAGCCGAGGACCTCTTCTGCTTGGAGCTCTAAGCTGCAGGGAGGGGGGTGGCAGCAATGCCGGCAGCTTCAGGGACGCTCCTTCCCTCAGTGGTTTTTTTTTTTTACCTCATCTAGGTGGCTGGGGGCAGAAGAAGGGAAGGGGCGCAAGGGCTTTGTGGGGGTCCCCCTGATAGGGGATGGCTTGAAGTAAACAAAGGGCTCGGCTTGGCATATAAGAGCTGGTGCTGGGATCGACCTGTCAGCTGGAGGGGAGCTGCTGCGGGGGACTGATGAGGGGGCACTTGGGGCTCAGAGCAGTAAACCGCGTTCAGGAAGCACTACAGCAGAAAGAAGAAAGCGGAGTCAACCCTGGCTTTGCTGTCCATTGCAGATGCTAGATCAGCCCCTTGCAAACTCTCACCTCTCGAGGAGCCCGGCCAAAGTTTCCCATGCCGCTTCAACGAGTGCTCCTTGAAAGATGAGAGTTTGCAGGGAGCCGATCTAGCATCTGCAATGGACAGCAAAGCCGGGGATGACTCCGGCTGCTTCTCTCTGCTAACAGGTGGCCAAGCTAATTGCCTGAAGGACCCCATTCTGTCTCTGGGAGTCAAAGTGCTGAAGCGCGAGCAGCACAAGAAACCTTAGCTGGGCTCCTCGAGAGCAATGGAAAGATTTCTCTGCGGACCACCAAAATTTTCTCACAGACCACCAGTGGTCCGTGGACCACCGGTTGGTGACCACTGCTCTAGATCAGCAAATTGTGACTTCCTAGATATGGAATTAGTGCTGAGGCTCTTCCAAAGATTGCTGAGAGAAACAGTCAAAACTATTTTATCTTTTTTAAGATGTGTAGATCCTTTGCAGTTTCTGTCATCTATGGAATTCAAACATTTGATCTATTTAAGAAACACTTTAAAATAAATCTTCCTTTCCCCATCTAACACATTTACTAGGCTAGCCTCTTCTCCATTTTCTTCTCTCTTTTTTTTGGCATCTTGTTTTCTTTCCAGTTAGCTAAACATAATAATACCTCTAGATAGTGAATTATTTTGATAATAAATTATTCCCATCACTGAGTTGCAGTGCTACTCGAAAACTCCAGATAATTGACTTATGATCATAAAAGCCAGCAGGATGATTTCAAGTTTGGAATCTGGCAACTCAATTAAGCTATTTAAACTTATTAGCAACCAAAATGCCAACATGCTATACTTTCCAAATTTCATTTTAACAAACAATTTCTGCCACAAAATGTATAATTCATTATGATAAATAAATGGTGCATAACTTAAGAGTTTTGTAAGCAATTATTCAATAGATCAAATTCATTCATATGAAAGTCCAATATTTTAAAAAAGTAGGTGTCCTATGTACATGCAGAAAGGCTCACCTCAAATAAGGTGCAATAGTCAACTAGCATTTCATCATGCCATTGTTTATCATATTACTTTTTTAAATTTCAGAGTAAAGACTAATCCAAAGGGATCAGTTTAACAATGCAAACATATCCCTAAGGAAGAGCCATGAATATGTTAGCTATATATGCTGAACGGTTAGCAATTCAGTGCAATTTTTCATGTCCAAATATATACTATATGATTGTTTCACCACATCTACTTTCAAATATTCTTATCTATTTTCAACTGACTTCTTTTTCTGAGGTCCCCCTGAGATTTGGATGGCCTTCACTATGCTGTTATTTAGAAAAGCTGTGAAGATCTGGTTTTTCTTTGAGGTCTTGAGCAAGGGAGAGGGAAATCTTTCATTTCATCACACCTGCCATCTTTATGTTTATGTTTTATTGATTTTATGGTGATTTCTGTAATTGTTGTAAGATGTCCAAGACATTAAGTCAGGCAGCATACAAGTTTAATATGTTATTGTTGATCTCAGTCAGCCAGATACTTAAATTGGTTTTGTCATTCTTATCTTTCTTCTTCTTCTGCGCATGCGCGTTATGGCGGCGTTCTGAGCTTCGTGGAGACGGCGGCTGAGAGTCCTCAGGCCGCAATGCCGTTCTGCCGGCCGCCTGGCTGCTTGGTCCCCGGCTCTGGTTATGTGATCTTCCCGGCAGCCGAGAGCGAGGTCTTTGGACCTCATTGAGCTCTCGGCTGCTGAGTACGGAGCCGAAGTCCTTAAACAGCAGCGGATGGCGGCGGCCATGTTGGGGGGGGCGCGAGGAGACGCCCGGCCTGACTCAGCTGTTTGGCGGCCGTTTTCGGCCGCGGATGTCATCAACGGCTGGGGAGCGTGCCAAACATAGATGGAGGATGGAGGACATCGACATCGACGGCGGTATGCTGGGTTCTGGGTGTTGGACCGCAGGTAACATCGGTGGCTGGAGTGGGGCCTGCACGGGCATGATTATTGCCCCTCCCCCTTCCTTCCTTCCTCCCTTCATGGCCCGGAACATCGTTCTTCCCCCCCACTGCTGACTTTCTGCCAAGGCCTGCCAATAAATGCCGACATCTTTTTGGGTTGTTTTTCCATCGGCGACTGAGAGGTGGCTTGGCCTGGACACTTACAACAGCGGCACAGAGGCGCGCTGGAGCCATATTGGGCCCAGCGGTAAAATCTGGCGGCTGGTTGGTGGTGGTATGGACGGCGGTATGGACGGCACTGACGGCACTGGCGGCATAATGTCGTCCCGATTATCGTACCACACGGGTTTTTGTCCCGTGATTGGTACGTTGCCGGGAACCCGAGGGAGACTTTTTATCCCGGCTATTGACTTTTTCCATCTTCGTAGCCGAGGAAACAACCAAGGGAAGGCTATTATGCCAACCTCCGAGAGGGAGGTCATTAGATCGGGACCGGATTTTCGGCCCCTTGGTTGTTTCTGGACCCTTTGGATTTTCTACGGACTATGACTAATATCACCGCCTGAGTGGCCAGTAATATGACTAATATCGGGTCTGACGATCTATTGGTACGACCGGAACATCTCCGCCGGTCAGGGATGGACATCCTTTCGCTGTATATTGACTATTCCCCATGAGATACTCGTTTGCCGAACTACTACGACTGCGAGGTTCCCCCGCCTCGCAGGAATGGCCCTCCAAATTATCGAGGGCTTACCTTAACGAAGGGTCTTGGGACCCAGAGAGGTGGCATGCGGCCAAGAAGAAGTTGTGGGGTTTTTTAAATAGTTTTTTAAATAAGGGTTTTTTAAGGGGGGGAGGGATTTGACGGGTGGGGGTGAGAACCCGTCGGGGAGGGATCCAGCCCTGTGCTAGTTCGCGACACTATTCCATCTTGTCTGAAGGCAGAGAGGGAGGACGCCCAGGTTTAGAGGTTGTTCGATCTGTACGGTAAGTGGGAGAGGCAGATATGGCGGGGAGGGGCTGACGTGTTGAGGGAGCACGCGTTCGATGTTTGAGAGCGATCGCGTGCTCCGGCCCCTCAGTCCCTACCTGCCTCGGTGGCCATGATCCTCAGAGCTTGGATCTTCGGCTGATGTTATGTAATGCTCGGTCCGTGGTTAATAAGGCCCCTGATCTGCGATCTTATTCAGGGGAGTCCGCGGACCTTATGGGCATTACGGAAACCTGGTTGGGCCCAGAGGGGGTCCCCTTGTTGAGATGTGCCTCCAGGTTTCGAGCATTTCATCAGCCGAGGCCCAAGGTAGGGGTGGGGGGGTGGGGGTTGTTATTAAGGAGGATCTAGAGCCGAGGGAGACCACTGTTCCTCAGATTGCCGGCTGTGAATCCCTCTATGTGCGGTGGGGCTATAGGAATCAGTTGGGCTTGGTGATCGCGTACCTGGCTCCTTGCTGCGTGACCACAGCCCTGCCTGAGCTGTTGGAGGTACTCGCTGCTGTGGCGGTTGAGACCCCCAGACTTATAGTCATGGGGGATTTTAACCTGCCATCAGTTGGCTTGTCATCGACGGCAGCTCGGGAGTTCCAGGCTTCCATGACGGCCTTGGACCTGATTCGAGTAAATGATGGCCCTACGCACACGGGGGGAGGCACGCTGGATCTGATTTATATCTCTGGACAGTGGTTAAATGATCTGGTGTTAGATGATTTAGTAACAGAACCAATGTCATGGTCGGATCATTTTCTCCTTCGCCTAGACTTCCGAACCGCCATTCACCACCGCAGGGAGACGGAACCTATACGGTGGTTCCGTCCCAGGCGCCTGATGGACCCCGAGAGGTTCCTGACGGAGCTTGGGCCATTCCCTGAGGAACTGGCCCACGGCACGACTGAGGAACTGGTCGTGGCCTGGGAACAGGCCGCGGCCGGGGCCTTGGACCGTGTCGCGCCTTTGCGGCCTCTGACCCGGCCGAGGTCTCGTCCGGCCCCTTGGTTCTCCGAGGGGCTGAGGGAGATGAAACGCCGGAGAAGACGCCTGGAGAGCACCTGGAGGTCCAGTCGCTCCGAAGCTGATCGGACACTAGTTAGGTCCTATTCTAGGACCTACCTAGTGGCAATGAGGAAGCGAGGCGCTACGCCCACCCTCATTGCGCGGGCAGATAACCGCCCGGCCGCCCTGTTTTGGGTGACCCGCTCTCTCCTACATCAGGAGGTGCGGGATGACCCTTTGCAGGGACGAGCCGAGGAGTTTAGTGGTTATCTATACGATAAAATCGCTCAGCTGAGGGACGGTCTGGACCGAATTTGGGATGATCCCAGCGAGGCAGAGGGGGCACGCCTTGTTGAGCCCATTTGGGATGAGTTTGACCCTGTGGCTCCCGAGGACGCCGACAGGTTGTTGGGGAGGCTGCACGGCACGACATGTTTACTGGACCGTGTCCTTCCTGGCTGGTTCTGGCCACTCAGGCGGTGACACGAGGCTGGCTCGAGAGCATTATCAACGCTTCTTTGTTGGAAGGGGTTTTCCCTGCCGCCTTGAAAGAGGCGGTGGTGAGACCCCTCCTTAAGAAGCCCTCCCTGGATCCAGCTATTTTGGGTAATTATCGTCCAGTCTCCAACCTTCGCTTTGTTGCGAAGGTTGTAGAGAGTGCCATGGCGCGACAGCTACCCCAATACCTGGATGAAGATGTCTATCTAGACCCGTTCCAGTCCGGCTTCCGACCCGGATACAGCACGGAGACAGCTTTGGTCGCATTGGTGGATGATCTCTGGAGGGCCAGGGACAGGGGTTATTCCTCTGCCCTGGTCCTATTAGACCTCTCAGCGGCGTTCGATACCATCGACCATGGTATCTTGCTGCGCCGGTTGGGGGGATTGGGAGTGGGAGGCACCGTATATCGGTGGTTCTCCTCCTATCTCTCCGACCGGACGCAGACGGTGTTGACAGGGGGGCAGAGGTCGACCGCGGGGTGCCTCACTTGTGGGGTCCCTCCGGGGTCGATTCTCTCGCCCCTGCCGTTCAACATCTACATGAAGCCGGTGGGTGAGATCATCAGTGGTTTCGGGTGAGATACCAGCAGTACGCTGATGACACCCAGCTGTATTTTTCCACCCCGGCCACCCCAATGAAGTTGTTGAAGTGCTGTCCCGTGTTTGGAAGCCGACGGGTCTGGATGGGGAGAAACAGGCTCAAGCTTAATCCTCCAAGACGGGGTGGCTGTGGAGGCCGGCACCCCGATTCAGCCAGCTGCAGCCGCAGCTGGCTGTCGGAGGCGAGTTATTGGCCCCAAAGGATAGGGTGCGCAACTTAGGTGTCCTCCTGGGAGATCGGCTGTCGCTTGAAGATCATTTGACGGCCGCTCCAGGAGGGCCTTCCACCAGGTTCGCCTGGTTCGCAGTTGCGCCTTCCTTGATCGGGATGCCTTATGCACAGTCACTCATGCGCCTGCTACCTCTCGCTTGGATTACTGTAATGCTCTCTACATGGGGCTCCTTGAAGTGCACTCGGAGGCTTCAGTTAGTCCAGAATGCAGCTGCGCTGGTGATAGAGGAGCTACGTAGCTCCCATGTAACACCGCCTCCCGCGCAGACTGCACTGGCTGCCTGTGGCCTTCGAGTGCACTTTAAGGTGTTGGTTACGACCTTTAAAGCGCCCATGGCTTAGGACCTGGGTACTTACGGGACCGCCTGCTGTTACCACATGCCTCCCACCGACCCGTACGCTCCCATAGAGAGGGACTTCTCAGGGTGCCGTCCGCCAAACAATGTCGGCTGGCGGCCCCCAGGGGAAGGGCCTTCTCTGTGGGGGCTCCCACACTCTGGAACGAGCTTCCCCCGGGTTTACGTCAAATACCTGACCTTCGGACATTCCGTCGCGAACTGAAGACACATCTCTTTATTCGCGCGGGGCTGGCTTAAATTGGATTTTTAATGTGAAATTTTATTAATTTTTAAACGGGGTTTTTAGTTTACGGTAATTTTAATTTCAGGCTAATTTTAAATAAGTTTTTTAAATGGTATTTTAACCTGTATATTTGTATTGTTGGTTTTATCTTGCCTGTACACCGCCCTGAGTCCTTCGGGAGAAGGGCGGTATAAAAATCAAATAAATAAATAAATAAAATAAAATAAAATCCACTTATCGTGTCCTTCCCAAGGACCTAGAATTGACAATGTTGTTTGATGATTAACATTAAAGATACTGTTGCAGGATGTAAGCTGTTCCAAATAAAGCTGCCTTTTGCAGTTGACTGATAGAAATTTTGTCAATGCCGATGTTGTTCAAGTGGTACTCCAGATGTTTAGGAATTACACTCAAGGTGCCAATTACTATTTGATTTGTTTTGCCATAGCCCTTCTATTTCTATTAGCTTATTTTTATATTTTGCAATTTTCTCCAGTTCTTTCTCTTTTCTTCTGCTATCTCCAAATATTGCAATGTCCCTATCTAGACTTTTTTGCCATTCTTAACAATTAAGTCTGAGGTGTTTTGTGGCAAGTGCTTACCTATTTGAATTCTAGAGCACCAGAACATTTTAGCTTCTTCTTTTTTTATTATGGTTGGACACACAGTCAGATGTTTAGGTTAGATCTGGCATTTTTATCCACCTATCAAGTCCTCCCCAAGGACCTGGACAGGCATTGTTATTATTATGGGTAGACAGGCTGAACCCAAACAATCTCTATTCAAAAGTAATGATTTTAAAAGACAGCACAAATTCTAGAATTCATCTTCATTTCATGGAAATGAAAAAAACATAACAGCCTTATATCCAAATCAAATAAAGATTGTTCATTCATCAAGCTCAGAAACAGTACAAACATGTATCATAGATCAATAAATTATGCTTAAGAATCAATAGTTCCAACTAGGATCAATTGCCATATTTTTCACAAAAACACAAGCTCGATATTTCCCATCTGTTTTTATACCATTAATTTTTGTTTAACCTTTCTTTAAGCATATGTTCTACTACTTGACTTCCTTGAACATCAGTAACACATTTAAAGGCAATTGACATATGCAAGTCTCAACTTGCCCTGTTTGCTGCAAAGTGCCAAGGTCTTTCAACTGAGGTACAACTACAACCGCTTTCAACAATTATTTCTATTTCTCTTTATTACATGTCCTTAATTACAAACATCCTTCTGTTGTACGTTTCTTTCCATTACCCTCCTTAGAAATGCAAACACATAATGAGAACTGTAGATTCTTTTCAGCATTTACAGCAAGAGAACATTATGCATTTTTCAATTGTTATCTATTTACTTCCCTGTTGGTATATTAAGACACTTCCTTTAAACTATTGATGAATGTCTATTACTAGTCATCAGTTCAACTTACTAACCTAAAATACATACTACTTTCAGTAGTTTAATTATATTGCTACTATTTTATATCCTATAGTATATTCTATTTCACTAATAAAGAGAAAAGGGAAAAATGAATTTCTGATAAAGATAAGATTGAAATTTAAGACATCATTTCATTTAAACTATTCAACTCGGTTAGTATTTGTATCACACAAACTTTATTTTGAAGTACTTTACAAGCCACATGGCATCTTCCAGGCTACTCTTGAATTGGGCAAAAGCAGTTTTAATAATTCTCAATAAAAAGAACGATTGTAGAAGAGCAAGCTAAGCTAGAAGGCAGGGTTAAACATGACATCAGTTTGGAGTCCTTGTGTTCCCACAAGAGACCCAAGTGCAGCCCTCCTTGAACTCCGCTGACCCTTATCTAGCACCAATTTAGCTTTGACCATTAGTTGACTAGATTCATGTGTGGCAATAATAAATTCTTCTATACTTTGAACTCAATGAGTTCCTGGTTATTTACTTCTGGTTATTTGTGTCTGATATAATATAGTTAAATAATAAAGGAACATCTGTACTGGGTTTTTAAAATTTTTATACTGAGCTAGGCCACTGGTTTATTAGTTTAATATTGCCTATATCAGGACCACAGCTTTCCAGATACCTTTTTAATAGTGCTGTGCAATGTTCTGGATTCAAACTGAAAAACGTGCTTTGCAGTGAATAGGGATGCTCATATAGCACTTACTGGCAACTCATTAAAGCAAATCTTATCACTGAGACCAAGACTAGAACGTGATGCCTTCTGTGACCAGAGCTTATGTCTATCACTGAAACTAATTAGGCTAGCCAGGTGTCTGAAAACTGGAACCTCATGTACAGCCCTAAAAAAAACCCAAGCAACTGCACAGATTACTACTATTGGGATGTTCAGCTCTTGGACTCTGCAGATATTTAAATTAATACTTTACTACATACGAATGCTTAGCTAAGATCACAGTTAAGGACACGGAATAAAAGATATAAAATTAAGTCAGGAGAAGAAAAAATTCTCAAATGCAAGGCAGAACAAATTAGAAAAGAAATGGGGAAATCCACTTAAATTAGTCTTTGGTAGCCCTAATTCATTTTATGTGCCAGTTGTGCCGAGGCCCAGATCAGGATGTCCTACTTATGTTCCAAATGGTTTACTGTAATGTGCTTTACATGGAGCTACCCTTGAAAAGTATCAGGAGGTATCAGCTGTTGCAAAATGCCAGGGTGTGAGCAGTTCATGTGTGATCCAAGAACTGCATAATATTACACCTCTGCTGCACCAGCTGCAATAGTTGCCCATTTGCTTTGTGTCTAATTCAAGGTGCTGATTTAAAGTCCTACACGGCATGGGATCAAGGTATTTCAGGGACCACCACTCCTCTCCCTGGTTATTTCTACCCCATCAGGTCTGGCAGGAGAGGCATGTGGCAGGTCCCATCGGCCAGGGTGTTTTATCAGGTGGTACCTAAGAGGAAAGTCTTTTCTGCCATGGCCTCTGCCTTGTGGGACATTTCCCCACGGTGAGGCTAGCCCCAAGCCCCATTGGCCTTCCATAGGGCCTTTAAAACATGGATCTGTCAACCAGCTTGGGGATCCCGTGACAGAGTGAAGCCTATAGCTGGCTATATGACAACGGAATACAATCTTTCTATGTTTTGCTGCCATTTTGTTTCTCTCTTTTAATTAAACTTGGTTGCTTTAATTATTTTAATGTACTCTGATTGTTTTATTATGTATGCTGCCAAAAGTCATTATGGAAGATAGGCAGCTATACACATGTGATTAAATGAACACATAAAGTCCCTAAGTATGTTAGCAGTACAATTAGTCCTAATAACTCTTTCAAACTGTTGACAGATTGAAATATTCATATGACTGCCTGGTTTCTCAAATCAGAGCCAATTTTACTCAGATATACTCTTAAACCTTTATCTGCTAGCTCTGGCATATATTTCATGCATTAACAATTTTCTGGTCATGTCAACTGATTTTTTGAACTTGACAGCAGCATGGTTTGGAAAATTAATCCATGTACCAATTACTTCTGAAATAAACAAATGTTTTTGTAATACATAAAAACACAAATATAAAAGCAAGTAAATATTTAAAAAACTTGATTCTTATATTCTTAATTTCTTTGCTTGTGAAGGTGTTGTTGCAGGTATTGGAACTTCACTCAGAGGTATCGCTATTAAGCTCAGTTAAATCTTAATAATTATATATCAGAATATCATCTTAAATGTAGTCATATTTCTAGAACAAATACATCAAAGATATGGGATAAAAAACACCCTTTACCATCTTCCTTAAATTTCACTTAGTTATACCCCAGATCTTTAAACAGTTGCACTACTGTATTACTAACAAACCATTTAAATTTTGAAATATACATTGAATAGTATTTTAACAGGAATTGTCAAAAAGGATTTACATTAATTTAGATTCACAATTATCATTTAACTCACACTGCAGATAGAGAAAATGAGTAGAAAGTAGTCTAAAAGAATAAACGTTATGTGCAATGTCATAGTCTGGCTAGGTCATCTTTGGGGGGGAGTTAACAAGTAAACCATACTTTTTTTCTATGTATCTACTCTGCACTGAAATAGTGAACACATTATGTTTTGTACCTTTCTAATACTATTTACTAATTGCATTTTATTGTTTTCATTATTTCTGAGTTTTACTGGGTCTAAACTATTTTAGTATGGCTTGTGAAAACAGCTTCAAAATCCTGATTTGTATAATTGATTTTAGATATTACTACTATGGTGCTCAGAAAAAAACATCAATCATGAAGGCAGAATCAGACTACCTAGACTATACAATCAAAAGGATGGAGATTACTTACAATTAAGACTCCTGAAACCAGATCTGAACAAGTATAATTTCACAAATTGGACTTGAAATATCACAAAAAAATAGATCAGAATGGACATTTTCTTACCTGAACGTCTTTTCTCATAAAGGTAGGGACCCATAGTCAGGCATGGGTTAGCTCCTCTGATCCAATTGGACTGAGTCTGCAAGTTGAAAGTCTCCTCCTCTTGCTGTTGCCTCCCAGCTTTCTGGTGAGGATGAGCGGCAGACCAACGTGCTGAGTTGTAACGACAAGTTTAGTCCCCTCCCCCAAGACTGGAACCGGGGGGAACCAGGGCGGGGCTGACTGTGGGTCCCTACCTTTATGAGAAAAGACGTTCAATTAAGGCAATGTCCATTCTCCAGAAAGTAGGGATCTACAGTCAGGCATGGGACATACCAAAACAATGTGTCCTATTGGAAGGGACCTGACTGGTCCGGTGTAGCCAACCCCATGTAAACCCACCAAAGTGGCTATGCTCCTGGTCGAATGGGCCGTGATGTGTCTAGGGACAGACAATGCTTGAGACTCATAGGCTTTGGCGATTGTAGCGAGAAGCCAACAACCCAGTGTGTCCGATGGAACCCGGTGACCCAGGGTGGACAGCTGGAAGGACATGAAGAGAGCCTCTGTCCTCCGGAGAGAGGAGGTTCTCTTTAAGTATATATGGAGCACCCTCTGGACGTCCAGGGTATGCCACGTACGTTCCAACTGGTGGGAAGGATTGGGGCAGAAGATGGGAAGGACCAACTCTTGGGCTTGATGGCATGCCAAAGTTATAGCGACCAGGTACGCCACCTTATAGGAGAGGAAGCGTAAGCTTACCTCCCGCAGGGGCTCAAAGGGACCCCGGGTAAGGACGTTAAGCACCTTAGTGAGGTCCCATGTAGGAAAACAATGTACCATGGGCAGGGAAAGTTTAGAAGCCCCTTTGAGAAATTGTCTAATAAGAGGACGTCTGGAGAGGGAACCCAAGGACCCACAAAATAAGACAGCAGAAAGAGCGTTTACCTGTCTCCGAAGAGTTCTGGTACTAATCCCCTCTCGAGGCCATCCTGCAGGAACTCCAAGATCAGCAGTGGGGATGCCTCTGTGGGATTCTTGTTCTGCCTGGAGTACCAGGCGTCAAAGGATCGCCAAGTGGCATCGTAAATGCGGCAGGTGGAATTCGGGTGTGATGCCTGTATGGTGATGACTCTGGCGGACAGGTTGTTCCCTCTCAGCAGGCGATGCTCAAGCGCCAGGTGGTTAGTTGGAGCCGGGTGGACCAACGCTGCCTGGCTGAGGGCAATCCTGATCTGACAGAGCAACCACGGGTGAGCCACCGACAGGGCCAGCAAGTCCGCGAACCAGGGCCGCATGGGCCACTGGGGGGCCAATAGCAGGAGCTCCACTCGTTCCGCTAAGAGTTTCTGTATGACCCTGGGAATAGGGTAAGGGGGAGAAGGCATAGAGAAGGCCCGACGGCCAGGGGCTGCATAGGGCATCGACCACCCCTGCCCCTGGAACTGGATATCTGGCAAAGAATTCTGTCGATTGGTCTGGGTGGCAAAAAGGTGGTCAAATCACATCAGTGGTCCAAGGCGGTCTAAAATCTCCTGGAATAGGTCTGGATGCAGGCGCCACTCTGCGTGGTCGATCGGGACTCAGCTGAGCCAGTCCACCTGCGTGTTTGCCACCCCTGAAATGTGTGTGGCTCTTATGGACCGCAGGTGGGTCTCCACCCAGAGGCCCAGAAGCTCGGCCTCCTCCATGTGGTGCCAAGAGTGAATTCCTCCAAGACAGTTTACATGGGCCTTGGCTATGTTGTTGGTGAGGACCAGAATGTCCCGACCCCTGACCAAGTCCTGAAACACCTGGAGGGCCAGATGGATGGTCCGAAGCTCCAACCAACTGATGGGGTGACTCAAGTCCTATTGAGTCCATTGGCCTTGAGCTACCTGACAGCCGATGTGGGCTCTCCACCCAAAGTGAGGTAATCTGGTCAAAGTGAGGTAATCTGGTTCCCAGAATTCCCTGCCCTGGGTTAGAGCCTGCAAGTGCCACCACTCCAGGAAGTGAAGGACCTTGGGATCGTGACCCTTCGGATGAAGTGCTCTGGACCTTGCGTTGATACGGAAGAAGGAACCACTGCAGAGCCCTGCAGTGGAGGCGCACCCAGGGCACAATGCCTATGCAGGAGACCATTTTTCCCAAGAGTTGGGAAAGTAGGAACAACGAGGCCGAGCCCTGTGCTGTTACCTGCTGTGCCAAGGCCTTGAGGCTGGAGCGGCATTCCTGGGATAGGTAAATCCTGCCCTCGACTGTATTTATAATGGCCCCTAGATGTTGTATGTGAGTCGGGAGTGTAAGATGACTCTTGGATGTATTGATTAAGAAGCCATGATCTCCCAGAACCTGAAGGGTCATGTTCAGATCTTGCCTTGCCAGATCTGCCAAGCCAGATTGGATGAGAAGATCATCCAAGTAAAACTGAATTCATACTGGTAGCTCCCTGAGGTGACTGGCAATGGCTGCCATCAGTTTGGTAAATATCCTGGGGCGGAAGAGAGACCAAACGGCAGGGCGCAATATTGATAATGTGATTGCCAGTGACGGAATCTGAGATACCTCCTGTGACCCGGATGGATGGAAACATGGAGGTAGGCTTCCATCAGATCTACTGACGTGAGGAAGTCCCCCTCCCTTATGCTCTCCAAGATGGTCTGGAGAGATTGCATTTTGAACAATTAGTATCTGATACGGTGATTCAAGGCTTTGAGGTAGAGAATTGCTCTCCAACCTCCCCAAGGACTTCTGAACTAGAAACAGGCGTGAGTAAAATCCGTGACCTTGTTGTTCTTGAGGAACAGACTGAATGGCCTGGATCTCAAGGAGGTGCCTTATGGCTGGTTCCATCAAGAATTGCCTGGACCTGTCAGTTGATATGGGGCAGCGAATGAATAAGTCCAGGGGTTTGGAGAGGAATTCTAGGGAGAGGCCCAACCAAACTATCTCTCTGACCCATGCATCCAAGGTGGAAGCCTCCCATTGGCTGGCGAAGAATGCCAGATGACCCCCAATGGGAGGACAGGAGGTGGAATCAATGGGGGCATCTAAAGGAGTGGCCTCTGCCACCCTGAAAGGATCTCTAGGAAGTCCCCTCTGTCCCTGGTTCCCCTGTCTATCTGGGGGTCTACTCTGTCTGGAAGGGAAGTGCTTGTAAAACCATTGAGTTGAAAAGGTGCTGTGTTGTGCTTCGCTCGCCCCCCTCGCCGCAGCCGGGCCCCTCTAATCTCCTGTTACCTCAGCCAGAAACGGATAATGAAGATGAACAGCCTGACATGCCTCCAGCCCCCAGTCCTGGCACCATGCCCGGACAGATCAAGCAAGACGAATGGCCTGGCATGCCTTCAGCCCCCAGTCCTGGCACCATGCCCGGACAAACCGAGCAGATAAACCCTTCCCCCACAGCATTTGAACATGAGGAATATGAGGCCAGTCACGAGCTGGGATTGCCGGCAGCCGGAGGGTGGAGGGATCCATGCTTCCGGAGAATGGAGAGGCGACGTCAGCAAAACGAAGGGAGGGGCAGGCCTGGATAAGTGCTGATTCATGGAGCCACACCCCATGGCCTATATAAAGGATCTGCTTTCTGGCATTCTTTGAGTCAGGCAAAGTCTAATTTGGATTGTTGAAGTCACATCTTGGACTCCTGCCTGCCCTGAGAACTCTGACAGAACTTTGGCAAAGCTGCAGAGGCTTTGTAGCCACGCTTGATACAGACTTCCCCGACCCGGCCGTCAGAGGAGGAGTGGGACACGACATGCTGTCATTCCCACAAAAGGGCCAAAAGTAAAGTTGCGGTCTAGCCTCAGGCCTACGGGACAAGTTGGGGAGGACTTTCCTTTTGTCCCTGGTTTCCACAAGAAGGGGGTCCAAGGACTGACCAAATAGACTACCTCCAGAATATGGGGCTGATGAAAAGCTCCCCTTGTTGTGTGCATCTGTGTTCCAATGGTGAAGCCAAAGTAGTCTGTGGGTGGAAACGGTGGAACCAATAGCCTTGGCGCCAAAGCATGAGGTGTTTAAAGTGGCATCCATTGAATATTCCCGTGCAGCATCTTGTTTAAGTCTTGCTGCGACCTGGTGTCAGATGAGGGCAAGCATTCTTGGAGCTGTTTAAGCCAGAGGAGTGTTGCCCAATTAAAGAATGAAGCATCCGTAGAGGCCTTAACTGCCCAGGCTGCAGACTAGTGAACTTCGAGCAGTGATTGCTCCGCCTTCTTATCCTCGGGGCAAAGCACCTCTTCCAGTGGTCCAGTTAAAACCAGAGGAGCCGAAAGAGCAACTACAGAAGGGTCCACAAGGGGAACCTGCAGTAATTTGGTGAAGTCAGGGCCCAAATTATAAAGACATCTGTCTAAGGAATTTGGGTTGGGACCCGATATTGGAGAAGCCCACTGGCGCTGCATGACATCCGTGAACAGCTTGGGGGCTGGTACTTCCTCTGCCTCAATGGCTGGTTCCGAGAATAAAGGAACAGCCAGGTCAGCCCCTTCCACCTGAGATTCACGAACTGGCTGGGCAGTGCCCAGGCGAATAATAGTTATGGCCTTATGTAGCAAGGATCTAAATAATTGGGGCCTGAAATTATTTAGATCCTTGCTACATAAGGCTGGTCCGGAAGGAGGTTCTCATCCTCAGAGAGGTCAGGATCCCTCAGGGAATCTTTGTTGACCAGGGAATCATGGTCAGAAGATGCAGATGAGTAATCAAGCTCCTCAGAAGGAACAGCTTTCCTTATAGGCTGGGGCTCCCCGTGATAGTCCCAGGTGGGGGAAGGACCCAAAGGCCAAGATGAAGCCTGCAGGGGCATGCATGCTGTCACACTATGCTAGATAGCTTGAGCGATGAAAGCCTCCATGTTGGCTGGAACCAGTATTTCCTCAGAATGAGGCTGCCTGAGGCCAGCTGCAGTGGGAGTAAATGTTGCCGTAGCTGAAGAGGGCCTCTGTCCAGCCTGTGAGCCCCCTGACATGGATGGACCAGTCTCAGATAAAGGGGTAAATAGAACATTGCAGGAGCCTGGGGAAGGCCGAGAAACAGCTATGTCAGGAGACAGGCCTTAAGTGGGCACAGGCTGTTGGATACCCTGCAAGGCCTCATGGGTAGAGGTAGGGGCGGTGGTGGAATAGGCTGTGCCCCCTCTGATACCACCTTAGAGTGCTTGCTAAGTTCTCTAACTGCCCTCTCAATGGCCCTTTTCATGGCCAGGTGCCTTTTCCTGGCCTCTCTCTCAGCAGCCTTAGAGGGATATTTAGTGGGAACCTGAGGGGAATGGGTGGTTACTGTGCCCCTAATCAAGGGTAATGCACTGGGTTCCCCTGTCCCCACATGGGAGCATTGGGGTTCAGAGGCCAGGCTGGTGTTGACCGCTTGCGGCCTGGTTTGGCTGGAGAGGCGGCCATCTTGGGAGTGCTGGAGTAGAGTTTGTTAGGCCTCTAATATGCACGTGGTGGTGCAATAAACAAGGCAGGCCTGGACTTAAAGGTCTGTAGAACGCCAACCCCAGAAAACAGTCCATGACCCAGTTGGGACAGAGGGGATCTGCAGGTGATCTAACGGGCCTATTTGCCACTCCAATGAAATTAAATGCTCGCAGCCTCCCAAAAAAACAGTCTTACCAGCCTGAAAAATGCAGGATCATGACATTCCTTCCTGACTGACGCTGCGGAGGCTAGGTCGTGAGCGCAGCAGCAGACTGCGTCTTCGCGGTGTGGGGTCAGAAGCCTCCAAATGCTCATGTCAGGCTGGTGATCAGGTAAGCCTGAAAGTGCTGCTCCTGCTCTGTGCCGGCAGAGAATTCACTGCGAGGCGGTCTTTCTTGGTCTCCGGCTAGTGGCGCCGTTCTTGCTGGGAGCCGAGAGGGACTGACTGGGATCCTGGTGCCCTCTGCGATGCTCACCCATGCCAGGGTCTTCAGCGGAATTGGGACTGCTCGCCCGCCACACAGGAAAAGGGGGAGGCTCAATCAACAGAGTTGGGAGCTCCCCAGATGTAATGCTGCAAGTCAGCCCTCAGAGGTATCGGGCAAAGCCCTTCATACTGATAGAAGAAATGGCTCAACCGATTACAAGGGAGCCTGGTAAAAGCAAAACCTGACAGAATAAAAATATCCTGAGATAGGTAAGGAAATTGTGACAGCTCAAAAAGGCACGTCTGTCCAACTCAGTCTGAAAGCTGGGAGGCAACAGCAAGAGGAGGAGCCTTTCAACTTGCAGACTCAGTCCAATTGGATCAGAGGAAGTTAACCCATGCCTGACTGCGGGCCCTACTTTCTGGAGAAAGAGTGTACTCTCTCATTGCATGAATAGAGAGCCCAAGATTTACTACATAATATTCTTATTATTGTACGTTAAACCATGGTTTATCATGATGTTTCAGTTCAGTTTAAGAAAGCAATGGAGCATTTAAAAAACACTTCAAGCTATAGTAATAAGGATTAAAAACTAAATATTGTTTACCGATTGATAATCAAAAAGGAAAATAACACTTATAACCTATTAACTAACCATAAAAAACATGGAGTAGCTGAAGTATTTCCTGTGAGAACAATACCCAGATACAAAACTGCATTTTGTTAGCTTAGTCTGCAAACATTTTAGTCATATACTTTCAATTTGTGGGGGACTACTAAAAATGAAAGGAACACTCCATCACACATTTGCTTACCCAGTATGAGAAAAATCCATACTAAACTAGGCATATACAACTCTTCTATCATTAATGGATAGAAAGGGACATAGCCTCCTGCCTATCCAGGCATCAAAGTAGAAATGGTGCAATTCATTTGTCCCATTGTTACTTACTTGGTGTTATTATAATAGATGTCCAGAAGAACTGAATGTCCTAAAACATGCCTTCTTCTAGATGACAAGCAGACTCAGCTTTTGAAGCTATATGTAGTAGAAGCGACAGTTAGGTACTAATTGTCCTGGGTGTCAGAAAGTTAACTAAATTGCACTAACAGCTAAATGCAGAATGTGTTTTTCATTCCAAAAATATTTAATAGGAATGTTCTCGATGTCCCAGCAGTGATAGAATTAAGTAAAATGGTAAGGCAAATACACAATTTATTTGTATTTTATTGAGATATTTTGTTTGCTTGAGGTATTTTCTCAAGCAACATCCATTTCACATATTTTGTCCTCCCCAAAAGCAATTTTATTCATGTTTACAGCTCAGAATTTTGCTCCATAAAAAATTGTGAAAATTAGCTGTATTGCAATTTACAATTCCTTTCATAACATAATCCTTAGCGTTAAATCCTCCTCCTTTTTTTGATACAAGGACATTTAAATTTATTTTGATTTTAAAAAACCATTAAAATTGAGAAAATGAAGCAGCGTGCAAAAGAGTTCAAGTACAAAGCTTTAGGAGCTCATGACAATCATTGTCAGTCTTTCTTTTTTGAAGCACAACACCCATAGGGCAAATGTACAATTTCAAAATGGAGTAAAACAGCATTATTTTGAGCAGAGCTATTCCAATGCTTTTCCAGGTGATTTTATTGGAACGTTGTCTTCCAACTCAACACTGGATTTTTTTTTAAATAAAAAATCCTATTCAGCTATTGGCTACTGCTGAGTTATCTGCTGGGATAGGACTGGGCAACTGTAGTAGGGTATATAAATGATTGAGAAGCCATACTGGATTTTAGACTGCAGTTGGCTAGATGCTGAGATAGGATGAAATGTGCTATGAGGGACTTGTGAATAGACTGGATTCTTGCTGCAGTACTGATGAGTACAGGGAGTCCTTACTTAACAATTGCCTTCATTAGCAATTGTTTGAAGTTACAAAAGCAATTTAAAAAGTAACTTTGCAACTAGTCCTTGCACTTATGACCACTTCAGCATGGCACATTTCAATCAGTAGGCATTTATGACCATCGCAGCATCCACAGTCACACAATGACCTCACAGCCAGCTTCGAACAAGCAGTCAATGGAGAAACCAGCAGTAAAATCTCAAGTCGTGGACATACAACCTCTCATTTAACAACTGTGCTGCTTAGAAAAAGAACTGCTGTTCCCAATTTAGATAGTCAAAGCAAAACTATCTGCATAGGTTTGACTGCCCATCTTTCAGACAACAACACAGACCCATTCCAAGCTTTCGGTTTTTGTGTTTTGCATTTAACTTTAAAGCTATATAATGAAGTTTATTAGTGAGTTATATATTTATTTTGTTCATGTTCTGTTGATGTTGAGCTAAGGATACATGGAAAAAAGCATAAAAATATTTTTAGTCTAGTCGTTTTATCTGGTGGTTTGTATGTATAGCACTAGCTCTTTTTTGGTTTTTGATTTTGCTTTCCTGATCAGCCGCTATTGCACTTAACTGCTGATATTGATGACACAGCTGACAAAATAATATTTTGCTTTATTCTTTTGTTCTACTGTTACATCTTAATGAAGCCCTTGTTTTCTGCAGTCAGCACAACCACTCCTAAGTATTTTCCAATACTCAGAAATATTTAAATTTTAAAATATTTAAAATTCCCAGAAAATAGGACATTTAATCAGTTTTGTTCCACCTACCAAAAGTACAATCAACTCAGTTTCTGACATAATGGTTCAACTGCAGTGCTTGGTTCCAAGTTTGAAACAAATTAAGTTATCTATTTCATTTATACTCCTACCATGACATCTCACTATTTGGTAAACAATGAACTTCTCAAATCTAATTTTACAAACATACTCAAAGTTTGGTATGTCAAACAGTTACCTAGCTCAGTGGTCCCCAATCTTTCCGGCTCTGCGGACGGGAAGGAAGAGGGGATGGTTTCGTGTGTGTGCCTATTGCTTGCACAAATGGAGCTTTGCAGGCTCGCACACTCATCTGCCACTTGTACTGCCTGGTTCCCAACAGGCTGCAGACTGGGAGTTGTGGACCCCGATCTTTCATGGTACTTTTCAGTCCCTCTTTTCTGCAAACATTGCTCCAATTGCAGGTGTTAGAGTAAATGAAGGAATTTGTATATGTACATGCAAAATGAAATAACCCCATGGAAACATAAAGAAAGACAGAATAAATAATAAATAAATAAATAATAATATTTAATAATAAAATAAAGAATAAATAAATAAAGAATAAATAAAGTAAGACAGAATACGAGTGAAATATATAGATTCAAGTTTAGGTGTTGAACATATAACATTAACAATAATATCATATAAAAATCCAATCAAATTTATATCCTTGGAAATGGGACGAAATGCATTGAGGATAAATATTAACAACTATGTTACATGCACAACTGCAGTCCTAGATATTCTTGCTTAAATTCCAGGGATGTAGTAGGACTGAAACTTAGGCCTACGTGTTTAGTTTGTCACAGGAATAAAACTATTATGTTAGCTGTAGAGTTTTAAAATCTTAAATACAGGAGAAACCTAAAAATCCATTTATATGATGCCTTGCCTTCTTTTCTAACAAAGTAACCAGAAGTGCTTCTTCCTGTGGAAATTATATACATGCTGGAGGATTCCATCATTGCAGCAGATAAAATTTTATCTGTGAGAAGAATATTTTTCAGGTGTTAAGAGATGAACTTGTTGAGATCTCTAGCATGTAGCATTCATTTCTAATACATAGCTCTATTGCCCTTAGTGTTCATTAATCTACTTATTTCTTTTAGTACGTTTATGCAATGAAAGCATCCCTTGGCAATTTACCTCTAAAAGCAAAGCAGTTGAGGGCCTGATTGAACCACAGAAACCAGCCACATGGAACGCTGCACAGGTAAGCAATCTTAGCATGCCCAGCATCACATTTCACTTGGACCTAATTCTGAGCAGGGAAGCCATATTGCTTACGTTAGCTTTACATTCAGAAACCTGAGATAAATATATATGAGAACATAAACCCGAACTCAAACTAATACAAAGTAAAGAGAACAGAGGAAGGAAAAGAAAAGAAAAACTAAAGTGCAGAAAGAAAGGATTAAAAGAAATAGAAGCTTCCAATTTCCTTTGCAGCAAATACCGTTTCTCCCCAAATAAGACATCCCCTGATAATAAGCCCAATCAGGCTTTTGAGTGCATGGCAATAAGGCCAAGCGCTTATTTCAGGGTTCAAAAAAATATCAGACAGGGTCTTATTTTCGGGGAAATACAGTACAAGTATGATTACAAAGTTATCTCTTATTCTATGATTTTTTTAAAAACGCTCATTTTTTTCTATTCATTTTTTTATTATCAAAACAAGTCTTAAGTGCATTTTTTTCTGTTTCATGAATAAAGTCTATAAGGAGATTTCAATCAGCCAATAATATAGATGTTGTGTTTTTTCTAATCAAAGATCTCTGTTGCAGTTGTCATATATAAAAATGAAGTTCCATGACTTTTTTCTAGGTGCCAGTCCATTATTCTCAAAAGTAAAGCCTCTGGTTTCAATTGTAATTTAGTTTTAAAATCTTCTGAATTAATGTATTTATATCCAGATTTCTTTGGTTTTTTTACACCTCCACCAATTATGATAATTTATGCTGTTCACATTTCCAGCAAAGATCAGAAGTGTCTTTATACATTCTAGACAATTTCTCCAACAATACGTCATTTCATAAAAATTTCCTTTCAGGTTAGAACTTAATAGAAATTTCAAACCTTTCAAATACTTATTTTCCCATTGATCCATTTCTATATTGTAACAAAAAAAATTGGTCAATTTTATCATACATTCTTCTCACTTGTTCTTCTTTTATCTTACATTTCAACAAAAATTCATACGGTACATTTTAGCAATAACATGTTCACCGTTAGTACATAATTCTGTTTAAACTCACTCTTACATTGTTTATAACCATAAATTATTTTATCCATTTGTTACCTTGTGGTAGTTCTACATAAGAAAGCTATTGACAAAATCTTCTCAAGTCTCCTTGAGAAAATATTAGTACCTCACATTATTTAACCATTTATGTGTACTTAACGTTTCTCATCTATAAAAATGCTTTTTGTGCTGAAGATCACAAAGATGTTTTCAAGCATAAACTAAATTTATAATTATTTCATAGTCTAGGAATAGCCTGCTGTAATGACCCAGGCATGGCACAAAGGTAACACAGGCAGCTGGCAATTCAAATCGCCCCTTTATTGCTCCAAATTTCTCCAAACGCTCCCACATTTCTGGCAAGTCCCAGAGCAAAGTGATGAAACACACACACAAATACCTCCAGCAGCCTGGCTGCAAATAATTCAGCCCAACGCGGTGAGTACAACGGCTGCAAAGCAAGCAATCCAGCAGGACAAGTTGAGGAGTCCTGGAAGCAAAGGAGCAAGGCAATTAATCTAGAAAGCCAGAAAGAATGCAAGGAATCCAGGAAGGTTTAAACGTTGGCATTCAACACTCCATGAATTCAGCGTTTGTTCCCAACAAATGCCCCTCCCCACAGCATCTCCTTAAGTCTCAGTCCCCAGGTGTGCCTTGTGAAGAGGGGCAAGGCGCTTTCCCAAGTAGGGTCAGCCTGCACTGTTCTCACCTTCTCTCCACTCTCCGTGCTTGAAGATCAGGAGGGGATGGTCCATGCTCATCGCCTGAGCTCAACCTCTCATGTTCACTGATTAGCCTCTCTTGGTCATCCTGATCCTCTTCCTCCATACCTACAAGCCGTCCCAATCCTGTGGGACCCTGGCCTGACTGGACCTGCTCCTCCCCATTTTCCTCCGAAGCCAACAAAGCCGCCCCCTCAATCTCCGTTGGCTCCAGTTTCTGCCCATCTTCCTCCACAGATTTAGGCTCCGACAGCGGCATGACACTGCCTGACATAATGATTTTGGACATCTACATTAACCTTAGCTTCATCATACCAGAGATGTCCATGCCACCCAAATCTTATGTTCTTCTAATTCCAAGAGTCATCTATTTCTTAACACAATCTCTCTTTCCATACAGCAGGCAGCAAAGTATAATTTCAATTCGGACAGACCCAATCCTCCTCCTTCTTTTACAATTTATAATACCTTATAATTTACTTGTGCTTTTCCCCCACCAAATTTTATATTTATACACACACACACACACATATATATACGCACATACATACATACATAGACACACACATATATATAACATCAATTGTCAAAATAGATATTCTCTGAAACAAAAATAACATTCTAGATACTGTATTCATCTTAATCACAGAAATTCTATCCAACAGTGATAATTGTATTTTATCCTGTCCTGACATATCTTCTTTAACTTCATTCTATATTTTAAGATAGTCATTTTGAAAAATGATTCATATTTATGATAATTATACCCAAGTATTTTTTTATCTTTTTCTCAATCTTAAAATTCATTTTACTCCTTACTTCTTTCAACTTGTATCTTCATGTTTTTTTATATAATATCTTTGTGTTCTGTTCATTAATCTTGCCCCAAATTCTTTTAATATACTCATCAAAAGTTCAATTCCCTTTAAAAGGCCTGCCAAAATCAGAACCAAGTCAGCTGCAAAAGCTCTTAACTTCTATGTCTTCATTTTATTCTTTATGCTTACAATCCTCTCATGTTGTTTTATGTATAGATCACGTCTTCCAAAATCTTAAATAAGAGAGTCCAGTTCAAATTATCAAGTTTGATAATTAAATTAAATTAAGTTAAATTATTAAATTAAGTTAAATTATTATCAGTTCAAATTACCTTCTCTGCATCTAAAAAAATCAAAGCTTGCTTTTCATTATGTTGTTTCAAATATTTCAAAATATCCATGACAGCTCTAACATTATCCTTTAAATATCTTTTAGGGGAAAAAAACCCATGTCAATCCTCATGAATAAATTCTTGCAAAATCATTCTTTCCGCTAAAATTGTTGTAAATAACTTGTGGTCATTCTTCAATAATGATAATGGTGTATAATTTCTTTTTGAAGTCAAATCTTATATCTTTTTAGGTATTAATGTTATACAGATAATTTTTGACAGAAAACCGTTTGTTCAGCATCCATTCAAAATTACAGCTGTGTTGAACAAAGGAAGATATTAGTTCTGCCCAAAGTTACAGCTGTTGAAGCGCCCCATTGATCATATGATTAAAAATCCAAGCACTTGACAGTACACCTATTCTTATAACTGCAGTGACACTACAGCTCCCCCCACTTATCTTCCCCATCTAGATCACTCTGCACAGCACCACTCAGCAGCAGCTGTAGCTGCCCATGGCCCTGATGACCTTCACTACCTTGAATCTTTCTCTTTTCCTCTGCAACATGGCTTCCCTTACCAGCTGGGCATCCAGGCATCCCATTCCTTCTGCAAGCCACATCCCAGTGGAAATCATCTGGTCTTGCCCAGGTCTCACCAGAAAGGGACATCCAGCTTGGAGAACAGCACAAGCCTTGTTCTCTTCAAAACTTTCTTTCCCCAAATTGCATATGTGCCATTCCTACTGCACAGTATGAGGGCTTGAAGAGGAAAAGGGACTTTTTAAAAATTATCTTCTTGTTTGTGTCAGTTCATTTTAATAGCACTCAATAACTTCAGCCAAACAGGCATCAAATCTCCATGGCAACTAAAACACTCTAGTTCTTTACCTTATCTTTTGTTATGTTATGTTCCACCAACTAAATATACTTTTCAAGAGGAAACAAGCATTCCCATGTCAAACTGGTCTCTTTAACTGAATTGGTAAAAAAAACTACATTTTCATCAAAAGTAAAAATGATTTTTAAAAAAGAGTAAGAAAAAAGTTGTCCCCTTATCTGTTTCAAAACTTCTTATATCTTCTCTTAATTAAGCTTTTTGCAAATAGTTCTTCAATCTTTACATCAAAGTCTCTTTTCTTTTCTAAGGTTTGGTTCACCACAAGAAGGAACCTGATTTTCCAATTATATAACACCTGAAGCTGAAAAATGAAGCACTAACAGTAGTTACTAATATTAATTCCTTTTAAATTCGGAATGCCAGATTAGCCTTCAACTTTATTCAGTTCTATAGTTTGGTTTTTTCTAAGTGTTGCTGCAAGATATTTGAAAGAATAAAATATATTTCAATTCAGGGTTGAATCCTTGTGAGTGGCCAAGCTCTTCATACTTTTCTTGGCAAGAATATGGAAATACATCCTCTTGGAATTTCTTTTTTTTTTTATTTCCCAGCCTAACCTACAATACAGGAATTCTTCAGAAGTCTTCCATCCTACATTTTGGTGCCTTCAAGTTAATTTTTAACTCCTGGTGACTGCTTGAACTAGTTGCTGCAGTTTTATTGGCAAGGTCTTTCAGAAGTGGTTTGTCATTGCCTACTTCTTAGGGGTGAGAGAGTGACTGTCCCAAGGTCACACAATTGGCTTTGTGCCTAAGGAAAAAGTAGAACTCAGTCTCCTGGTTTGAAGCCCCATACCTTAATAACTACACTACATACCAGTGGTGGGTTGTTCCCAGTTCGCTCCGGTTCACTCCGATTCTGGAGAGCCAGTAGTAAAAATCTGCAGGCATTCGGAGAACCAGTAGTAATGGCTGGCTGGCCACACCCCCGAACCGGTTCCCCGATCATCAGAGGTTTGTTTTTTTTACTTTTAAAAGCATTTTTTATTCAGCCAAAAAAAAGCCTTTTAAAAGTAAAAAAAAAACCTCTGATGATCGCGCAGCTGAGCAGGGATCATCAGAACCCTTTAAAAGTTTTTTTTAACAACCTCTTCGGCCGAAGAGATTGTTAAAACAAAAGGTTAAAACAAAAGGCTCCTCTGGCAATCCCAGCTGAGTTAAGAGATTCTGGGCTGCGATCAAGCAACTTCAGCTGGGATCATCAGAGGAGCCTTTTAAAATCTTTTTTTCCTCTGGCCCACCCAATCCCCCCTCCTCACTTACCTAATTATTTACTGCTCCTTTCGGGCTCGCTTTCCTTCGGCTTCTGCAATCAGTTGCATCAGATAGCAACTGAATCTGCCTGCCTGTAATCCATGTCCCAGTGAGCAACTCAATCTGCCTTTGCTGGCTGAGGAACTCTGGGAGTTGAAGTCCACAAACCTTAAAGTTACTAAGGTTGGAGACCCCTGATCTAAAAAATATAAATAAAATAAAATAATAAAATAAAATATTTGTGCAGCTTTCTGAGATTTGGTGTGTTTCTGTAGTGTTTCACTCCAACTACACAAACACACAAAATCACAAAGCTGTATGTGGCATTTTGTGTGTGTTTAAGTCAGTTGTAATGTGTGTGTGTAAAGTGTGAAAGTTGGTTTTTGAGCTTTTTGTGGCTGTGTGAGGTTCCTACTGTTGCAGGGGCCATTTTGGGTGAAGTGCAGCTGCTTTTACATTGTGTGTGAGTCTGTTGTGTTGTGTTGTGTGTGTGTGTGTGTGTGTGTCCCTTTGCAAGGACTTGGAGGCAGCTCCTCTGAGGAAAAGAGGAAGCGGCAAAGATCTGGCTGTCCCCCGGGAGAAATCGCCCTGTCTCTGCAGCATTGGTCATGTGACTGAGTGGGCGTGGCCAACTTGATGTCACTCACAGCAAAGTGCAGTCCCACCAAGCCATGCCCACCAAATAAGCCACACCCACAGAACCATTAGTAAAAAAAATCGGAACCCATCCCTGCTACACACTACACAAACTGACTTTCCATCCTATTATTAGTCCAGACAAGATGAATTGCTACATTCTGAAAAAATCACATACTAACTGCCATAACATAAGTTGGACAGTAATACAGGTAGTTCTTAATTTTTACGATGGCCTTATTAAAAAATTACTTATAACCCACTCTCGGAATTATGACGGACGCATCACCCACACAGTCACTTGAGTGTATTTTGTGTGCTTGGCAATTAACTCACATTTATAAGTGGTTGCAGCATCCCACAGTCACACAATCACACAATATTTTGCAACAAACCCAACAACACAATAAAACTCTCGCTTTTAATAGGAACATGGTCTTCACAATGGCTATATCCAGAAGCAGGAATTCTCCGTCTAATGAAACCAGGCTACTTCCTGCTCTTTGGTCTTTTTGCCACTAGGCAAAGAAGTTTTTATTTAAATCAGCTATTTGTTGAAGTATGTTTGAATTTTATATTTTACATTTTATTGTAAAATGCTTTGAGCACTAGAATGAAAGCAGGATCTATACTTAAGATATACAACTTTTCTCACAGTTCCAGTTCTATCTATTTCCATTTCTTTGCCCCCACTACTATTTCTATTAAGAAAGCGGCATACAGCACTGGCAGCAACTGCCTGTCTTTCCAACTCCACCTTTTAAAAGGCACAATATAAGAAATCTGCAGAATACTTAATACAGGCAATCAGTCAAGATTAAAGCTGATTCAAGCAAAAGTAAAAAAAATGAGGTTCAAAATATTACTAAGTTAAATAAAGTCCTCCATGAAAAAAGAGGAAAGCAGTTAAAATGCAGTCTAGGTATTATAGATACTAATACATTAACAACATTGCTGTAAACCCATTTGCATAAAAAAGCTCTGTAAGATTTTCAATGAAAATGGAAAGAAAATGGAAGACGTACCAAATTTAATGAAATGAGGACTGATAAGTCAATTAAAATTTTAATTTGTAACTGGCACCTAGAATGTCTGTATTGGACAGATTAATCTAGACATCTATGGTGTCAATTAGACACTGACACCTAAACTATTCCCTTTTAAAGCCTTCTGGCTTAAATATCAACTCTCAAGTTGATTAACATACATTAAAAATTAATGTTGCCATACTATTGAAAGGTCTTGTCAGATTTAAGTTCCTACCATAAAATCATACATAATATCTAAAATATCCAGGACAATATTGTTTCTTGGTGTGAAGAGTGTGACTCCCAATTTAAAAACCACATGTGGAAAGTAATAATCATCAGAAAGAATGGGTGCATAAGGAAACTAGCAAAACATTACACAAAGAAATAGGCAATTTATGTGCCTAATTTAACAATGAAAGCCATTGAGGTTGCACCTATATCTGATTCATGAATATTTTAATGAAAACCTGTGTGCTAAACTAGCCTTCCAAACTTTAAACTCCTCCAAATAGTAAGACTACATTTCCCAGAATTTAAAAGTAAAGCAGTTGTTACAGAGTTATACTCAAACCAGATTTGAGTTAGTTGGATGACTAATTAAGGTTTAATAGTCAGGTTTACTAAAAGATTAATTGTATTAGAAGAATATAAAAGGAAAAAAACTGTAATCAATAGGAACTTAAAAATTACTGTAATTAATTTCTTGGCATGTAATGCTAGAATCAAAAACAAATAAAATATACATTTCAATTAAGTCACTATGCATGCCAGTATATAGTTTCATCTTGGAATAAAAGGCTCAAGTAACAGCTATGCTTTTAATGAAAATTAAAACAGAAATAAAGCAAGGTAATAGCAGTATATAAAACAGTTTCAAAACCACTTACATGAAACAAACAATAAACTAATATTTTAAGTAGTAATTTAAGTACAGTTTCCTAAAATACTTGGCAAAAGTTATCAGTTCACAATTCTGAATCAATTAATTGAGCAGTGTGTAGTGGGTATAACAGGTTACAATTTGCCATATTGAACTAAAGCATATTGTACTGCATATCTAAGAGAATAATAAAATTCTACAGAAACGTATTTTTGAAAAAAATAATTCAAATATATCCAAGATCTGCATTTCCATAATGAAACTTAATTTAAGATGCTTTTAACTTACTTAATCAACCTATAACTATCAAGCCCATCTTCAAAACTATATCTGTGAGATAGGATAAGGATATAATTTTATTCTTATAGTATTTTTGCATGTGCTAAGCCCTATAACTACAGGAGTTTTGAGAGTAACTTTCCTTCTCACAAAGGAAGCATGATTAAATTTTGAACTGAGTTATTTATAAAAATAATAAACATGTGACATAAATTAATAAATCCAACTGATAATAGTATATCCAATCGCTTTAAGTAATTCTTTCTAATAAATTAGCTAACATGTAATAGATAATTAGATAAGTACTAATATAATACAATATTAGTTTTGTATTGTGTTTTATTCAATTTCCTGAATAAATATTTGTGTTCAATAATTCATTAAAAGCTATAAAGAGAGACATAGGTCTCACCCATGTTTCTCATGCTGGAAAAACATTCTTATTTTGTTGATGGATGAAAGAAAGCCTAAGTCTTTTCTTCTACTTCTTACGACTGTAATTGATCCCAACAGTCCAGTCCTAGGTCATGGTAGTCATTAAGTGGGTCACCATGGATGTTTTGTTTTTTGTTTTGTCAGAAACCAGACGTAAATGCTGATTTTCAGCAAAAAATGCTGAAAATTATAGTCATAATGACTCTGGGACACTGCAGACAGCTGTAAGTAGAGGACCCAAAATGCTATCACATAGACCATGGGTGGGGGAGAGAACCATTGGAATTTCAAAATTGGGTTTAAGTAGATCCTGGGTGGTTTGTTGTAACTTCAGTCACTATGTCATAATTCAAGCTAGTAAGCAAAGGCCTACCTGTTATTCCAGACAAGTCAAAATTGTCACTACCTTCTGCACTAATTCGTTGCTTTCATTACTATTGAAATTGAAATGATTACACAACAAGGACCAGTCTTTTTCTTTGTGCATGTGATATCACAATTGCTTGCTTGCTTGCTGATTATCATCAAGTCAGGCTTGACTCTTAGAGATCACTTAAACAGATTTTCTCCATGATGATCGGTCCCTAACTTGATCTATTCATCGCCGTTATAACTGAGTCCATCCACTTTGCTGCTGGTTGTCCTTTTCTATCTTTTTCTTCCATCTTTTCCAGCCTTATAGTCTTGTCTAGAAAGCTTTGTATAATATGTCCAAAGTACAGTCAAATAATTTGAGCCTGGTCATTTGTACCTAAATAAAAATTCTGGGTTGATTTGCTTGATTATCCATCTGTTAATTTTCTTGGCTATCAAGGTATTCTTAAAAGTCTACCACAATACCAATATTCAAAAATGTTGATGGAAGAGAATATTTGTAACCCAGGGTTGAAATGAGAGATCCTTGGTGCTCTCTGAGTTTCAGTGTTTTCCGGCAGACATTTCATTACCAAATACCAAGCTAGTAGCACTGATGATGTTACCTAGTTTAAAATGAAACTTCTTCAAGAAAACAATCAAGATCCAAGGCACCAAGGACCTCTCATTCACAATGTCAATACATTTTTTCCTGCTTTTTTTTTTGCATAGTACTCCTATAGATGTAGTCCTCAACCTATGGCCATAATTGAGCACCAAATATCTGTTGCTCAGCAAGACAGTTGTTAATGAATTTTGCCCCATTTCACAATCTTTCTTGCCACAGTTATTAAGTGAATAATTGCAGTTGTTAAATTAGTAATAGTTTTAAAACTTGGCTTCCCCACTGACTTGGTCTGAAGGTCACAAAAGGTGATCATAAGACTCCAGGACACACTGCAGCCATCATAAATACATACGAATTGCCAAGCATCCAAAGTTTGATCATGTGACCACAGGGAAAATACAATGATCATAAGTGTGAAAAAAAGTCATGTTGGTGCTGCTGTAATTCTGAACAGTCACTAAACGAATGTACGATTGAGGACTACCTGGAGACTATCACAGGGAAAACTATTGCCAATATGATTCTAATATTTATAGTACAGATACTGTACATTACAGCATTAGATTATCTTTTCCAAGGCCTTTATAGCTGCTCTATCAAGGTGCTAGTCTGTTGTGCATTCTTGCCTCCTGGTAACTTTGTTGTTCATACTGTTATTGTGTTGTAAGCTGCACAGAGTCATTTTAGTAGTGAGAAGGACGGCATATAAATTAAATAAATAAATAGTCAATCTTAAAAGACAGAAACTAAGTATCAATGTAATATCTTCATTGTCAATTCTAGATGTGACATTATTACACACATATAAAAACAGTGGAGCTTGTGTCTTGATAAATAGTCTTGGCTATTGCTGACAGATTCAAGAGATGTACAAAACATGTAAGCTCGAAATGGCTCCTCTGACCTTGAAAAAAAAATAGAAAAAAAATTAGAAAAAATAGGAAAAAAATTAGAATTATTGTTTTAGGACTCGCAATATCTCACAGTGGTTTTGAGTTTTTCAGTGTTTCTAAAGTTCTGTTCTTCTATGTGCTACGATCAATCAGCCTATTCTTTTGCATCTTATGATTATGTTTTCTTCCGTGTCAATAGAACAGCAGAGAACAGTTACATCCTTGCTGCTATTAGTTTATAACAGATTTAGAAGAGGAAAGAAGTCAGTCCTAGGGAAAAGCAGCATATGGCTCAGGGCCTGGAAAGACCTTTCAGAGTCTGGCCTGAAGCTGGAAGAGAAGACCAGGAGTGCTGTGATTGATCAATTGTGACTTGAGTGCCTAATGCTCCTCAAGCTTTGCTGATGAATATCTGGTTGCCTGCATCAAGGAACTATCCTTACTCCTGTTTTAGTTTTAAAATCAGATTCTTAATTTAATGGGAAGAGAGATTCCATCAGAGTCCAGGCAAGATCTCCTAATCAAGAAAATGAGATAGTGTTTTTTTTCTATGTTGCTCCTCTTCCTAAAACAACAATGGTGCCATCAGGTTCCTCATGGATAAAGCAAAACTAGGTGCTCGGGACCAATTATCCCAGTAGAAGAAAAGGAGATGGTGAGAGGCAATCTAGTGTAATAATTAAGGTACTGTACTAGAAACTAAGAGACTGTGAATTGAAATAATAATAATAATAATAATAATAATAATAATAATAATAATAATAATAATAATAATAATAATAATAATAATATTTTAATTCTCCCGAAGGACTCAGGGCGGTGAACAGGCAGATAAAATATAAATACACACAATAATTAAAAACATCCCTTAAAAAACTAATTTAAATGCCCAAAATGTTAAAAAACGTACTCCTCCGTAAAATAACAAAATTTTAAAAACCCATCCAATAAAAATAAAAATCAGGCTAGTCCAGCCATACGAAATAAATAAGTTTTAAGTTCGCGGCGAAAGGTCCTAAGGTCAGGTAATTGTCGAAGTCCGAGGGGAAGTTCGTTCCACAGGGTCCGAGCTCCCACAGAGAAGGCCCTCCCCCTGGGGGCCGCCAGTCGACACTGTTTGGCTGACGGCACCCTGAGGAGTCCCTCTCTGTGGGAGCGTACCGGACGATGGGAGATAGAAGCCGGCAGTAGGCGGTCCCGTAGATAGCCGGTCCTAAGCCATGGGCGCTTTAAAGGTGGTAACCAATACCTTGAAGCGCACCAGAAAACAACAGGTAGCCAGTGCAGTCTGCGCAGGATAGGTGTTATGTGGGAGCTCGAGGCGCTCCCTCAATAACCAGCGCAGCGTTCTGAACTAGCTGAAGTCTCCGGGTGCTCTTCAAGGGGAGCCCCATGTAGAGAGCATTGCAGTAGTCCAGGCGAGAGGTAACGAGAGCATGAATGACTGTGCATAAGGCATCCCGGTCCAGGAAGGGACGCAACTGGCGGATCAGGCGAACCTGATAAAATGCTCTCCTGGAGACGGTCGCCAAATGGTCTTCAAAGGACAACCGACCATCCAGGAGCACGCCCAAGTTGCGTACCTTCTCCATCGGGGCCAATGATTCACCCCCGACAGACAGCCGCATCTGCAGCTGACTGTACCGAGGTGCCGGCATCCACAGCCACTCCGTCTTGGAGGGATTAAGTTTGAGCCTGTTCCTCCCCATCCAGACCCGTACGGCTTCCAGACACCGGGACAGCACTTCGACAGCTTCACTGGGGTGGCCCGGGGTGGAAAAGTACAGCTGGGTGTCATCAGCGTACAGTTGGTATCTCACCCCAAAGCCACTGATGATCTCACCCAGCGGCTTCATATAGATGTTGAACAGGAGGGGTGAGAGAATCGACCCCTGCGGCACCCCACACATGAGGCACCTTGGAGTCGATCTCTGCCCCCCTGTCAACACCGTCTGCGTCCGATCAGAGAGGTAGGAGGAGAACCACCGATAAACGGTGCCTCTCACTCCCAACCCCTCCAACCGGCGCAGCAGGATACCATGGTCGATGGTATCAAAAGCCGCTGAGAGGTCTAATAGGACCAGGGCAGAGGAGTAACCCCTATCCCTGGCCCATGAAATGAACTATGAGTGATTTTTAGCTCCACCCAGGTTGTTGTGGAGAAAATAGGAGGCAGATGTACACTATATTCTTTGAGTTGTATAAAATACAGGCAGGTTATAAACAATTTGATTGCCATCATTGCTGACTGCTAACCCAGACAACCTAATTGCCTATGTTAGCAACCTTTAAACTAGAAGACATTGCCACTTCCTAAATATCATTCCATAGCTGGTAATGGTAGTATTGAAAAAATCAACAGGCCACACCCCTCTTATGAAGTGAGAACACCCTAGCAAATATGCCCTCCAGGTTTATCTTGAATATTTGTTTTCCGCTGTAGCCATTGCAAGACATGGGTTAACAGGGGAAGAAACTGTAAATCAGCAGCTTTCAACCTCTGTGCTGCAGTGTATTGCTGTGCTGTGAAATGTCCACAGGTGTACTGCATCAATCAGAAACCTACCTCTTGTGACATCACCAGGAATGGACTACCTTTCTCGTGTAACCAGTGATATCACAGAATTTCAGTTTCATAACCCAGAGGGTCCAACTTATGAAATTTGTGCCATGAGATGAAAAAAGTTTAAATTCTCTGCTCCAAATCAATACTGGGAACATTTCTGTAGGCATAGTGCAATAGTCCTTATGATTATTGGCAGCACCAGGCAAACTATGTCGCTACCTAATAGTACTGTAAGATTCCCGAAGCAGGCCAAGCTGCTGCTACAATGCATAAACAGCTCTTGGCAGGAGAGGGGGTTAACAAAATTAAGTGATAAGGCATACTAGCGCACAGATGATGGTTTAAATGACCTTCTTGATGCTGCTTATCCCTAAGGTACAAAATCCCCTTGGTCAGTATCTTCATCAGGCAATGTAAAGAGGAAGCCCTGCAGCTTCTGCAAGCAGGAGGACAAAAATGCACATCTCCTCAGGATATTTGGTCTGGTATATGTAGAGTAGACTGGGCACCTCTTTCCTCAAGTGTCTTTCCAGCCCCTGGGAATGGAGTCTTGAGTTAGATTGTTACTGTAAACTTCCTTCATTTTTACTTATTTAAGTATCTAAAGGCCCTTTCCATCAAAACTCCCATACTAGGATCACACCTGCCCTTGAAAAACTTGTCACCCCCACATGCAGACAAGTAAAATCTACTCTTTTTTTCAGTGAAACTTCGGCCCCAAATGATCTGACTGAAGCCATTTTTTTAAGGCCTTTTCTTTTTCTTAGACATTTTGATTAGTGGTTTTCTGATTATTTTTATGTTCTGGGTTGTTGTTTGCTGAATCCTTCAGGGGAAGATTATAAGCACTGTAAATAAATACTCTCAATCCTCCATCACTTAAATATATATTGATTTGCCATCACATTCTGCTTTTATGTGTGTGCGCATTTGCTATATTTTCCAGCCCATTTTCCTGATACATCAAAACCAGAGGAAAGAACTTAGTTTTGCTGTGAAACACCCCCCCCCTTTTTTTTTATTAAGGAACTGATCCACACAGAGAAACATTGAACATAGGATCATATATCTTGGGACATTCTTTATCTCCTTCACATGGACAGGGATACAAATATTTTATGTGCTACGTAGTCAACTTAGACCAGTTTTTCCTAACTGGAGGTCACATTTCATTGGGGAAGACATTTGTAGGTGAGGCCAGGAAAAGGAAGGAAGCTTACTTAGAGAAGCCCATATCATAAAATTACCGGTACTTCAGGAGACTCTTTCCAATCCCCACAGACCCATCACAGAATTATTAACTGTCTTGAAAGAAGGATTCTTGGAAGATAGAAGTGACATAGGAGCCTGTTCAGCCAGACTGTATTTCCCCAAAAAATTCTGAAGAAGAAAGTATAAGAAAGCTAGAAAATCCATTCCTGAAATTTACTTGGCTGGAATCTTGCTTCCTGTTTCTGAGCAGTTACCACTAACTGTTTTGTGGGGGAAATCCTAGTATTTTTAAACTGTATACATTGGTATAATTGTTATTCTAAATGACTGGTTAGAAATTCTGTAATAATAGAAGAGAATAAATATGTACAGTGATTGGGGGCAGGATTTTCTGCCCTCCTTCCAGTTGATTAAATCAAGTATTAAGTCTGTTGTAGGATCCACATCATAGTTTATTTTGTTCTGCTTCAAAAAAGCAAGAAACTATACCATTAATTTTTCATAACTGCACCATAAAAATTCAGTGGCATGAATTAAGCAGGATTCAAAGCTAAATTCAGCCCACAGGCTGCTCCATTCTGTTCTAGATTCTGGAGGAATTTTTCATTACCATAGCAAGTTTTGAATCTTTTAGTTTTTTTTAACCTACCATTTATAGGTACTTTATGCTGGTCTTATAAGCAAACTAATGACTATTATAACTAGAATGGAAATCCAGCATTTCTTTTTTCCTGTCAAAATAGGCAGATTATGATTTTGTTGGGCTGCTGAGAAATTAAAAACCTGCAATTCTCTGCTGTTTGTCTTCCAAAATGAATTACTCATATGAGAAAAGTATGGCGGCCCGGTGGCACGCTGGTTAGAAATGCTATATTGCAGGCTAACTCTGCCCACAGCCTGCTGGTGTGCGATCCTGATGGGCTCAAGGTTGACTCAGCCTCCCATCTTTCTGAGGTCAGTAAAATGAGCACCCAGATTGATGGGGGCACTATGCTGACATTTATAAACCGCTCAGAGTGCGATAAGGCACTGTGGAGCTGTATATAAGTGTAAGTGCTATTGCTATTGCTATGGTATTTTCTTGGCTGCTCATTTGCTGATTGTATATGGAATGAGTGCACAATGGATTTCAGTTATATCATAATAGCATTTCCATCTTACATTTTGATTTATGCCTTGGCTTATAATCATGATTAAGGGAAGGTAACGAAAGTTTAATTTTGATTAATGAGTGGTAGTATATTAAAATTGGTTCTTACATGAACCTTCATTCCTATTACAATACAATAATCGTGCTTTTGATTTTGCCTATAAATGACGATGTACAGTGAAATAATTCCCCATGCAAGAGCTGACATGACTGAAGAATACGATCTGACTACTTTGCTATAATTTCAAGCACATTTATAATATTGAAGAATTACTGAGACATATTTCTAGGCAGAGATTTAAAATCCAGATAATCACCTATTTGATCAATTTTGGAAAAGGAAAAAAAGCAAAATTTGCATCCGATCAGCTCTTTCATGGGAATTATATAATGCATAGTCATGTATAAATTCATAGGGAAATCAAAAGCACAATTATTACATTGCAGTAGAGATGAAGGTTCATGTAAGAACCAATTCTAATATGCCACCACTCAATCAAAATTAAAGCATAAATTAAAATAATAAAACAATTATAACTAATATAAATGCTACAACCTTACACAATTTTTACTGGTAGACCTTGCTTAATAACCAGGAGCTTAGCAACTGTTCAAAGTTACTATGGACCTCAAAAAAGCTACTTACAGCCAGTCCTCAAAGCTATGGCTGCTATACACACAGCAGATCATATGATGCTAGCAGGTGCTTGGCACCTGGCTCACATTTATGACTAATTACAATATCCTAAAACCAACTGACCACAATTTGCAATTGTACAATTTTCCAACAGAAAATGGCAAAAAAAACCTTTGAATATGCTGGATTTGCTTAACAATCACATTGCTCACTTAACAATTATGTGATTTGCTTAGCAACCAGTGACTTAAAATGATCATGAAATCAAGTCTGGTCACATGGCGTCTCAACTTATGACCACAACAACCTCTGACTGAAATTCTATGCTACATTGTGAATATAAGTCAAGGAATATCTGTACTTAGAAGTATATCCCATTTAAATGAGACAAATTGCATAAATTCATATAGAAGTGAACTGAAATTCTCCCATAAAAATATTTAAACAAACCACTCAATATCTTCCTGAAGAAATACATTTTAATATAAGAAATATATATAGAAAGGTCCAAAAGTTATTTGTTTTCTGAGTTATATAAACTATAGGACAAAGAAATCATGTACTTATTACAAACTAGAGTTAGTTATTATATTATCACATTCATGTTAGCCTGTCTTCTCTAAGCAAAGTCTGCAGTATCAATGACAACTTAAAAACAGGCTACAATTTTCCAGCTGCTTGTTATACTGGTATATGGAGCCAATACAATTTACTCCTTTAATATGTATTTAGTCATTTTTCTTCAGCCTCATCTAAATTACTATAAACTACAAGATTTTTTAAAATAAATTGAAACAGCTGATTCTAAAAATAAGTCCTGCAGATTCACAACTGTGTCAAGTTGGCTATCTGTTATGCAGAAGTATATCTAATATAATGGGACTTTAATCACTGAAAAAGCAGTAGTGACAAAACCAACGTTAACTACTATCTTAGAAACTTTTAAAAAAATAATGTTCTTATTCCAAAATAATTATGTAAAATCTAGAATATTAAAAGTTTTTTAACATTAATCCAATCCTAGAGCAACATGCCTTTAATATAATTATTTTATATAAAAATGAATGTTAATGGGAGATGCAACTGTTACTTTAAAAGCAGATTATTTTAATTACTTTTATTTATACAAATTGAAACTCTGTTAAACAACTTCTCCCCTATCCCCACTCCAAAAAAAGCAATCCTTTTCATTAAAAAAAATCCTCCTAAAAGGATTAGGAAGAGATATATAAAAATGTACCAGGAGGTTTCAGATTAGTAAAATATTCAATTTGGAGTAAAATGTTCTGAGGAAAGAAGAACATAAAGAAAAGCAAAACATAAACTTATGTTTTGCTGCTGAAAAATATAGAAGAAGCCATATGCTTTGGATGGCCCTTTTGTGAGCCACTGGAAATCCCAACACAAGAAATAAAAGTAACACCTGTTTAAAGCAGCCATCTGTCCTCACAGGCTGAAGAAAACTAGAGTCTTTCCACATAATCCTGATTTTCAAACTATAGAGCTAAACTGCACCTGGGAACACTTGTACAAATACTGTTCATAACTCTGTTGCTTAAATGCTATAAATAAAGCCATCTATCAATGACTGTATACGCTGGAAAAATATGCATCTTAAATGCAAACATGCAGTTTTCAGTAAGTTTCTCCCATTATGTTTAAACAAGACTAATTGTTCTATTGATAATTGAAAAATGCATTTGGGGTTCTTAATATAAGCTTCAATTCCTTTGACATGGAACTTGAATTTTAAAAAACATACACTGACATTTAAATGAAAGTTTGCTTTAGTTCACTGTGGTATCAACATTCACTCACAATCTGTCAACTTAAATGCTGAACAATTTCTTCTAAATCATCATTTTTAAGGCCTTTTGAGGGAAATGTGCTGTTTTGTTTCATACCAATATAGATTGCTGTAAAAGCTTCTCTCCAATCCTAAATTTATTCTTAAATATACTGCTGAAATAGTTTTATTTACTGGGAATAGAAAATTAAAATTGGAATATGTGATTTTTATTAATGATAATCTTCTTTACATTTTTACAAAGATACCCTGATTCTTCATTTGTTCTAATCCACACATTAATATTGCTGTTCTGTTCTTTCAAGCATATAGAGAACTCAATGTTGTATTTTTATAATTCTTTAGTACTAAGGGTGGTACTTTTGCATTGACTACATGAAGAGTTTTCTGCAGATTCTAATTACTGGCCCTCTTAATATGTAGTTAGAAAAAACAATTAAATTAATCAGGGCACATCATATATTTTGGGCAGGGAGGTCTTTATTTATTCATTGTGGCTTGCTTTTTTTCACTAAACTTCACTAAACTGCTGTGACAATCAGATTTAAAATTTTGTAAACTGGCACTGGATATGTGTGCAATTGACTTGTAAAGTTTAATAGCTTTTAGCAGGCTCAGTTTACAACTTAAGCACAAGATGCAAAGTTAAAATTTATCGAAGTCAGATTATTTAAAAGATGAACAATATCACAAATCTCAAAATACTTTTGCTTTTGATGCACAGCTTTTGATATATGCAAAGTGAACTGGAAACAATCCATTTTGAATCTGAAGCATCCAATTCAGCTGTTTCAATTAACAAACTGGATGTAAATACTGTAAAAAGGGCTGAAAGAGTTCTTTTAAAACTCAAAACACAATTGAAATTGGGCATTTGCCCTAAAAGTGAGATGCTCTGAATTCAAAATTGGTCAGTTTAAAATGTTTTGCAAACTGTATGTTTATTTCTCTCATTATTAAAGAAATTATCAAGACCACTAGATTGACTACAAAACTAGAGAAAAGGTCAAAATCATTGTCATCAAGATTCTTCAGGGGCAATAAGGTATACATATATAGTTTTGTTTTTTAATTTAACAATGAAAACACTAGAACTGAACTTAGTGAGAGGTCAGTTGTCTTTTCTTTCAAGACTAAAATGTTTAGAATTTACATTTCTGATGAGGGGGTTGTTCATTTTATATTCAAGTGACGATACACAAAGTTGAACTCTGACAGATTATAATATTATTTTCCCCATGTGACTGAACAAAAGAATTAAAATTTTGGAATTTGTAATTATAGCAGAAACAATTGCTCTTAAATAGTCATAGGATTTATAATCTGAAGTTTAATATAAACTGTTGAGACAATGATGTTTTGCAATTTAAAGCATATGAGGTGTTTTAACTTAGGATACAAAAATAAGAAATCTCCTTCCATATTCATGTATGAATATATTTACATACAACTGAAACGTAGCATATTTTTCTGTGTCCATCAATCTTCCCTAACCTGGCAACCTTTAGATGTGTTGCAGTACAAATTTCAAAGTTTATTTCTTTAATGTATTTATTTAAACAATTTACTATAGCCACCCATTCATAAATGTTGCTCTAGGCACTGCATAAAAATTAAAACAAAAAAACCATTACATAAAATATCCCCAGGTTTAAAACATTTAATTTTCAATCCACACAAAACAAATTAACCCATCAAATAGAGATCATATAGTTCAGAAATTTTAGCTTCAATACATTTAGAAGTGACAGGTTGTATAAGATAGTTCTAGACAAAACAGAGGTGTGCATTTAAATACATGCTGGAGAAGAAGAAAATCTTAACAGTGGCCAAATAAAATAGAGCATGTAAACAAAGCAAGTTTAGCAGCATTTCTAAAAATGTCTGTAATACATCACTGACATTAGGCTACACTGGAACAATATGCATTTTCTATCCTATTTAACTACTGTGATACATTTTTAGGATTAGATTCTTTAAATTTTAAAGAATTTCTTTCTAATTTTTATTACAAAAATAATTCATTTAAATTTTATTTATCCGTTTTAGTACAAAAAATCTATTTAAATCTAATCAAAACAGTATCAATACCTACAATCCATAATTTTGAGGAGCTCTGTCAGTCACAAGGTTGGAGTGCTGGGCTGTCAATTGTCAGGCTTACATTCAAGACCCATCAATGTCATGGAGTAGGGTAAGCTCCCATCACATGTTCCAGCTCCTGCCAACCAGCCATTTGAAAGCAGGCTACCACAAGTAGATTAATGGTACCACTTCAGTAGGCAACATCATGGGGACATGAAAAGAGCCCCCAAGTGGGCATCTCATGGGCAACAGTGATATCACTGGCAAATCCTTTTGTCATGGAAGCACTTCAGTTGGAAGCACTTCCAACACCAAACAGTTGGTTCAGAATGCAGCTGCGTGGGTAATAGAGGGAGCTCCTCGTGGCTCCCATGTGACACCTCTCCTGCGCAGACTGCACTGGCTACCTGTGGCCTCTCGGGTGCGCTTCAAGGTTTTGGTTACCATCTTTAAAGCGCTCCATGGCATAGGGCCGGGTTATTTACGGGACCGCCTGCTGCCATTGACTACCTCCCACCGACCCGTACGCTCCCACAGAGAGGGACTCCTTAGGGTGCCGTCCGCCAGGCAGTGCCAACTGGCGACACCCAGGAGAAGGGCTTTCTCTGGAACGAGCTCCCCCCAGGACTGTGCCAACTTCCTGACCTTCAAACCTTCCGCCGCGAGCTTAAGACACATCTATTTATTTGTGCGGGGCTGGCCTAGAGTTTAGTTTTAAAATTAGTTTTAAATGGGGTTTTGTATTATTTTAACAATAGTTTTAAATTTGGCCTAATGTAATAAGTTTTTTAAATGTTGTTTTAACTTGTATTTATTCTTATGTTTTCTATGTTTTATAAGGCTGTAAACCGCCCTGAGTCCTTCGGGAGATAGGGTGGTATAAAAATTTGAATAATAAATAAATAAATAAATAAAAAAAAAAAAATCCATAATTTTAATAAGGTGAACCAGATGAATTTAAGAAAAATCTTCGACATACTTTTTGTAGTTGCATAATTCACACATATTTTAAAAATGGGTAGCCTGCCTAATGTTAGTGTGTAAGAACAGTTACGTGCAATTGAGTCACACCCAACACCTGGCAATTGTATTGACAAATGATTGACTGATTGATAATTGGTAATATACAAAATATAGAAACAAGAACATTTAAAAAGATACCAAAGCAAAGTATTCTTTAAGAAAAAAGAATATATCTCAGAAGAAATTTCATAACATACTCAAATTTAATCTAATATAGTCTTTGTCACCAAAGTCCACTCTGCCTACAAATAAATTTCTGCTGTGTACCTCCTTAAAAGCAACCCAGAATTTATGAAAACAGAATAAAGTGTTGTAGTACAATACAGCGCATGATACTGATTCCCTTCTATAAAGACAAAACACTACATACCAACATACCATGCCATTCAAAACATTCTTCACCCCTTAAAAAGCATTCAAATATCTACCACGGGTGGTCCTCATTTAATTACCACAATGGGGACCAGCAACTCAGTCACTTAGCAAAGTGGTCACTAAGTAAAACCACAACTATGCTTATGATCTTACTTACTTTTTTTTTTTGCTTTACAAACTTGAGAAGGTTGTAAATGTAAGGACTGGTCATAAAGTTACCTTTTCATCAATTTTATAATTGTGAGCAGTCACTAAACAAGGCAGATGCTAAACAAGAACTACCTGTATAGAGTTCAGTATAAACACTATAGCCATTATACCCCAGACAGTGCCGCTAAAGATTGTTGTTCTTTAACTATACAGATTTTTTTTGTTTACAGTCATGGTCATTGTCCTTTTCTTAACAGAGAATTCTAAGAATTGAAAACACATAAGGAACTCTACATTAATGCCATCAAGTTCTTCCCTTATATAAGTGCACAAAAGTATCTTTAGCTTGCTGCAAGTTTGGGAGTTCAACAAAAATGACAAGGGAAAGATTGGACTTAGATTTATACCAGGAAAACAGTTCAGTAATGAAGGAAGATACCTAGGAACTAGATTTTTTTTTCTTTGTGATATTTAAGAAATGGATTAACTGCCTTTTGAAAATGATCCAAGCACAATTTAAAATATCCTTTTATCAATAATAATGCAACCTGAAAAGTTATGCCTTGCTAGAGTTCTTAAATAACAACATTAGTTCATGCAAAGTAATCTAAAGTAAATGAGGAGTCCTTTAACACACACATGAACGCGCTCGCACATATCCCTTATCCTGCATTCTTCTTACACCATCTATTTTAATTCTTTATTTTCCACAATTTCCACAGCCAATTGTAGGTATGCAATTCAGAGAACTCTTACAGCAGTTTCAAGTGAAAGCAGCATGAGTTTCCCAGGAGTATTTTCTATTTCTATGAGCAATGCCCTCCTTGGAAACATGCTGTCAGTTCATAATTTACATCCAGATCATATATATTTGGTGTTAGCTACAAGAATGTTGAATCCCTCCCCTCCCATTAATTAAGCTTTGAATGGGAAAGTTAGCTTACATTTGTCGAATGGGAACCTATATTAACCAAAATGAGAGGATTAACAGGACATGGAAACATTAAGCTGCAACATATACAAGTGACCGTAATGGAGGCAGGAGAATGGGAGAAGCCACCACTATTGCTTTTGCCCATTGACAGCAAGCATTGTAGAATAACATGTAGAATCAGTGGAGAGCCTCTTTTATACACAGGGTGTATATATTCTTCTAGAGTCCTCCATTTAGTGAAGCAAAAACAAAAGCAGCTGTTTCTTTTCCTCTACAATTTAACCACAACAACTCACACTACACTAGAGAGCAAGAAGCAGGGAGTGTTCAATGTTCTCTTCTCCTCCTCCTCCCATGAATGGGAATATTGTAAGACTTCATGATTTGACAGGAATGAGAAACCTAAGCTTGCTTGCTTGCTTATTTATTTAAGATCACTTCCCATCTGATGAGCCACAACTCTCACAGCAACAGTAATTAAGAATATTAGAAAATAATAAAAACAACGAACGACACCAGAAAAACCCAGATCCCCAAACCAACAATGCCCAGTATATTTAAAAAAACAAAAACAAAGTCATGGAGTTGAGCCTTACACATTCAGTGAAGAGGAGAAAACCACATCTCCAAATCATTTATTCTACTATGAAATGGCTCTTATTGTTAGGAAAAAAAACTTCCTAACATTCAGTATAGTCTCAATCTATTATTATTCCGTGTCCTTTCTAGAATAAGAGCAGGTCTCTTCTATGAGTTGTACTTTCACATGTTGGAAGTGTGCTGTTCTACTGCTAAACTTTTTGGAAGACATTTCTGTTCTTCTGGCTGACAAATATAACAGTTACTTTAGTTCAAATCCAGGGAGGAAAAGTTTGCAGTTTGGAAAAAATGCAAAAGAGCACTGCAAGATTGAACAAAAGAGCAAAATTTAGGGGCTCAGAAATCCTTCATTATGCTCCAGAATAAGAGACCACACCATTAAACTCAATGTAACTTATTTCAGAATAAGCATTCAAAGCTTTATACTTGCTAAGCCCAATACATTAACCTTTTGAACTTTCCAAAGTTTCTTTTTCCATCCTTCTTTTCTCCATCCTACTTCTGTTACATTTTATCCCCTTTCTGTACTTTTCCCCTTTTTTCTTTTTCCAGCATTGCTTCCATTTACCTCATTTCCATTCTCTTTTCTTTCTCCCTTTTTTGCTGTTTCTGCTGGAACAGGTTTGAATGATACCTACATTACTTTTTCAATTATTTCACACATAATCACTTTTAATTAGCAAGGATACTTTCAATTAATACTTTAATTTTTAGTACTCCTTTTGGAATAGCTCTGATCAATGAACATATCCACATGAATGTGCACACATTGATGGGGTGGAAAAAGAAATCTCCAGGATTAGTCTCAACCAAAGTTATCAAAGTGATAGTTGATTAGGTATGGAAGCTGGACATTTGGGGAATTCTTATAATATTTTTATGTTTAATGTTTCTTTGGGATTGAATTTTTTCTATTGTTTTTGAGTTTTATCTTAAGTTCAAGGTCCATTTGGAGATGTATGGTAACTCTCATAGAGTTTTTTCTGCTTTTTAAACATTTTCCATATTTTTCCAGAAGAACATGTGGCTTACGTAGATAGCATACCTAAATTTCAATGCCTTGCATTAAGGATATGTATCCTACTCCACTAAGCCCTTAGCCATCAGTTATAATCATTTTTTAAAAAAATTATATGTTACTTATAAAAAAGAGCAAGAAATCTCCAAATAAGTAAGACCTAGTTACCAACTCAAGAGCATGGACTAAGGGCATGGCAGCATCCTGGAATTAAGAAGAAACTTCTTAACAGTGAAGACAATTAACCAGTGGAACAGTTTGCCTTCAGAAATTGTGGTGCTTCATCACTGTAGGGTTTTAAGAAAGACTGGACAGTCACTTGTCTGAAATAGTATAGGGTCTCCTGCTTGAGCAGGGGGCTGGACTCAAAAACTCCAAGGTCTCTTCCAGCTCTATTCTGATGGGTTGATTGATTGACTTGAAATAAAATGAGCCACTGTATCCACTTGATCTTCAGCATAGCAATGAAAAGCAATTGAGTAAACTATTCAAATCTTTTTCATCTTCTCCAGATATGATGGATGCTAGTGGAAATGATGCTGTCTACCACAAACACAAGTTGTCTGGTAGAGTGCTAAATAAAGATACCAGTTGGGTGTTGAAATATGATAAACAAAGACTGAGGTCCATGTATAAAATATATATGAAAAAGGGTCCATTTATGTAACATGAAAATATTAGATTAATTAGCATTTGTGATTTTTAAGTTGACATCCTTCTGTGGTTCAGTGAGATATGTCAACAAAGGAAATATACTTTTCTTATATTATTTAATAAGTCAAATAAGAAAAGATATGGAATTCCTGTCTCAACAAACTTACAAATTTACCTTCTGAACTACCCAAAGAACCAAAGGTTAGTATCGGAGCATAATCTGTTTTCTTACCCAGGGAAATAGCTCATTGTTATACCTTTAAAGTTAGCTTTTCTACAAAGAAATTTAATATGTACACTAATATTAACCAAAGTAGCTCTGTGAAAGCTTAAAAAGAAATGGTATCTAAGAAAAAGAATCTATCATTTTAAGATACAAAAGAAAAAACCATAACAAACTGATTAGTTTGTTGTTGATCAAACTGTTGTTGATCAGAAAAAGGTTCACTATTTGCTCTGTAAGTCTGCACCATATCGCAATGGTCATACTTTATTAATATATTAAATGACATATTCTGGCTTCGGGTCTATGGTGCATTGTAATCTTAGCTATTAGAAACTATACAGCTAGAAAAACACTATTTTTTCTAAGTTTATAAATTACAAATTTTAGTTTAAAGTAAGACAACAGGTGGATGCAGCCAACAAAAGGAAGCAGAAAATTGCCACTACTGTAATAAGAATATAAATAGAAGCAACAATCAATTTGTACTTTGTATATAAAATAATTTGCAATGTACATATTAATACCTAATAAAAGAATAATCTATCCATTTCTGTTTTTACAGTAGTTTTCAAAATGTCATAATATACCTTTCATATATGTGTGTTTGTGTGTAAATGCACATAGGTACACATATACACCGTAATAAGTTCATGAACTAAAATGACACAATACATGTCTTTCAGAAAACAGCCCAAAATCTTAATAATCACCTTTGCAACCGACAGTTTAAGAAATAATATACCCTGATAGACTCTTCAGGGGTTGTTTTATCAGATAAATCAATATATTTTTGTTGGCATTGTTACAAGTAACGTTCTATTCAATACAGATTTCACAACTGTGAAAAAAAATTACAGTTAAAATAGTTTCTTTTATAAGTAGTAGTCAAATCAATAGAATGTAATTAGGAAATCTAGAATCTCTTCCAAAATCACAATAATTTAAAAAAGTAAGCTGCAAGACATTTGGGTTGCATTCTAAATAATATGAACTCCAATGACCAGCATTAGTAATTGAGAAATGTTTCAATACCATGTTAAAAACCTGGAGCAGAGGGGGTCAGGTGCAAAGTAACTGAATGTCAACAACCTGTCCCACTGAGGTGTATAAGAAATATTACCTTTTGTCCAGGAAGAGCAAACAATTACCATATGCTCCTGGTACAAACCTACAAGTCATAATTAGCAACTACAGTGATGATTAAGCATTTACATATTCCAATTCACAAGATTTGTAATTCTTTATGATCGACTTAATTTCCATTTCAGCATTCAAGAAAAATAAAAAGATATAAGGGTAATTAATATATGTAAAAGCTACAATAATTAAGAAGGTATCTGGATACATTTTTCCTACCACTTTCTTGTATCTTTTCATTTCAATACAAAACATCCTAAATAAACATAATTTTCAAATGAGAAAGGTTACTTGCAGCTTTTACCCTAAACTTAATCCAGGGAGAATCATAATAAATTGAAATTATACACATGCATTAAATTTGAATTAAATCACATCTCATGAATTTCTCACATATTTCTCTTACGTCTTTCAAATCAACATTGTGTGGTATTGCAGTGTTTAATGAACAAGAGAAAGATCTGCACCACAAAGATAATTGCCCATGAATGATCAAGCTAATGTCAATATGTAGGAAACAACCTGCTCATAATAAAGTACTGAAAAGGTTAAAAAGCAAGTAGGGTGAGGATGATAAGAAGCAAAAGAAGAAGAAGAAAAGTTCACAAGCACGGTAAGTCTACCCAATCCCCAGTTGGGAGTCCAAGGCCCACACACAAGTTCCAAACCCCAAAATCTTATATATCAAATTCCCAATTCCAAGTTAAAGCATGGGACTACCCAGAGCGTGGACAGCCACCTTATTTCCCCTTCATCCATTAACTCCCTAAAAATAAGAATATGTGGCACATTAAAACAAACAAAAAATACCCCCCACTCCTCTCCAGACACTTTATAGGGATCAATAGGGAGCTCCCCCCCCCCTTTGCATCCAATTTCCTTTCCATTCTTAGCCCCCCTCCCAGTGCAAACCATACCCACTTTCCCATTTCAACTCCACCAATTCACTACAGCCACTATCAGAGAAGAAAGGAGGGGGAAGAGGGGATATATAAAGAAAGCACAAAACAGGCCGGGGGAGGAATCACACACACATACAGTCTCACACATAAGACACATTACAGTTTTCCCCGCTTTGCACACATTCAGTGATTCAGCTCAATGGAGCAACTCCAGGCCGGTTTCTCGATGGGGAAAAAAAAAAGGAAAGGGGGGGGGGTTTGCACATTACAATCATATTCACCTGGGCTGTGGAGGGCTGTGGTAGTGGTGATGGTGTTGCTCTTGCTGCTGGAGGTTGTTGTTGTGGGTGATGATGAGGATGGGGGTGAGGCTGGGGGTGAGGAGGAGCAGCAGCAGCAGCAGGAGGAGGTGGTGATGGTGGTGAAGGAGGAAAGGAGCCGTTGTTGTTGATGGGTAACAGTCGCCAGGACTACGGTGACTATGGCGCTTGATTCACAAGGCAACGGTTGCTATAACTCACAAAAGGGAGAGAGCGAACGGGAGAGCGAGAGGAGGAGAGGAGGCGGTGGCCCAGCCTCACAGGCCCGGAAGAGGCGGGGCTTTTCAGTATGAATGATAAGTCCTCTTCCCCCCTCCCTCCCGGCGGGCTGAAGAAGGGAATTGGGGGATGAATCTTACACGGCGGATGGGGGGGGGAGAGAGAAAGAAAGAGAAGGGAGGGGGGAATTAATGTGGGTTTTCTTCAGTACATCTGCGTGCGGAGGAGGAGGAGGAGCGCGTGTGTTCCCGAGGAACAGTTGGACTGCACGCGGCTTCGAGAGCAACACGCTCGCTCGGCACAGCCGCCTCAGCGCGCGCTGCAATCAACTCCCTTTCAACGGGAGGACATCCAAGGGGCGGGGCTACGATTCCCGGCTCCGGCGTGGTGGTGTTGGGAGGGAGGGGGGTGGGGGTGGGGAGGCCTGGCAACGTTCCTTTTATTATTTCCGGGCGGGGAGGTGGGGGAGAACCGAAGCCGCGCTGATAATCGAATATCCCGCCTGCGGAGAGCGGCTTGAGCTGAAAGGTGTAGCTGGTGGTTAACTTGAGGAGGGAAAAGGTCTTTCTTTGCCCGCTTTCGCACTTCGGAGCCGCTTGGAAGAAGGCGCGTGGGGAGAGCGTTCACGCCCCAGGGCCTGATTTCTCCCTGTTCTCTCTCTTCCACCCCCCTCCGCCCTTTTAGGGGCGTTAAAATGGCTCGGGTTGACTAGTGCCACCGCCGCCGCCATCTTACGCGGGGAAAGTGCGGCAACCAGGAGGCTGGAGGTCTCCTGTACGGTTCTGAAATGCGGGGGATGGGAAGAAGCCAAACCGCCCTTTTCCAGGCGAGGGAGGGGGTGCTTGAGGGAAGAGGCGGGGCCTCCGCGCTCGCGGCGAGGAGGAGGGGTTACCACTCGGCCAGCCCTTCCCTCCCTCAGCGCCCTCCCCTCAGGGTGGCTGCAGGGCGAAGATGCCCCCCGTGAGATGCGCGGCGAGGAGGCCGCCCGAGCTTCCGCCGGTACTAATGAGGCAAAGGCACCAGGATAAGGCGGGGGATCCCTATTTCTCGGCGACGCCGGTAGCCCAGCTTTGGTTTGCTGGGCCCCCACAGTGGGAGGCAGGAACTGTTTCTTTCTGCTTTCTTCTTGCTCTCCCCCTTTTTCTTGATAGTTTTCTGCGCAGCTCTTTCCCGGGAAAGCAGCCCAGAAAGAGGGCAGTATAGGTAGACCTTGACTTACGACCACAATTGAGCACAAAAATTTCAGTTGTTAAGTGAGTTTTGCCGCATTTTACAACTGTCCTAGCCACGGTTGATAAGTTAGTAACTCGGTTGTTAAGTGAATCTGGCACCTTGCAAAAGGCGATCACATGACCTTGGAACACAGCAACAGTCATAAGTATGAACCAGCTGCCAAGTGTCTGAATTTTGATTACATGATCATGGGATGCTACAATGGAGGTGACTGAAAAATGGTCATAAGTCACTTTTTTCAGTGTTGTAACTTCGAACAGTCACTAAATTAACTGTTGTAGGTTGAGGAATACCTGTAGTTTCTGGTATTTGGCATTCACCTGCCATCTCGGCAGTTGCTGTCTTTGCCCGTGTTTCAAAGAGAAGGCCAAAAAAAAAAGTGATCTCTTCAGCTTCCCCTGAAAGAAAGGGGTTCTGGCTTATTATATAGAAACCTACTGCCCCTCAGGCTATTTTTCAAAAATCACAGTTTTGACGTCTGTTCATTAGTGTGAAATTAAAAAAATTATTATCTCCTATCGCTCAACTTGAATCACAAATACAAATGACGATCCTATTTTATCCATATTGCTGGATTTGGAGACGGGAATGCTGTGAAAGGCAAGATGTAGATCGGATGAGGAGAATAAATAAAAGAATACAACCAATATAGTATTGACTCTCTTTTTGTTTTCCCAGGAATGTTTACAGTAGAAGTGTGAGCTATGTATGTATGCATAACAATAAGTTAGGGTTGAGCATAAATGATGGTATAAATAGATATTCAAAAAATGAAGTGAATTTTTGCATAGCTGTAGGAGGATCTTCTCTCCTTTGCCTGGCTTGGATGCTGTTATTTGGACTGGATTTGGCTCTTGTTATCTGACTTCAGAAGACATTAAAAAGAATCCAACAAAGAACAACTCTGCACGTTGTCATACTGTGGTGGTGAAATGTTAGGAAGAATTGGTTTTGTATTATTTTGTAAAGAAAGGAAGGGAACTTACTAAGTGTTCAAAGACCTGTGGTGTTGCCTTAAGGATGGGAACAAGCTGTTCTTTCTAGGGCATAAGAGGTTTTCAGATCAGCCAAATAAAAATTCAGTAGAACTTCACAGAGTGTTGCTTTTTTGTTGAGCTTTGGATGCAAACTGTCTGGATCTTTTGCTGCATTAATAGCATTTTTAAAGAGCAGATTTTAGAAATAGCTGATTTCTGATGGCACAGTTAGTTCTTGGGACAGAGGAGCTGGCTATGTCTTACATTTACTTCCAGCATTGTCTTTTTTAGTAAACTTAGCTTGATATTTGTTTATTTATTTTGTGTCTATCATGAGCTTGACTAGATGTTAAGTACATTTACTCCATGTAAAATTAATCTCATTCAAAACAGAAGGTCTGCTCCAAGCCTACAATACTCTGAAATTATTCCATGTCCTAAAAATCAGGATGACTCCCTCCCTGTTAATATTCAGGAGGGAATCAGTACCACAGTACCTTCAGAAAATAAATGTTTTAAGTGTACTTCTTCACCAATTTTACCAACCCTAACCTTGCAAAACTCTGCTAGAGCATTTTTCATAATCAGCTTTTCCTTAGTAGCCACCACTAAAAACTGCAAAGAAAAGAAAAAGGGTCTTAAATTAGTTCCTACCTTTCTGTAATGTCAACAACTTTCTTTTTTGTGCTGCCTTTGAGATAGCCAGAGGAATGAACTACAGTTCCAATGTTTGGGAAGTTGACTACTGCTACCTTATCAGAGCACAAACTTACAGAATATTTTTATGCCATGCACTGGGAAAACTAGTACTTACAATGCTGTACAAGGTTGGCAAAATAAGTTAGGGAACAGGTGTATCAATGTTTATAGGTGTCTGAGGCAAAAATCAAAATAATCTCCTGAGACCCTCAATTTAGCTAAGTGGAGAGATATAAATATAGTGGTAGCTTTTAGTTTTGTTTTCCATTCTAGAATAAAATCCAGTATTGTTCACAATACTGTGGTGTGGTGCAGCAGTTAAAGACGCTGAGCATGTCAAGACGCAAGCGCCTCATGACAGGGTGAGTTCCTGTTACTTGCCCCAGTCCCTGTCTACCTAGCAATTTGAAAGCATGCAAAAGCAAGCAGATAAATAGGTACCACTTTAGTGGGAAGGTAACGAAAGTATCCTCAGAAAACGCTGGCTCCCTCAGCTAAGAAATGGAGATGAGCACCACCCCCTAGAGTTGGACATGACTGGACCGGGGTCACTTTTACCTTTACCTTTTTATTGTTCACATGGAAGAGATAAGCCCACTAGAGCACATAGAATCACTTCTATTGAAAATATGCAATCTTGGATTTAGTAGGAACAATCTCAATATTACATTATGCAGCATTTCTCATCATAATTAGATCTTAAACCAATGTAGTGAGAGGAAAGCTATGGTTTTTTTTCCCCATCTGAAAATCTTTCACTGACAATATATTGCATACATAGGTTATGCCACATAGGTTGTACAGTCAGATGGCAACAGTGAGATCCTTTAGTTATAACAGGCAGAATCCTACAGCAGAAAATAAAAAATGACCCTTTTTTCTGCCAAAACTGCATTAATATCAGTCAGCCTGTATTGCATGAAGTAGAGCTTAAATGGAACTAATCTGAACTTCTGCCTAGGAAGATCAGCACCAGCTGCATAGGGACAGCACTCTACATGGCTCACAGATGTTCCCTTCAGGAAACTGTAATCACTTTTGCTAATATTTTATCTCGTATTAGGATCTAAAGACTTTAAAACATTCTCAAACTCTTATCATTAATTTATCTGCTCCTTTCCAACTGAATTACGGTTGTCTTCATTGTATATGAAGGGGAAGAGCCTTCTCTGTTGGGGCACCTACCCTATGGAACGAACTGCCTCTGGGGCTACGCCTTCTTTCCGACCTCTGGGCCTTTAAGCGCGAGCTCAAGACTTTTTTGTTTCAACGAGCAGGGTTGGCCTAAGAGTAATTTTTAATTGAGTGGTTTTATTTCTTGTTATTTTAATATTCGGCCTTACGGTTTCAGATTTTTAAATTTCAAATATTGTGTTTTAATTTTTGTATATGTCTTTTTAACTTGGCTGTAAACCACCCTGAGTCTTCAGAGAAGGGCGGTATAGAAATGTAAATAATAAATAAATAAATAAATAAATAATATTCTATTGTATCGTTGAAGCATAACTGATAAAACCTCTTTGCTTTATCAGATCCAGAATTCATCTGACTATGACCTTGAGCTGCCAAAATTATATAAAATTAAATGCATACCCTATTTTTGTTGGAACAGTCATTTCATGTTTGAATAATGCCTATGTTTAAAACCAATAACTTATGTTTCACATTGCCAAAAAACTGTCTTATGACATCAGCTCATTTATTCATCTGTCTCAGAATGTCTAGCTTAATTATTGTGCTTTTGCTATTTTAGATGGGAATCTGTACCAATATTACTTGTAGATACTAGGAATTGAACTTTTTATTCATATGTGTCAACCACAGCCCTTCCTTCACCATTCCTGATAATGTCCATCAGCCCATACCCCTTCCCCCAAAATATGTACAGACTTTTAACATAAGACTTTTTTCTTGACATTGTTACTAGGAATTCAACCAGATGGCATGGTTTATCATAGCAAAAACATAACTGCAAATGTTTGTGATTTCCTTGGATTAGAAATAATTATAGAGAACTTTTAATAATAGAGAACTTTTGGGTTTGAATAGAGCATACAAAAATAAAACAAGGTTCTAAATTTAAATGTGAAATCAATAATGAATTCTTAACAGGGAGTTTCAGTTAACGTGAAATAAAAGATGTGGTTAATGATTTCATAATTATTTACTAGCTATAGTTAAAACCCAAACATTTTCTTAGATAAAACAGACTTAAACTTACGTTTTGTCAAATAAAAGATGTTTAATTTGGAGGAAATTGCATAATCTGATTAACATCCAGATGTCACAAGCATAGATTTCTCTCTGTCTTGCATACAAATAATGTAGTCTAAGGCCAAGATCCCAGTTTAACACTAGTATTCTTAGTTGTGAATTATAAATATTTTCATTCTTTTGAAAGCATAGATAGAAAACCTCAGAAATGCTAATGTTATTTTAAATAGATTAGATTAATTGAAAAAATATAGGTTTAAAATTTATATAAACATACAAGACGTGCATACAAGTTGACTATAATTTTGATCAAACATAGCAAGGTCCATGAAATGAGGATTTGCAAAAATGTTTGGACTATATGACCACAATTGCTACCTTGTCATTGAACATGCTTAGTAGAGCTGAAAGTTTTCCATATATTGTTTGCGGTGGATGCATTTTCTATCAGTATTATTTTATATTCTGCTATTGTTTAAAATATATTCTATCAACTGTACCGTTATACTGAGATTGGAAGTTATAGTATATCTCAGTCAATTTTAAATTTTCTGCTTTTTATAAAGTACCAACTCACTCCTTCCCTTTGTACCTTATTTCACAAATACACAAATACAATCAAAAATGGAAAATGGTTTGAATGCCCCAGAAATTATACTGATAAATATATTTCTTCAGATTAATATCCCCTCTAAATATATCATTACCATTGCAGATAAGGACATTTATCCTTTTTAATTTAAATGTTAGAATTTTTTAGAATTAAAATGGAATCCTGTAAAGTAGTTGAGTCAACATATCAATATATCAGCAAAGATAGAACATTAAAAATCAGAAATACAATGTTTACATCAGATCTTAAATTGTAGAACAGACATGGTTCATCACACTAAAAACACATTTATTGGCTTAATATAATATTTGAACTTAGCCATTGTGATTTGTTTCGAAATATATCTAAATTCTTGTGAAGTGCCATCAGGTTCAGAAACAAAATATTGGATTTTATAATATCTACACCCAGTTCACAAATTGTGTTTTCCTGTATAATTAACTCCAAACCAACGGTTTTATCCAATAATATCCCATCTAACTAAAGCCTTCATTTAAAAGCATGAGAGATGGTGTAGAGGAATAGAGGAGAGCACAGCTTCCTAAGAATATGAACTAAATGGTGTCAGAAGGAATAATTTGTATAATTTTTGAAATTAGATGTGTCCAACCCATATGTACACACACATAAATAAACAAGACTTTGCTTATTTTGCTTTGCTTATCATAATCCAGTGAAATTGATGCTCTTTTAAACATAGTATTTCCTATAAACCATCAGAGACTGAAATATTCTGTTTCTAAAAATGCTACGCTGAGTTTACAGCCTGTAATGCATAATACAAAAGAGTTTTAGATTGATCATGTACTTCATTTCATCTTTTATAATATGGCTACATATCAGTGATATGTTGTTTCAGCAATATATTTCAGGGGAATACTTTAGAAGAAATAATTTTCAAATTTCTTTAAATAGAATTTATTTCCCATTTAATCCAAAATAACACCTTTGTCACCTTTTTAAAAAATCGTTCTAACATCCTTTCTTCACAAATCTGGTCTTTTTCTCAGGTTGAGATCTAAATTTTCCCTTTGCTTCCAATAACCTCACTCTAAAATGTAAGCTGAACCATGAAGTAGATGGGCAAAATGCAAAACTGTGTATTTTAAACATAGTTAAATTTTACTTAATACTGTTAATTCTCCATATAATATAACATTTTTCATATATTTGTCATATTTACAACAGTGGCAAGGCTCTAGGAACTACAGCTAAATCGGGGGGGGCAGCTTTGTGTCTCATTTTGATACAAGTATGTCTCTTAGTCAAAATTATTAGGCTAATGCATATGAAAGCTAAGAACCTTTCTGTTATCATATCACTATTTTTGTTCTATTGATTCTTTAGAAACAGTTAAAGACTTCGTAATTCCAATCACCTTTTGGAAGATTTTAAGGTTATTATTATTATGTAATGATTTAACTTTACTGTATATTTAATCTGAATATGATTGTGTAATTTCTAATATTTAAGCTGTTCTGGTAATGTTAACACACTAAAGGGAGATGTGTATAATCTATTCATTAAATAAATGAATACAAATCAATGTAAACATGTATAAACTGTTCAATAAATAAATCCATGGGCCAGCGTGATCCAGACAATCTACACTGATTTTGCTTTGGTAAGAATTGCAAATAGCATTGTATTTTGCACTTGACATTAAGTATTATTTGCAATTCTTAAAGCAAAATCAGTGACTTACAATTAATTAATACTGTGATAAAGATATACAAAATATGTGAAGAAAATGTTTTCAATTAATTAAGAATTTGATATATTCATTAAATGAGGTTTACATTATCCTATCTCGAACCTTCTCTTTTTAGGATTGTTGGAAGCGAGAGGCCACTCCCTAGGCCTCTCCTTTGTAGATTGCCGAAGAGCTCTTGTATTCAATGCGTACATGAAAACCCTGGATGAAATCTTTGTCAGTTAGGGCTTTAGTTCCGTCAGCAGACCAAGAGAAGGACAAAAAGTGAATGATCAGAGGAGCTAGTGCAGTGATGGCAAACCTTTTTGCTTGAAAAATTCAGAAAATGCCTAATGACTTTTCTGGCATATCACATCACACACTCCTTGGACAAAACAAAAACAATTCTCTCTATCTCCCCCGTGCACACATCTAGCCTACCCTGAACAACAGCACTTGGCAGCAGTGCTAAGGTAGGCCTGAAATAGAGGCCCAGATCTTGGGCAATGGGCTGATTGCTCTCCACTGCTCAGCACTCCCCAGAATCTGACATGTGCCTTTTACCTTCAAGCAGTGTTCGCTTTCTGTAGACAGATTCTGCAGACCACCTGAGGCTGCTTCTGATCACCCAAGACCTCCATTGTTGAAGCTTGCAGAATGTTCTTCTGCGGCCTTGGCAGCCTCTGAAAACATTACGTCCTGTTTTCACACAATTTTTGGAGGCTCTGGAGGCCTCGTGAGAGCACGTCCCATTCTAACGCAGCCTCTGTGATTCACGAGAGAACGGGGCATGCTTTTAACAATAGTTGTTGGGTGTTGATGAATGCTGGCATGTCACTCAAAACATCATGGTGTTTTGACATGCATGGCATAAGTTTGCCATCACAGAGCTAGGGTGTGGCTGCACAGAGGAGAGAAGGCACAAAATCAACAATAGTTGAAGAAAACATCTGCAAACATTTTAGAATTAAAAATCACATTATTATTTAGGAAAAAAATTGCACAAAGGAGCCATTGTGCCTTTAGAGATCTGCAACAGATAAATTTGTTCTACATTAGTATTTATGTACTAATGTTGATTTCAGGTTTGACTCGCCTATAAGAACTGGTTTATATAAAGGTAAGTCATATATTGTGGAAAATATTAAATATGTTTGGTTTATTCTTAAATAAAACTTCAGTTCTGGACTACCACAGGTTTGAATAATATACAGTAGCTACTATTTTTGAAAAGGTAATGAATTAGAAATCTTTGACTACAGAAGAATTAAGTAACCAGATCAGAGTCACATAATGGTAAATTACATTAAAGGGGAAATTTTCCCATGGGATTGGTGAGGATATACTCTATAAGTAAAAAAAATAGTATTTAGTATTGAGATTAGACTGAGATTAGTAACCTAACATTCACAGTTCCGTTAATTGACAATGAAAAATTGTGATTGAATAGGCTGCTGATATAATCAGATTTTGGGACCTCATGCTGGAAACACTTTTGGAATACGTTATGCCATGGCAGATATTTAGCTCTGATGCATGAATCAAATTAAATTTGCACATTCCATTTTTAGCAGTATCAAAAGAACTTCACAAAAAGTTCTAAAGTCTGCAATATATGTTATTTTTGCAGAATTGGTTGTAATTTGAAATGTAATTTTCCTTACCAACGGAAAGGACTATTGGACTATTGATTTATAATAGTAGTAGTAATAGTAGTAGTAGTAGTAGTAGTAGTAGTAATAATAATAATATGTCAGAAGTAAATGTTACTCAGAAGTATTAATATTAAAGACACTAGCTACTGAAACTGTGAGATAACACGTTTCCACTCAAGATAATTGATTTGCAATGCTGGAATGCCTACAGTATTTATAGCTATATTATATGATACCACAATTATAGACTATACAGTACATTAAAACATGATATCATCCTTCACCCATAAGAAATACCACTTTAAAAGATTATGAATTTGAAGGCAAGTGGAATTAATGTGAGAGAAAAAGATTATATATAAAATAGTCATTCCTGACAAAAGATTTAACTGAGGTTAATTATTAAACATGTCTATCATAGCTGGGGAAAAATATTCTGTCAGGAATGTGGTGATACTGCAGCCTAAGATTCAGTCAAAAGATCGAAACTGAATACAAAAAACAATATCAATAAAGCATCATAATAAAATTGGAACAGGTGAGTTGAAACAACTTTGTCCCACTTGGTTACCATTACAGAATTGAACCACCATTCCCATCAATCCCAGTCAACATCTCCATCTGGAATAATCATGCACAGCATTTGAAGGTGGGGAGATCACCAGGCATATATCCCCCAAAATGGATGCGTCTACCCGAAAAAATTAATCGTAAGTACAGCTACATTAATTAAATGCAGCGGGGAGTTGAACTAAGTCTCCTAAGCCAGCGGCCCCCAATCTTTGGAGCACCAGGAACCGGTTCCATGAAGAGAGGTTTTTCCATGGACTAGAGGAGTCATGGTTTCACATGCTGTCAGCATCCCGTGGATTGGGCTTTGCTTGTTTGTTCAGCTCGGTTTCTGGCATGCAGCTGCCACAGACCAAGGGTTGGGGACCCCTGTCCTAAGGAGAAATTCCATTCTTCTCATAGGTAAAGGGAGCTAAAGCCAGACGGCGTTGCTTTCCTATGGTAGTGCCAGAGCTCTGGAAAAAATTCTTAGTGGATATCCAGCAAGCCTTTCCTTCCCTTACTGGTTTTCAGGAAGATGTTACAAAAGGAACTATTTCAGAAAGCATTTGAACTTTGAAGTCATGCACAGCAACATTCCTTTCTATAAGCTTTTTTTCATATTTTTATTTTGATTCTATTGTGTCTGTTGGTTTGGAATTTTAATTGTTATTGTATTGGTATTTTTAAAACCATGCTCCGAATGTTTTACTTTTTTACTGTACGGTATTTTATATCATGTGAACTGCTGTTGGATTGTACTAGGATATTTATTTATTTATTTATTTATTTATTTATTTATTTATTTATTTATTTATTATTCAAATTTGTATACCGCCCTATCTCCCGAAGGACTCAGGGCGGTTCACAGGCACATAAAAAATGTTTATATACAAATTAAGATAATCATTAAAAAACTTATTCTAATGCCCAATATTAAAAGATCTAAATATGAATATTAAGAAACCAATTTAAAAACCCCTATAAATTTAAAATCTAAGCCAGTCCTGCACAGATGAATAAATGTGTCTTGAGCTCGCGACGGAAGGTTCGGAGGTCCGGAACTTGACGAAGTCCTGGGGGGAGTTCGTTCCAGAGGGTGGGAGCCCCCACAGAGAAGGCCCTTCCCCTGGGCGTCGCCAGACGACACTGCCTAGCTGACGGCACCCTGAGGAGTCCCTCTCTGTGAGAGCGCACGGGTCGGTGAGAGGTATTCGGTAGCAGTAGGCGGTCCCGTAAATAACCCGGCCCGATGCCATGGAGCGCTTTGAAGGTGGTTACCAAAACCTTGAAGCGCACCCGGAAGGCCACAGGTAGCCAGTGCAGTCTGCGCAGGATTGGTGTCATACGGGAGCCACGAGGGGCTCCCTCTATAACCCGCGCAGCCGCATTCTGAACTAACTGCAGCCTCCGGATGCCCTTCAAGGGGAGCCCCATGTAGAGAGCATTGCAGTAATCCAGGCGAGACGTCACGAGGGCGTGAGTGACCGTGCATAGGGCATCCCGGTCTAGAAAGGGGCGCAACTGGCGCACCAGGCGAACCTGGTAGAAAGCTCTCCTGGAGACGGCCGTCAAATGATCTTCAAAAGACAGCCGTTCATCCAGGAGGACGCCCAAGTTGCGCACCCCTTCCATCGGGGCCAATGACTCGCCCCCAACAGTCAGCCGAGGACTCAGCTGACTGTACCGGGATGCCGGCATCCACAAAAATACATGCAATTAATAACTGTAATAAATCAATTACCTCTGAGATCACTTCCAGGTTTGCGATTCCATGACATGCATGGGAGCCAATCTGGTTAGAAGTTAAAGGTGCTGGCCTAGAAATCAGGAGACTGTGAGTTCTAGTCCTGGCTTAGGCATGAAAACCGACTTTTGGCCAGTCACTCACTCTCAGCCCAGCTCACCTTACAAGGTTACTGTTGAGGGGAAAATGGGAGAAAGAAAAAGTGGTATATATTTGTGCCATCTTGATTTACTAACAGAGGCAGAATAAAAAATTAAATAAATCTCCCATATTGAGTTTGGCAATTTAGAGTAAACACTTGAATCAAAAGTGAGCCTTGGGCCTTTATGAAGGTTTTGTATACAGATAAACTTGTGTACAATGATTTTAAATTTTTACAACACTTCTCTATGCACTTTGGCTTCCGGTCTTCTACAGATCATTTATTACTAGCAACTAATGCAAGACCATACTGTCTGTATCTTTATCGTTGATGCTAGTTGACCAGTTCCTGCTGCATAGAGTTGCAGAATCTGCCAAGGCACTATTAGGAAACAGAAAGAGCTTCCATTTTCTGCATTAGAAAAAGTACTTAATGACATGAGTTTCTAGATAAGGGTTATATTTACATAGAATGTAGACTCACATAATTAGTTAACTTATAGAATTCAGAAGAAGGTATCAACAGTAGAGTCCTTCAAGTTTTTAGACTTGAAATGGACACCTAACATCAAAAATGTCATCAAAAAAGCTCAACAAAGAATGTTCTTTCTGTGCCACCTCAGAAAGCTCAAACTGCCCTGGGAGCTGCTGATCCAGTTCTACAGACGAATTTCTGAGTCTGTCATCTGCACCTCTATAACTGTTTAGTTGGTTCTGCAACCCAACACAACAGACACAGACTTCAGAGGATCATTAGAACTGCAGAAAAAACAATTGCTACCAACCTGCCTTCCATTGAGGACCTATATACTGCGCAAGTCAAAAGGGGCTGTGAAAATATCTACAGACCCCTCACATCCTGGACGTAAATTGTTTCAACTTCTACCCTCAAAACGACGCACATCAGAACAACTAGACACAAGGACAGTTTTTCCCCAAATGCCATCACTCTGCTTAACAACTAACTCCCACAATACTGTCAAATAATTTATTAAGACTGTATTACTATTATTCTTCTCTTCCTTACTAGTATCTATCTCTTCCCATTTATTACTATAACCATGTTGCTTGTATCTTTCAATTTATATTGTTTTTATTTGTTTCCTAGCACGATTTGATAGCTTATTAGTAACCTTGACTATCACTAAGTGTTGTATCTTTTTATTCTTGATGAACGTATTTTATTCTCATTTGTCCATTGAGAGCATATACACCAAAGACAAATTCCTTGTGTATCCAATTATACATGGCCAATAAAGAATTCTACTAGTCTTCTCAGAATGCCTGTTTGAGGCATTCACCAAATGGGATGAAGAACAGAATAATGCCATCCCTTCCTCATCTTTTCTCAACCTTCCAGTTTTGTCTGGCAGGGAAACATTCTCACATCTGCTGGAACAACTGTACAGCTCTCTGTCCTGGTTTGTTCAAAAAAAGCTATATTCTTCTTAATTAAACCAATAGATCTTCAAGCTGAATACATAGAATTCAAGGATAACGGGGGCAAGACTGAAATAATCTCTCTGCTTTCAGGACAGGCAACAATTTTCTGCACTCAAGCAAAAATAAGTGAAAACTTTGTTAAAACCTAGAATACTTTTGTGCCTGATGGAAGAAATCACTGAGAGAATGTAAAAAGAAGATGACTGATCTCTGATCTTGATTACAGTTTTTTCTCCGGTCATCAGTATTGTCTTTTTTCTAAAGATAGCCATTCTATATCTCTGCAATGCCTGATGGAAGAGAAACTCCCATTTTCATTCTGGAAAAAAATTGAGTTTAAGACAGTATTTGCAGAAAGTTAACGGCTTCAGACTCTCCTCTGACTTTTTAGTCCATTTCTCTGGATTTTTGAGCATCATGAGCTATCTTAGCTTTACTCTGTTTTGCTGAAGCAAACACACCGTTCTTTTTCATGTTTAATATAGTAATAATAAAAATCAACATTAGAAAACCTTTTCTGACAGATATTGTAATATTCTATGATAAAATGCAAAAGGTTTAATCAAAAGATTTTAATATCTAATGTTGGCCTATTTGATTAAATCTGTAGACTTCATTTCTTAAGAAAACTACAATGATATTAGTTTACTTAGCGAAACAGTTAATTCCAGCTTATTATTATCTTTTCACTGTATGCCAAATAAATTTTCATCTCAGACCAAATAATTAAAGTGTGATTATAGACTGAAAGTGAAATGGTACCTTGATACTGCAACTTTGCAGTAGTAATTTCATTTGTATCGTGCTAGGCAATGAAAAATTAGAAATGTATGAATACAGCAATATAGGCTAGTCAGATAACAAAGTGTCACAATGTTAAGGTAACTGTTTAGACTTTGGAACAATCAAAGCCAAAATAACAAATATAGATGATAATGTATTAACCCAAGGATAATGCTGATTAACTATTATAAAAAATATAATAGTTGGGAGATTTTTTTTTTTCTGTTTTCAATTCTGCCTTTTTGCAAGCAAAATGACTAAAGTGGCTAACAAAAATAACATGAAAACCATTACATTTACATCAACATAATTAAAATACATACACAAATGCTGAAGTTGTCTTAAATCAAAGGCTAGATTGAAGAAATCCATCTTAATTGCTTTTCTAAATATGGAGGAAACACCAGCCAAATACATTTCCCAAGACAATAGATTTCATATCTTAAAGCAGTGCCGAAGACTTCCACATATTTAGCAAACCTCTTTGGAAAACATCTTGTAGAGAGCTCTTTTCTGCAGAGCTTTTGATAGATTCATAACCAAAGGATCAGCCGTTGTGTAAAGGGTCCACCAACTTTGAAATGTTAGACCCAACATCTTAAATTGTTCCCAGAAAACTACTTTTAAGCATTACAGTTACCCTTTCAATTGTGTACTTCTAAATTTTGCAATGAAGTTCTGGGCTCAAAAGTTGTTCATAGAAATGTATGTAATTTGTTCATGAAACATGCATATAAAAAAAGATGTCACTAATGAAAGGCACGATGCTGCTGGCTGGATATGAATACTTGCTTAGAATCAATAGCATCCAGACAAAAACATGCAAGAGTTCATAAAATCCCCAAAAGGAATAAATATTTTTAAAGAACTTGAATGTCCCTATTTCAGCTGTGCATGTGATCTAGGCCACTCGTGTGATCCCCATCAGGGTAGGGATTTACATAGCTTTCATTGGATACTTAAGAATATTTGTGTGCTACCCCACTCACTCGTTCACATACGTAACTCTGATTTAGTGAGTTTATTAATATTTTCCAGCAATTTTCTTCACCAAAACTCAGAAATGTCCCAATTAAGTCCAGCCATAAATAGATCAAGAGCAATGGCCAAATACTGCACAAGAAAATTGCTTAAACAAAATAACTCTACCAGACAAACTTAAATCCACCAGGCAAATCTTAAATCCATACCCAAGAGTGCTCATAAGGCAAGAAAAGTTCAAGGTCCCCAAGGCACAATTCAATTCCAAACAAAGGGTCAATCCAGAGTGAAGCAGGAATCATGACGACCGGACACACAGCTAGAAAACAAACATGTTCCCAGAAACACCTCCATCCGTCGGCTGTGATAAATAGCCAGCTTCTGGTGCAGCCCATCAAGATAGATGGGGCTGTCTCCTCTCGAATAGTCTGGCTGACCTTCTCTGCTCATGCCTTTTCTCTGCCCTGGATCAGGTGCAGAAGGCAATTCCTCCTCCTTTTCTCTGGTTGTCTACCACTGCAAACTTTCCCCAGCTGGAGCCTCAGCCAAATCCCTTCTGGACAGCTGTTCAGAACCAACAATCAACTCAGTTCCTAACGTGCCAGGAATTGGCTCATCCTCCTCATCTAAGGAGGTATCTGCGGAATTGTCCAAGAGAGATATCACAGTTTGAGAGTTCCCTCTCTTCTGGTTGACAGTAACTGTTCTCCATAGTCGTTTTAGCCTGAGCTGCTGGGCACCTGGCCTCTGCAGAAGCATCTCAAGTACTTTGCAGCCGCATAGAGGCTTCTTATAAACATGAGTTTAATGAACATTTGAAAAGGCATCAGATGCATTCTTTAAACATGGTTAGAGTGCATTTTTGAAATAGCTCTAGAATTTTGTATCAAAAAAAGCAAGGCTCCCAAGCACCAATCCAGTGCTGCCCAGGAGGTGGAGTTAAACTGGAAGGAAGAGCCAAGATCTGCCTGCTGCCCGTTGCTGGCTCTGGATGCATTACAGGTTTTCTGCTACTTCCACCAAGTATGGTTTTTCCCCCCTGCTTTCATTGATTAAAAGCCCAACAACAGCAACAAAAGAACTATATTTACTATCAGCACTGCCATTTCCTTCCAGGGCCCTCTAGCTCCCACGGCCTTTCTCTTTACTTGGGATCTGCCAGCCTGGCTATTTTGGATATAGGCCTATCACTTATTTTTAAGGAAATAGTCCTCTTGACAAGACAGAGAGGATTTTTGACCTTGGGACCTACTAGTCCGGAAACTTGACTGAGTGGCTAAACATACCATCTCAAGTAGCGGCCTGCACTACCTCATGACAGGACAGGGTAAGCAATTGTTTTCCCCTGCTAGTAAGACATGCCTGGATAGAGGGAAAAAGAAGCCGGACAGAAGCCGTTGATTTCCTTAGCCTGACCCTGTTGAAAATTCAAGATCAGCACAATCCATGCCTTATGACTGTGCCAGAACAGAGTGAACAATTAGAACCTACTTAAGTTCTTGTTTGGTTCTCCGAGGACTCCTTTTATTAAAGCAAAACGTATAAACCCTGAGAAATGCCTGCTTAAAAATAGGAATTTTGAAATGTCAGGCACACTTCTGTAAATATTTTGTGGCTGGCCATTTAGATGCTGCTTAACATACCGAAGGTATTCTTGTTAAAATGCCAAAGGATTTTGTTGTTATCCAGGTGATCAGTTCAGAATGAGGCCGTATAATGCTTTCCCTCCCCCCCCCACTTACATAACTGAATTGTCCAGCAAGACCTTCTTTTAAAGAGATAATGTGATATCGAACTCAAATGCATTGAACAGGCAGGGGATGCAGCCTCAGGTTAGGATGAAGTGGATATGTTATCAGTTCTCCTATGTTATTTGCCCGTCCATGTACATGAAAAACAAATAATCGTATCTGAAAATAATCTCATTTTCTGAGCAATCACATATTGTAATTTGAAAGTTTGGAAAAAACCAATCTCTCTGACACAGGACTTTCTTCAAAAAAAAAAATGCCTACTCCAATTTTACACATAGAAATAGTTTTGTATCTTCCAACTAAAAATTAGCTTGATTTTTTTTTCATTATAATAAATGATACAGATCTTTAGTTTGTGCCTTAATCAGTTCTATAGGTCTCATACATTTTCTTTTTCACCTCAATGTACCCATATAATGTTTGAAATCCCTGTTTGCGGCTTGTTGTTCTGGGAAAAAACACCTTAATTTTTCCTGTCTTTTCTTAGTACGAAAACCCCCCAGTAAGAAATATCAATCTGCCATCTCTACTTATTGTTTGGATGCTGGCCTCCGATAGGAAAGATAACACCTTCAGCATTTGATTCCAATTAACATTTTAGAGTGGAAGAAATAATGAGATAATATTGGATTGCCAGCTTTCAGACCCTAGCAGATATAGCTTGAGTGAACATTGATCTTTTGAATATTTAAGAGACAGGGAAAGTTTTGCCAGTGGCCTATTGTTTTCTGAGGGCTAAGAGAAGTGAAGTATCAATAATCATATTGAGTCAAATTAAACCAAATGGGTTTGTAGGATTCAGCGATAGGTAAGATGATGAAATAGCTGTACATACAGCTATTTATGTATGATATACATATATGTATGTATTATGTACATTCATGGGTTTGTACATACAGACGTACAAAAAGATAAATGGGCATTCTGATAGTGAACATATTATAGAGAAGAAAATGGGGGTATAATATAATTATATTATATCCAAATTTGGAAAGGGGCCTTGGAAACGCAACAATACAATGTGTCTCTCCTCTCTTTGATGGCCACATTGGGCTAATGTAGAATGAGCAAATTTTTTGACAAGGCTATATTTCCGGAGAAATACTTCCATATCCATCTTATCCATCATCTACTCTCAGTCACCATCTTCCTGAGAGATATTTTGTTGAGGGCAGACGGTATGTAGGGTTTTTTGATAGACTGGAAATATTACATGGACTTTTTGCTGAAAGAAGAAAAAAATGAAGAGATGGTTTATGAATCTAAAGATTAAGAAAAATATTGAGTTAATAAATGGGTGGAGGGATTGGCAAAATATTTTAGAGGAAGGAGGAACAATAAGTTAATGATTATCTGTTGAAAGGAAAATCAGAAATCATTTACATATTTCCTAACTTTACTTCTCTTTTTATTTCCTTGCATTTTTTCTTTCTTTTCCTCCTCTCCTTGTCTTATATTATACAAAAGCTCTTACGTATAAGTTCTAAAAAAGATAACGAGTCTCATGAACATTTAGCTCTTTAGAAAAATTGTACTTTGAAAACAGGTGGTACTATGTCTTATTGGAAAGTTTGGGTGGAAGCCAGAATTATAACTTTAAACTAATTAATGTGTAATTATTGTTTTTTGAAGTTGTTCTGACTTCAAATTAAATTTAGTCTTCAAAGTTCCCTGTCAAGCACCTCATTTCTTATATATACCTTACTATGAAGGGACAAAGAGATGAAAATGTCTTGAGAAATGTCTTGTTGTATTCTCAAGACATTTTCATCTCTTTGTCCCTTCATAGCCAAGTCCATCACTCCATTGCCCAGTGACTGAGAGCCCATGGTATCTCCTGCCTGTTCTTAGCTAAAACTAGAAATCTTAGTCAAAGTTCTGTGAGGCTGCGATTCAGCTTACTATACAATTATTCTAGATTGTAAGGAAGAGGCACATATGGCTCATTTATTTGTGATGTAGCTTTGCATTTTGATGGTGTAGAATTTGCTAAATTTTGTTTGTTTTGCCAGGTATATCATATTAACTTGGGAAAAGCCAGTAGCGTTTAATGAATTCTGTATGCATTGTTGGAAATGTCTTGATTCCTCCTGTTAAAGCCTGTATTGGCAAGATGATTAAATTCAGTACATTAAAGGAGCACCTGAAGGGTTAATATATAACCCCATTGCTACCAAGCGTAGCAAGCTACCACCCCCAACTGCTGTAAGGAATAATCAGCGTCTTCTCTTCAAATGTTTGACATAGTCTTGCAGAATAAGCATGTGAGTGAATTATACTGACCTTTAACGATACCCCCATACTATAACATTAGTAGTTAAAATAGTAAATGTCAAGAACTCACATTTAGCGCAAATAATGTATTGAAGGCATAATACTACACCTAGTCCTCAGTTAACTATGGCAATTGAGATAGGAACTGCCATCACTAAATGATGTGATCATAAAGCACAATGTCACATGACTGTAATTCCAGCATGCCTGGTCATCACGATTAAGCAAATCCCATGCTGTTGTTAAGGACGTCACGTGGTCACTATTTGCGATCTCCTGCTGGTTCCCCATTGTTTTTGCTTATTAGAATTGGGCAAAGAAGGTTCCAAATGTTGGGACACTGCAGTGTCATAATCATGAGCCAAGCATCAAGTGCCTGAATCATAATCACATGACCATGGGGACATGCAACAACTGTAAGGCCGAGGATGGGTCATAGGCAGGGGTGGGTTCTACTTACCTTTACTACCAGATCGCATCGTGTCTGCGCACGCTCTTCTGCGCATGCGCAGATCGCTTTTGATGACGTTTGGGTCAGTGGGTGGGGCCTTCCTTCGGTTTTACTACCAGTTCTATAGAACCGGTGTGAACTGGGGGCAACCCACCACTGGTCATAGGTACCGCTCATTCAAAGCTATTGCAAGTTTGAATGGTTGCTGAACATATGGACCACCTGTAACTAGTTAACATACAACATACAATTTCTCCATTCTCTCTTCCTCTTTTATTTTTAACTCTCTCTTTTAATTGACATTCCAGCAAAATTTAATTTCAACTTCCTTTAACTTTCATTTTTTTCTGTCACCCAGTTTACCCTAATGACTTTCCAACACTAGAAGCGAGCACAACTAATAGTAGTACTATTAAAAGCAGAATACTTGAAATGCATTATTCCAATAGCCGTGAATCTTTGAGAATTTTTTCACACAAAGTAATCGGCCACAAATCTGTAACACTTTTTCATACCATTCACATCATTTCCTTTCTGAAATTATTTGTAAATTCACTTTTTTCTCCCTTTTTAGATTTTTTTACAATGGTGCTAGCCGTTTACTTGTCAATTAAATGAAGGCCATGACATCTTAAATAGCTCATCCTGCTTATCACCTACCAAGGCCTCTGTTCTGCCTTTTGGAAATTTAGATTCTGGAAGGAAGTTACATGGGTAACTGCATGTATGTCAGCATTATCTTAATTTCCAAGAATTTTTGGGGGGTGAGGGAGTGTCTCAACCGCCCTAAAAGAAAAAGAAGC